>NW_028261385.1:105568737-105924987 GCF_051295495.1 Thamnophis sirtalis | reverse complement strand
GCTCCTGAGGAGATATGGATATAACTGTAAGTCTCAAACAACAGCAGCACATCACAATTTAAGAAGAGAAGAGTAATGAAGTCAAGCTGTCTGCATGAAATAAAAAAGTGTGACTCAGCAAATCAGTCAAACTGGGAGGAAGGGATATATAATCTTCAATCAGAATAGAGCTGGAGAAAAAGAGCTTGGAGGTCTTTTAGTCCAGGCCTCTGTTCAAGCAGGAGATCCTATACCAGTGATTGCTAACCCTTTTTCCATCGTGTGCCAAAAGTGAGGGAAGCCAGGGGGGTCGTGCGTGGGTGTGCCCACATCCATAATTCTATGCATTTAACCCCTCCCCCCCGTGCACATGTGTGGGTGACCCCCAACCCACTCCCCAATTTTGGCCTGCGATGGAACCATTTTTCACCCTCCCCAAAGGCCCTCCGGAGCTTTCAGGAGACTTCCCTGAAGCCTCTGGAGGGTGAAAAATGGCCCTATGGGCAAACTGGAAGTTCAGGAATGGATTTCCAGTTTCCCATAGGGCCATTATGTGCCCTCCAGAGCCTTCAGAAAGCTTCCCTGAAGCCTCCGGAGGGAGAAAAACAGCCCAACGTGCAAACCGGAAGTTTGTTTGCAGGGAAGCCTCCGGAGGGCGAAAAACTGCTGAAAATGAAGGCTGAAGTCAGCTGGCCATTACGCACATGCGCGCTGGAGCTGACAGGGCAATGCCTCATGTACCCTAACAAATGGTTCCGCATGCCACCTGTGGCATGTGTGCCATAGGTTCGCCATCATGATCCTATGCCATTTCAGACAAGTGACTATCCAGTCTCTTCTTAAAAACCTCCAGTGGTGAAGCACCTACAACTTCTGATGGCAAGCTGTTCCACTACTTGTCCTCACTGTAAGGAAGTTTCTCCTTAATTCCAGGAAACTAGGGTGTGTGTGTGTGTGTGTGTGTGTGTGTGTGTGTGTATGCCTTCATTATCATCATTAGATATCATCATAACCTACATCATCATCCCTGATAAAGTTTAATAAATTAACATAACAAATGACAGGGTTAAATTTCCAACAGATACAGGAGAGGGTACTAAATGAGATGGAGAAAATACTGTTAAGGCAGTATTAAAAACTGAGTTTAAGAATTTTATAAAGAGTGATCAAGCTAAGAGGAGAAATAAAATTAAAAGATAAGAAAATTTGAAAAAAAAAGATTGAAACTGAAGGCTTGAAAAGTAAACAGATAGATACTTTAACAATAGATACTTTAAAATAGATTTACACACAATGCAACCTGCCAAGCAGCTCTTCCGGAGCATTTACATTTTTTTGAAACCTCACACAATCCACTTTGTTGAAATGCTGAAAGCAGGTTATCTGAGAAGCCATCTCTTCGCAAAGGGACAAGCCTGCTCACTCACTACAGTGGAAGATCCCTGCTAGAGAATATAAACAGGCGGGGTCAAGGAGAAGAGCCTTTTCTGCTGTGGCCCCCATCCCTGTAGGATATTCTACCACCGGAGGTAAGAACTGCCCCCTCCCTTTGGACCTTCCACAACCTGGCTTTGTCAGATGACCTGGGGCCCTGAGGGGGGATGTTCACTGCTGAAGGTGACTGATGGGATAAGAAGGCCCCATCCCTATTAATTAATGTTGCACTACCAGGAAAACGCTGCCATTTAATTTTCCACAGCCAACTCCAAGCCTCACCAACACTGCCAGCTCCATCACTGTTACTGGCCACATAGGTTACTGTCAGCAGAGAAAACAAACCAAGCATGGGATCTTGTTTTGAACATTGAAAACTATTTCCTGTCATGGAAAAAATTGCTTCTTGAAGATGATATTCATTCCTAACTCAAGTAGACCAACTTTTTGGGGTAAGAACATACACGTTCAAGGCCCGTATGTAAAAGTCCATCAGGACATTGAATCACCAATATTAAATAATATATCCCTGAATCATGTATTTCTTATCCCACACATAATTTTGAGACACATGCAATGTAAGTTACATAAGATAAGATAATATATAAGAACATATTTATGTTCCCTATGAGAGATCCATTTGTGTAGTTGATAGCTCACAACTGCTCACACACATGGTTTGACAATATGAAGTTCGTCATCTTGCATTTAGTGTCTCAGTTGGCGATTGCAACTGTACACTTTTGTAATACAACAGAGTTTTGGGATCTGAATGCACCTGATTCCTTTTCTTGACTTTCATTACCTGATTCAGAATCAAACTCATTGTTAGAGCAATATACTTGTCAGGTTGGTGATCTAGATATGTTTGAATTTTAAGGAATTATCTTTCGAACAACTTTGCTTCACTGTTGGCAAGATGCTTTGATCATAACACATATGGGTCAGAACCAGGGGTGGGTCCCTGTCAATTCTAACCTCTTCTATAGAAGAGGTTCCACAAATCTACAGTGCCGTTTAGAACCGGTTCCAGCTCCCTCCCCCTGCCCGTCCGCACATCATCAAGATGAAGAGCGAGAGGAGGAATTCTGGGAATTGAAGTCCACAAGTCTTAAAGCTGTCAAGTTTGAACACTCCTGGGTTGTTTTTTTTCTAAAGGGTTAGGATGCAAGAGTCTTGTAACTTGACAGCTTTAAGACTTGCATACTTCAATGTCAGAGTTCCTGAGCCAACATTTTGGTTGCTAAGCAAGAGCGTTGTTAAGTGAGTTTCACCACATTTTACAAGTTTGAGGTTTGAGGTTTATTGGATTTATATGCCGCCCTTCTCCCAAGGACTCAGGGTGGCATACAACATAAAATAAAACACATATCATAAAATTTAAAAGGGACATTAAATAAAGTATCCAAAAAAACCAATTGATATTTGCAATAAAAATTTAAAAATTAAATTAAAATTAACAACCAAATCAATCCTATATTTTATTCTATTCAGGTGAGACTGGCTTGCTGGAAAAGCCAACTGTTTGGCCATGCCCACCCAGTCACATGGCTGGCAAGACATTCCCACCCGGTCACATGGCCAGCAAGCCACTCCCACCTGGTCACATGGCTGGCAAGCCACTCCCACAAAGCAGGCCACACCTACAGAAGAGGTTCTAAATTTTTTTGAAACCGACCATTGATGAGAACCCAATCCATGACCATAAGCAATCCCTGTTCCACTGCAATAATCTAAGAATATGCAGAATGAGTAAATTGATATCCCAGAATCAGTATATGCAAATAGTTAAAGCTGATGAAAACATCAAGATGTGATGCAATCCAAACAGATTTTCCACCCTGAGTTTTATTGGCCAAATATGAACTCATATGTTGGATACTTTATCAAGAATTCAGCTGCTTATGTGAAAGCTCACCCTTTGTTCAATGATCAAACACTCTTGCCCTTTTCTACTATCATCTCATCCTTGGATCAAATTGAGAATTGCTTTTGTTAAACTGGAGAACCAGTTTGCCCTAATGGCTAAGGAATCAGACTAGAATCTGGGAGACTGGGAGTTCTAGTTCTACCTTAGGCACAAAGCAATAGAAGTCTAGAGCAGTGTTTTTCAACCACTGTGCCGCGGCACACTAGTGTGCCATGACATAGTGTAAGGTGTGCCGTGGGAAAAACACCCGCCTATAGTCAATATAGGCACAGAGTTAATTTTTTTTAACATTTTCTAATGGTGGTGTGCCTCATGATTTTTTTCATGAAAAAAGTGTGCCTTTGCACAAAAAAGGTTGAAAAACACTGGTCTAGAGCAATACTTTATTTATTTATTATATGCTTGGGACTGTTTTAACAAACTGCATCATTGTTTGGTCTGGTCCCTGCAATGCTTCAGAGAGAAAGTTGATACAGAGAGTGGTAAGGACAACCAAGAAGATTATAGGAAGCTCGCTTCCTATCATTCAGTATACTGCTTATAAGGGCTAAGTGTTTCTAATCCTGCTTATAAGAGCCATATGCTTTGAGTTAGAGACCCTACACATCCACTTCATGGTCTATTTTGGTTGTTCCCCTCTGGGAGGAGATTTCAAAGTATTTCTAGCAAGACTAATAGATTCTGAAACAGCTTTGTTCCCTGTGCGATCTGTCTAGTAAACTCACAAGATTCGTTTCTCTTGCCATGTACATGTATACGTCTATCAAACTAGACTGTGTTGTTTCTCTATGTCATATATGTGGGTATATGCATAATTTTGTATTTATTTATTTTGTTTAGTGTATATTAGAGGTGGAGACCCTTTGAGAGCTGCATGCAATGAAATTTCATTTTAATGTATGCCAATTAGTGTATATTCAAAGTGACAGTAAAGTTATTCTAAATCTAAGTCTAAGTTTATTGAGCTAGCTAGGCTATAACAAAATTCTGCAAGACTGCTTGTACTGTGCCTTCTCTTCTTTATAGACCTCAGTGAATCAAGAAAATGTTTGTCTGAGCTGCTTCTAAATATTATCTTGTTTCCCAGGATTGAAAGAATGTTTGCCCCTCTTTGCCTAGGAAATGGTTCTTGCATATTTCTGTCATGATTCTCACTTACAACCCTGTCATGATTACAACCTGGTCTTGATGGGTGTAATAATCTGAGCCTAGTTTGGGCTTAGTCTGAATCCAAACCATGGTGGAAATTAGCCTATTAAAATCACCATTGAAGTTGCTATGAGTTGCAGTTGCTATGGGTTGATGTGACATGGGAATTGCAAATGTCTCCTCTATATAATAAGGCAAAATAAAAGTTTGAATGATTTTGAGAAATAAACACAATCCACAAACTTTTTCCCCAAAGGAAATATTTATTTAACCATTCATTGCAGTGTTATACCACACTTCTCCTTAGCATGGAATATATAAAAATAATTTCATCTTATCAACGTAACAAAACAGAACATGTTAGACTCACTTGAGAGCAATTTGTCCAAACTTACTTGGTTAATTAAATGAACATGATATTAATTTTGATGTTTTAAATATATACACTATGAAATCCTAATCATTCTTATCAATCATTACTCTAAAAACACTGGGATTTAACAAATGACAGGTCAGAAGTAAAGATAGAGCATGCCCAGTCACAATTCTTCTCATAACAATTGGAGCAAATCTTTTCAGCAAAGAGAGCTTAAATGAATATTTCAATAAAAAAAACAATTTCTATTATGAAACTTGTAAAAAGTCAACATTGTTAATATGACAAATATTATGGATGAGGAAGCAAACAACTTTCAGTTAAATTCTGCCTTACCCATCTGGTGTGCAAAAATGAAAAGGCCCCTTGCAAAATCTTTACAATTTTTCTCTTTGCGCATGGCTTGAATGTAGCAAGATCTTAAATATCCACTGGTATACAATTGCATGGTTAAGACGACATAAGTCTCCAGGTTATCAATACAAAACATCAACCACGTTGAGTCTAACACATTTCCAGTTAGACCACATTTGAGGTGAACATTTCATTCTGACCTCCAATAAAATTTTAAGTCCCATGACAGACGTTGCATCTCTGCAACACTTTCACCAAGGCTCCTTTCACTTCTTTGTTCCTGAGACTGTAAATCATGGGATTGAACATGGGTGTGACAATGCTATAGAACAAGGAGATCATTTTATCCTGGTCTGGTGAATGGCTTACGCCAGGTCTCATGTACATGAACATAGCAGTTCCATAAAACAATGCTACCACAGTCATGTGGGAGGCACACGTAGAGAAAGCTTTAGACCGGCCTTGTGTGGAGCGAATCTTCAAGATGGTTATTAGAATGTGGACATATGTGATCAATATAAAGGAGAAGGGACACAAAAGAATGAGGACAGCAATGACAAACACAATGATTTCATTAATATGAGTGTCAGCACACACAAGTTTTAGCAGAACCACGATGTCACAGGAAAAGTGGTTAATGACATTTGGGCCACAATAAGGCATGTGGAGAGTATTGATTACATGCACCATTGCAAAGAGGAAGCCAAAGAGCCAGGCTGATAAAGCCAACTTGATGCAGACTTTCTGGTTCATCATGAGGGTGTAGCGCAGAGGGTAACATATGGCCACAAAGCGATCATAGGCCATGATTGCAAGGAGGATACACTCAGTAATGGCCAGGCCAAAGAAAAAGTAGATCTGAACACCACAACCAGCAAATGAAATGGTCTTCTTTGGGGACCACAGGTTGATTAATAACTGAGGAATGACAGTAGTTGTGTAGCAGATGTCTACAAAGGAGAGGTTACTTAAGAAGAAGTACATGGGGGTGTGGAGTTGAGGATCCAGCCAAATGAGCATCAGGATGATCACATTGCCTGTTAATGTGATGCTGTAGACAATCACAAACATCCCAAAGAGAACAAAGCGGGTCTTCAGGTCACTGGTAAGACCCACGAAGAAAAATTCTGTCACTGTTGTTTGATTCGCCATCTCTTCCTCCACTGCAATGGAAGAAACAGCTTCTCCTGTAAAATACAATGGCTTATCTTAGCAAGTATATTAATCAATGAGAGATCCTATTAGAATTTACTGCATTTGTTCACTTATATTAAAGCCAAAGAAGTAAGATTTTTTTCAGCAACTCTGGTTTTCTTCATTCCTGCAAATATTACTGGAATAATTCCTACCCAGCAGTATATTGTTACAAAATTTCATGGATTTCAGTTTTTGTCATTCTATTTATCTGTATATTAAATTCATAAATTAGATTCTTCATCACAATGAGCTCAGAGTGATATTTTGCAAGAATGTAATTCAAATTACTAATAAAAATAAGGCATAAATTGAGTGCATAAGGCATAAAGTTTTAAAAGGAGACAAAGTGGAGCCAAAATAAAATACACTTGTAGCAAAGTGATTATACAAATATCTGAATTATTATTAGCCAAAATTAGTAAGATCCTTAAAGACAACTTGTAAGGGTCATGTGAATACATTCAGCTGAAGTATCACAGATAAACTGTGAAGTTCCTTCTAAGCAAGTATGATCAGAAAGTTGAGAGACATGGTGAAACTGTGGCCATTCCCACAATAGTAACTTTTGTCATTTTCTAGAATCATCCAACTGTTGTGCCAATCTAAAAGTAATCAGGACTGGCCCTACATCACTTCAGTGATGTTGGGCTGATGAAGTGCTTTAATTTCCTAATGAGGAAGCAGCCTAAACTAATTTAATAATAAATTAGAATAACAATATAACCAATATTGCAATATTTTAATGCAAATGTAATATTTTATATATTGTAAATAATATAAATAATAATACATAAGAGAGAATACCTTATCAGGTATGACAAATTTGCAATTGAAAGCAAGCAGAAATTTAGGCATCAATCTTGGCATCAGGAGAATGCAATTCCTAGACAATATCAAAGATAGCATTTCTTATTTTTGTGCTCTCCAAATGTGGTAGGAGCACAATTTGCAGAATTCCTAGTCAAAGTCCCCAATATATCAGCACTGGAAAGCAACTTTGCTTTTCATTAGAGCCCCATTATCTATCTTTAGGAATAACTTCAAAAAATTGAGCAATTTGGCTTCCTGAAATGTGTTTACCTAAAGTTAGATCAAGTGTTCAATTCACAAATACACTCCCCTACTTACTTACTTGTTTACTTACTTGCTTGCTTACTTTACATATTTAAAATATTTATTACCACTATCATCGTTTTCATATTGCTGTCATCATTAGCATCAGAAAATGCTTCCTTTTTTGTATTACTAACAAATTGGGAATCAAAGGCCTTTGTGCATCAGCTTCCAACAACATTGGACCAGCATGAATGGAATACTCCCCAATCTGTTGCAGACTTAAAATAGTTCCATTACATAAGGATTAACCCCCCCATCCCATTTTTCCTACATAAAATAAATACAACTTGAATGTACAAGTGACAAGACACTAATCAAACCTAGTGCTATTCTGTTGTGTTGAATTACAAGATTCACCATCCTCACTCACCATGGTCAGGAGAAAAATGTCGTCCAATAGATCTGGGAAATATTAGAGAGGGAAGGGAATGCTAGTTTAGTACAGTTTTAGTAATGGCTTCTTAGAAAATCCTTATATTACAAATTTTCAAATTATTATCTCTAGCCAGTCTTGGATTACAATAAATATCTGCACCTTAAAAAAATTGCTTCCTCTATAATTTTCAGCTATGAAAAAAACAATAGTAGCTTTTTCTTTACTTACCCAGATTAGTAATGATTAAAAGAAATGGATAAAATGATTCTGTTGTGGGTAATGTGCTACTGAGTCCACCTCTTGCGACTAAACCTCTTTGATTCAACTATGTGCAGCATTTCTGAAGCCAAAGGAGCATATTAGGTATCTATGTATTGTGTTATTGCCTTCTTTCATACCCAATGGAGATTAAGACAAAATAATCTTCAGAGATGAGTTGAACAGTGATGGTAAAATAGGTCTAAAGAGACCCTTGGCTGATTTTCCAAGGGACATTTCTGTTATATATGCAAATGTTCCCTGTTACCAGCTCTCTGATTGGCTGGTCATTTGAGCTCTCTGATTGGCTGGTTTTTGACAGTTGCTTTGGGCTCGAGTATAAATACCCTGACAGCTGCAGGGACGTTTTGAATTGCTTGTCATCTCGCAATAAACATCTTACTCTCTGATTCCATGGCTCCTGCGTCTATCCCTCACAACATATTCAACACTGGCGACGAAGGTGGGATATGCGATTCTCGCAGAGCCTGGAAAACAACAACGAAGAATAAGCCAGTCGCGGCCCCGCGAAAATCAGACACAAAAGCCACAACAGAGAACCAATGGCCAGCATGCACTCAGCAGCAGCATTAGCCACCGTGAAGCCTTCCATCTATGCCAACTTGAAGGACAAGCCACGCCAACTCCAAGGACGAGCCAAAGACTGCGAAGGCCAACCTCGGCTGGAACTGCCTGCCTGTCTGCAGCCGCTGCTGCCATCCGTCTCCTCACGGCTTTCTATCTGCATAATACAAACTGTCTGCAGCTGCTGCTGCCTGGAGCTTCCGCTGCTCCACCTGCCTTACAAAGCTGCCTGCCTCCCAGCTCCACCTTCTGCAAGGTTTACACGCTGACTCCACTGCTGACCAACAACCGGAAGAAGTGAGGCCTGGTGCTGGACGGGAAGCTGAAGCACGAGGACACCAACCTGCCTCCAAAAACCAAAGTTACCGACAGGCTTGGACTTTCTTTGCACACAAAGCAAATAACGGGGGGGGGGGGAAGGAGAGTGTTATATATGCCAATGTTAGAGGAGTGTCGAGTATGCAAATAACTGGGGGGAAGGAGTGTTATATATGCAAATGTTCCCTGTTACCAGCTCTCTGATTGGCTGGTCATTTGAGCTCTCTGATTGGCTGGTTTTTGACAGTTGCTTTGGGCTCGAGTATAAATACCATGACAGTTGCAGGGACATTTTGAATCGCTTGTCATCTCGCAATAAACATCTTACTCTCTGATTCCATGGCTCCTGTGTCTATCCCTCACAACATATTCAACAATTTCCAATCTTGGGAATCTTGCAACTTCAGGGAGGTGTTTCCAAAGTAAAATTTTAACAACCTTGCATTTTAATGAGCATTTGGGGACTAAAGTTAACCTGAAGTATATATCATAACAGAGCCAAACATGGAGACTGCACATCAAAAGCTGATAAATTGCATTAGAGGGATGGCAATAGATAGCTCCTTTATATAATACATAGCTGCCAAATGAGGGAGAAATTTAGGGAGAACTTTCTGCTGAAGCTCTGGGCTGGAGCATCTTTAAATATCAGAAGCTTACCAAAATGTTATTTGGTCACATCCCTTTCAAAAGCCATAAACAGATGGATCCAAATTTGTGGAATATCAGAAAAATAGTTGAAAACAAGTGATTTGGTTTATTGATGAGGAAAAAAAAGTCTTGTTTGTGGAAGTGGGACTGCAAATCCTCTTAATGATGTCTACTCCCTGGCTAGGGAATAAATAGAAGGAAAGGAGAATGGTTGTCGTAGGAGACAACAGTTTGCATTTCTGAAGATTTTGATCGTTGTGTTTCGTGCCACAAGGACTGCTTGCTAGAACTTAATTTGCAGCCTTTTGGCTGGGAGCTCATGGCCTTACAATTATCGCAAGGAACTGATAAGGTCTGTTACTGCACTTAACTCATTGAAGGACTATTGCCTGGACAATAGCTGGACAATTTTGTTGTGTGAATGCAATTAATTCACAAGAGGTAAATAAAGAGGGGGGGTTGTGACAAAGAGTCTGTTTCTTGCTTCTGCTAAAGCTGGGTCAGAACAGGTTTTTTTCTAGATTTGCATAAGACTTGATCTAGTGGAATGGGCCTTTGATTTGAAGTTCTTCTCCAAAGTCAAATTTTTGAAAGATTCATATTGATTATGGAGTGCCTCTATATCACAACTGATGCTGTGCTTAGAATGAATTGCCATGCTATTGCCACAAGAACACTATTTTGGGAAAGCCAACAATTATAATGCCCCTCTTTCTCCCTTTCTTCTTGCTGCAGAGACGGCCATTTTGTTGAATGTATTATTAGATCTAAAATTTTAGACCTAAAGGGAGTTTTTTAAAATCAATAATATCTAATAAATAAAAATTTAGTTGATGGAGCAACTTATTAAGGTGCCATAGTGGTGCTGATTGGGTCAAGGTTGTCTCAGCCTCCAACCTTCCAATGATCTAGTTCAGTGTTTCTCAACCTTGGCAACTTGAAGATGTCCGGACTTCAACTCCCAGAATTCCCCAGGAATTCTTGGAGTTGAAGTCCGGACATCTTCAAGTTGTCAAAGTTGAGAAACACTGATCTAATTGTTGGGGGCAATAAGCTGACATTGTAAACTGCTCAGATAGTTTTGCAGAGCTCTATGGAGTGGTTATATAAGTCTAAGTGCTATTGCTGACATTTGCTCTTTTTTTATCTTACACAAATTCTAGTTTGAACGTCAACTAAAACAACATTGATATGCTAAACTATTCCAGTTTCTGTACACCAAACGTTGATTATACTGTGTGGGCTGAATCCTAAATGTTAAAGTTTCAAATTTCTGGTTATAAACCTTACAAAAATATTAAGAAATTATGATATATTAGAGACTAAATTGACACTGGATCTTCACTCATGGTAAACCTTCAGAGCATTCCCTTTAGTCACTCAAGGATTACACGTAGTGAATTTGCTGAATTCCTGTTCCACCAATGCTCGCTCACGTCACAGTACCCATCATGAGAAAATGGGATCAATTAAGATCCTTTAGTGAAACCTCAGATAAGCAAGTAAGTGGCAAATGCAGACCTCTGTTTCCTCTTAGCCTGGTGTCATTCATACATCCTTCTGTACAGTGCTAGGTTTTCTCTCCATAGCCATACTAATGATGATGCATACTAATGATGGTATATTTGGGAACTGAACAATTCTAAGAGAAGAGATATGAGAGGGAACCCCTGCTTTACATGGAAATGTTTCCTGAGGATGGATATATTAAATGTAATGTGAATGCACAATGTACTGAACAAAAAAGAAAAAAGAAACTGGGTAAGAGATCTCTTTGTTGATCAATTATAGTTTGAGATGCTATTGATATCTTTTTTTTCACGTAAAATATTTACAAAAATATAATATAATCTTAATTGTATTTTATCATGCACACACACACACACACACACGCACACACACACACACACACACACACACCACATAAGCAGAAGCCACAGAATTCTTGTTGCAATATGTATTTTGACCCATAAGCCAAGGTTTCTATGGTGAGTAAAAAGAAAATGATAGGGTCTTACATTTGTCAACCACAGAACACACACTATATTTCCAGTTGAGGAAAATAACAACCAACCAGCCTACTAGCATTTTTTCAAAGGGCCTTGAAAATCTGGCTCTTTGCCCAGGCTTTTCCCTAGGATGGTTGAAACACGCACATGTATATATCTTGTAGCCTGGTTTTGCCTCTTTTTGCTTCTTTGTTTTTACTGTAGTACATTTTTTATTATTTTTTTCTGTGACTTGTACTTTGTGAACTACCCAGAATCTCAAATTCAATAAAAAAATAATGAATAAATAAGGTTACAATGTTGACCATGAAAGATCTACATGCTCGGTGTTCTGGAACACTTTATTACTTCACTGAGGGAACATTTCCTTATGTTCTCATGACTTAAGGTCAGTTAAAAAAAATATTTGCTAATATGGCAATTATTTGTTTCTGCTTGGGTGTGCATTATTTGACAGGGGCAGTAAAGATTTCAAATATAGATACTTATATTGAACACAAATTCTAACTTAGCTACTTCTTAGAAAGTAAAGTATGGAAAATATGAGTCTAATAATTATTTTGAGAGGCAAGAATCTAAAGGGACCAGTACATATTTGTCAACAGTCTTATCATGTTTGGATTTACATAATGATATGGCTGGGTCCCAATCCATGGGTTCCTCCATTCTCCCAGGAACGTATCTGTCACGTTCTGAGCATGCTCACCAAGTTTGTGTAATGAGGGGAGATAGCTGACAGCTGATTGGCTTACCATCTGACATGCCGAGTTTAAAAAGGGAGCTGTCAGATGAGAAGCCTGCTGTTCCTGTCTCAAAGCTGGTTCCTACTGTTAGCTTGTTGGAATGTTGTTGTAAACTTGTTAGCCTTTATTCCTGTCTCCGCCTCAGTCATTCTGGCCATAACCCACTGTCCAGTGGTGGGTTTCAAAAATTGTTCGAACCTACTCTGTGGGTGTGGCCTCCTTTGTGGGATGGCTTGCCACCCATGTGACCGGATGGGAGTGGCTTGCCACCCATGTGACCGGATATGAAGATGCCGACAACACTTGTCAGAACCACCTTAAATTACCTCACACACAGCACTGGCATGCATAAGAATATGATGTAAACTTGTTTTTTAAAAGGCATCTTTGGTTTGAGTTAAAACAACTTCAATGCACGCAATGTTCTGATTGCACCACAAACGCAGTAGTCATCCTTACTTTTCACAGAGGCACTGAGTTTTATAAATATGAGCATGATAGTGTAGAATAATCATATCCAAGGACCAGTGGTGGGTTTCAAAAATTTTTGGAACCTCTTCTGTAGGTGTGGCCTGCTTTCCGGGTCCACTGGTGGAACCTCTTCTAACTGGTTCGGTAGATTTGACGAACCGATTCTACCGAATAGGTGCGAACTGGTAGGAACCCACCTCTGCCACTGTCCTAGTACACAATACTGGCGACGAGGATGGGATCGCCGAACTGAGGTCAGGAGCAAGCTGGTCACTATGAGCTGAAGTCACTAGCTAAAATCACACTTTTGGAACCGAGCTCTGTCACTTGTGACGAGGCATCGCTGCTGATTCTGACAGGAATGGCCACCCTAACGTTCGCACCATTCAGCCAAGGCTCCGAGACTTGGGAGTCATACATAGCCCGGTTCGAATGTTTCCTGGTCGCACAACATTACTGACTTAACTGACAAAAGAAAATGCACGTTTTTCCTGTCCTTTTGTGGGTCTGATGTTTTTCACACAGCGACGGCTCTCACAGCCCCTGACCCCATCAAAGCGGTTCCATGGCAGATGTTAATGGCGGTTCCACCACAAAAGCGCGTAGGACAAAATCGCGCTCGACAAAAGCGCGCTGTGACGTCATCACAGCGCGACGAAAAAGTTCGAAAAAATGTAAAAATAAAGCTAAAACCTTCCCCTAACCCCCCCAAACCTAACCCTAAACCTAACCCTAAACCTAACTCTTAACCTAACCCTAACCCTAAACCTAACCCTAAACCTAACCGTTAAAGTAACGAAAAACCTAACGCTAACCCTTAACCTAACCCTAACGCTAACGCTAACGCTCTAAAGCTAACCCTAACCCTTAACCTAACCCTAACCCTAACCCTAAACCTAACCCTTACCTTTATGTGAATCGGCTTGCTTTAATTTAATTTTTATTAATTTTTATTTGAATTTTTCGATCTTTTTCGTCGCGCTGTGATGACGTCAAAGGCGCGATTTCGTCGATCGCGCTTTTGAGGTCCGCGCTTTTGACGGGTCACGGTTAATGGCAAAATTCAAGAGCCATTATGCTCCATCACCATCTAAAATAGCCTGCCGGCACGCATTCCACTGCAGGAACCAAGGTGAAGGAGAGTCTGTCAATAATTACGTGGCTGTGCTAACAACGGCAGCTCTCCATTGCGAATTCAGACACCTTGAGGAGGCCTTACTCGACCGTCTGGTTTGTGGCATCCGGGACTTGAGGCTACAGAGGCATCTCTTAGTGAAGGCTGACCTGTCATTCCAGTCTGCATTCGACGAAGCCCGCGCCGCGGAGCTAGCCGCGACCTCCTTGGCTGCTATTAAATAGCATCACCCCTCTGCCAATGCTGACCCCTTGGGAAAGACCAGCATGGCTGCAGTTCACCAAGGGGAGATGAGTGAAGAGTCAGAGCCTGAGGGGGAGGAGGACATCAACCACCTTAATGAGGTGAACAAAAAGGGCTTTGCAAGAGGCAAGGGTACCCCTAAATCTGCATGTATTGGGTGCGGAGGCAACCATGAAAGAGCTGAATGCAGATTTAGGCAGGCCCTCTGCTAGCGCTGTGGACAAAGTGGCCACATTGTCAGAGTGTGTCGGACCTCCCAGCCGATGTCCACCTCAGGGTTCCAGGCTGGCAAAACTCAAAATTCCCACGGCCTGCTGGAGGGTCCAAAGAAGCCAAGAGTCGAGTGTCACGCCATCCTCCGCAATACACCAACCGGTGAAGCAATCAACTGGCAATCGTGCCGCAGCATAAAAAAGAAAATCCAGCTGACGGTCTACATCAAAGGAGCTCCATGTCAGATGGAGCTCGATTCTGGCTCTGCCATGTCCATTGTTTCTTGGAGCATCATAAAGAGACTCATTCCACAACTTGTGAAGCGCCATTTGCAGAGCTGCAATTTGACCCTCAGAGACCATCAGGGAAACCTGATCCCTGTAATCGGCACTAGCAAGTTTAAGGTGCAGTTCAAGGGGTTTGAAGGCAGCCTTCCGCTCATAATCATTGAGGGAAAGCTGCCTAGTCTCCTTGGGCTGGATTGGTTTGATTCCCTTGGCCTGCAGATCAGCGGCATACATAGCGTAAACCAATCCGACATGGACTGCCTAGTTAGAGAATTTCCCGCTGTGTTTGATGGTCAGCTGGGCCATTACACTGGCACCCCTGTGTCTTTCAACCTTGATCCTTCAGTGCTGCCCATCCGCATGAAGCCATGGCATGTGCCAATCGCCCTCAAGCCTAAAGTGGACGCTGAGCTAGACAAGCTCATCGTGCAAGGGGTCCTTGAGCCGGTGGACCATGCACGGTGGGAGACCCCCATCGTTGTGCCAATCAAGCCTGATGGCAGTGTCAGAATCTGCGCTGACTACCACTGCTCCATCAACCGCGCATTGCCATCTAACGCCTACCTTGTGCCGGTGGTCCAACACCTACTTCACACCTTGGGCGAAGGCTCCATCTTCACGAAGCTGGACCTTGCCCAGGCGTACCAGCAGCTGGTGGTTGACGATGACGCGGCTGAAGCCCAAACCATCATAACTTACCGGGGCACTTTCAAATGCTGCCAATTGCAGTTCGGGGTAAGCATTGCCCTGGGCTTGTTCCAAAGCTTGATGGAGCGGTTGCTCCAAGGACTCAGTGGTGTCGTCCCGTACTTTGACGATGTCCTCATTTCTGCCTCCTGCCATAAGGAACTGATGTCCCGGCTGCGGGCCATTTTACAGAAATTTCAACAAATGAGACTGAAGGTGAAGCGTGAAAAATGCCAGATTGCTGTCAGTCAAGTCGAATTCCTGTGGTTCCTGGTTGATGCTCAGGGCATCCATCCCACCGCTGCCAAAACCAAAGCTATTGTTGAGGCCGCTACACTGGCCTCGAGGGCTGAACGCCAAGCCTTCCTTGGACTACTGAATTTCTATGCCATGTTCCTACCCCACAAGGCCTCTGTGGCTGAACCGCTCCACCGCCTGCTGGACCTTAAAGCTCCCTAGGTCTGGGGCCTCTTTCAAAGTGGTGAAACAACTGCTGGTGTCAAAAGCTGTGCTCACACAATACAGCGAACACTTACCCCTGTTGCTGGCCTGTGACGCTTCTCAGTATGGGGTCGGTGCGGTCCTGTGCCACCAGTTGCTTAACACCGCAGATGTGCCGGTGGCATTTTTCTCCAACGCTATCCACAGCTGAAAGTAACTATACACAAATTGACAAGGAAGCCTTTGCAATTGTGGCTGGGGTCTGACGGTTCCACCACTATGTTTACAGCCGCCGGTTCCAGATCGTCACCGACCACAAGCTGCTCCTCGGGTTGCTCGCTGGGGACAGGCAAGCTCCACAGGTGATGTCCCCTCGCATGACCCGGTCGTCTGTATTCCTAGCCACTTATGACTATTCCCTGAACCACCGCCCGGGCAAGCAAATCGCCCACGTCGATGCTCTGAGTAAATGCCCCCTGCTGGACACTTTTGAAGACCCTGTGCCCATGTCTTCCATGTTACTGGTGGAAGACCTTGGCCTGCCGGTCATGGCTGCTGACATCGCCAGATTGTCTGCAAAGGATCAGGTAATCTCCCGGGTTTTAGATTGGGTGAAGAGGGGGTGGCCTAGGGACAGCGTAGGGCCAGAATTCCTCCCGTACAAGACTCAGCTGCTGGAGCTCTCTGTACCGAGTGGCTTCCTGTTATGGGGACATCGCGTTATTGTACCGCCCCAGCTCAGGACTACTGTCCTGCAGCAGCTTCACTGCGCCCATCCCGGCATTGTACGGATAAAGGCATTGGCGCGTAGTTACTTATGGTGGCCTAAGCTAGATCAGGACATAACCGACAATGTCTCCCGGTGCTCCCAATGTCAGGGCTCTCAGGCAGCTTCACCTAGGGCAGAGCCTCGGGAATGGGAACAACCTACCTCTCCGTGGTCCTGCCTACATGTAGACCTTGCTGGCCCCATTCAGGGACAGGTCCTCCTCATTGTGTTGGACGCATTTTCTAAATAGCTAGAGGTTGTCAGAATGCCATCCAACCCTGCGGATGCACTGATAGGGGCCTTCAGGAGGTTGTTCGCCACCCATAGGATCCCGGATGTGCTGGTGTCTGACAATGGACCTCAGCTGATGTCCGCCAAACTTGAGGGTTTCCTGGCCTCTATGGGGGTTCGTCACGCATTGATTTCCCCCTTCCACCCGGCTAGCAATGGTTTGGCGGAGCGCATAGTCCGCTCCTCCAAGGAGGCCCTCGCCAAAATGAGCCCAGCCTGTTGGCAGGAACGCATCGATACTTTCCTGCTGGCCCATCACAGAACACCGTGCCCAGATACCAACATGAGCCCTGCAGAGCTATTAATGAGCTGACACCTTAGAACTGCCCTTGATTGGCTGCACCCCAATTACACCACTCCTAAGCCCTTAGGCTCCAGGGGTGGAACATGATCTTTCATGTGGGGGGAGGCAGTATACGCTAGGAATTACGTAGGACACCCTTTGTGGCTACCGGGCATTGTGATTGACAAGACCGGGCCCTGTTCTTACAGGGTGAAGCTGGACGACGGCTGGGAGTGGCAGTGCCACTGTGACCAGTTGTGGGCCAAATGAGGAAACCCGGCAGAGCTGCCTGCCCAGTCCCAGAGGGAGGACGGCACCATGCCCGGAAACGCAGCCCCTGCGAACGTTCTTGCAGCCGGCCCAGAAGTACGAAACAGCAACTTACCTACTTGCAAGACTACGCTTGCGCGAACGTGGTGGGAAGGAGTGTCACGTTCTGAGCATGCTCACCAAGTTTGTGTAATGGCAGGAGACAGCCGACAGCTGATTGGCTTACTATTTGACAGCGCTGAGTATAAAAAGGGAGCTGTCAGATGAGAAGCCTGCTGTTCCTGTCTTGAAGCCGGTTCCTACTGTTAGCTTGTTGTGTTAAAAGGAATAAACTTGTTAGCCTTTATTCCTGTCTCCGCCTCAGTCATTCCGACCATAACTGACTGTCCTAGTACACAATAGTATCCCTTATCACCTCGCAAGCATTAGAGATCACTATTTCACTACTAAGTGAAGTGGGATTTATTTTTCAGCCCCATTCATTGTAGCAAGGGAGCAGGAGACAAGATCTCTGAGGGAATATTTGTGCTTCAGATAAACGAGTTGGAAAAGATGTGGGCTTTGCACAGTTTCTGCTGGTCTTTTTTAAGGAACACTTTGTGGATCATAGCTTGTGGACTACAAGTTGCAGTAAGAATAGTTTTCTGATGATGGTCCTTCATCTAGGAAGACGTCTTCAGAAAAGGCTGAGCTACACATGATTCTGGTAGTTGGATGAAGTTTGGAGACTGCATAGGGAGAGGTATAGGGAGTGTAGAATGGGCAGGTAAGGGTGGAAGACTAAACTGAGAGGAGAAGAAGAACCCCAAAGGGAAGATGGGCATAAAAGTTCTGCTAAGGTAGGTATTAATTATTTGCAAGAATGCTAGAATAAAGAATTGGAACATCCCGTAGTAATAAATCAGTGTCTGAATCCTTATACAGTATCAAAATGTTACCTATAATATTTAGAGGAGACTAATTCAAGTTTTTGTTTCATGTTTAAACAATGATGCTGTGCTGATATATCTTTAGACAAAAGGATTGGCTGTTATGTTGGAATTATTAAGCAGAGAAAGCACATATTCATGACAATGTCGTCTCTCATCCATCTGACGACAGCAAAATCTACACTTTAAGTCCGGGTGTGCATACAATCCCCTCGCATTTGGTTTCACAGAGTTTTAATATTGTAAAAGAAGCATAGAAATTTCATTATGCCATTTCTATAATAGGATATGGTTATGCTTGGTAATGTTTGTCCTTCCTCAAGTTTAGTCTGAGATTAAGAAATGCAGTCACTGTTCTGTCCCCTAACCATTTGAGGTTTGTGGGCAGATATCTTTTCTACTTCTGCCATATATGTAGAACTAGATGTGTTTATAGCGTATCACGCATGGTCTTAAAATAGATTTATGAAAGGGCATTATTATATTGGCAGTTTGCCTTTCAGTTCTGCTCTTATTAAGTATGTTTTTTTTACAGCAACTGCACACTCATTCCATTAATATATATGTGAAATTGGGGTACAGTATTTCGTAAAACCAATATCCTGACTGCTGGAGGAAAAATTGCAGTTACTGTATGCATTAATATTACATTAATATTACAAATACTGGCCAATGGTCTTAATTTTTAAACGAACTAGTGATAATTCATGGTTGCTGAATCTATTTCACTGCAATGGATTTTAATTAACCAGATTTATCACCATTCCCCAAGCATTTATGACTGTATTAAACAATTATCTACCAGAATATTATAACTTTTAGAGTATTATATACCTATGAAAGTTTTAAAAATTGTGACCAGCATCACATATTCAGGAGAACTGGTTAACTTTCTGAGCAGTTTGGGGAACTGGTTGTTGGGAGAAATCATTAGGGCAGAGAACTGGTTATTAAATTATTACAAGTTAAATTATTTGAATTCCACCACTGGGTCACCCCCATATGTACCATTGGGTGGACGAAGTATGGCACTGCCCAATACTCTGTGATCACTGCAGTTTTTGCAAAGGGTAAACTTTGCAGGTGTGCATATTCTCCCATAATCTCCATCATGCAGGTGTCCTATATGAGTAGGCTTCTTTTCTTTTTCAAATATTGAAATGAATGCTGAGAATATAAGGAAGTGAGAGGTTTTCCCCCACATAATGGGATGCAATGGTGAAATTGTCTCAAGATGTTTGTGTAAGATTTATAAGCACAATCATATTTTTTTGTTCCCCATGTATATATACAGATCTTTGTCCAATGAATATATCCAATGAAACAAACAAACAAAATAAAGCATCATGATGAACCAAACATCTGTGACTGAATTCCTTCTGCTTGGTCTTTCCAGAAACTTGAGGATCCGTCTTTTTTTGCTTGGACTTTTTTCAATTGTCTATGTTCTGACTCTGGTGTACAACACAATCATCCTGATGCTCATTTGGCTGGATATGCGACTCCACACTCCCATGTATTTCTTCCTGGGCCAACTTGCCTGTGTAGACATCTGCTATACTTCCAGCACAGTCCCTCAGATGTTGGCTAACCTTCAAAGCCCAAGACAAACCATCTCATTGGCTGCCTGTGCCATACAGATGCATATTTTCCTGGCATTGGCTATTACTGAATGCATTTTGCTTGCAGTAATGGCATATGATAGGTATGTAGCAATATGCCACCCACTGCATTATGTCTTCCTCATGAACAAGACAGTGTGCATGAAATTAGCCTTGATCTGCTGGACTATTGGTTTTTTATTGCCAGTGGTCCATTCTGTTCTTACCTGGCAATTGCCGTTCTGTGGTTCTAATTTGATTGATCATTTCTTTTGTGAAATGCCGGCTTTGCTGAAGCTAGCATGTGCCGATACCCAAATGGTTCAAACGGTTACTTCAATGGGGTGCATTTTCACCTTACTTATTCCCATCTCCTTTATCTTGATGACTTATATCCGCATCTTAGTGGCCATTTTAAAAATCCAATCTGTGCAAGGGCAACGCAAAGCTTTTTTTACATGTGGTTCCCATATGACCATTGTGGTTCTTTTCTATGGGAGCGCCATATTTATGTACATGCGACCAGAGTCCAGTCATTCTTCAGGCCAGGACAAAATAGTCTCTCTTTTCTACAGCATTGTCGCACCCATATTCAATCCCATGATATACTGTCTAAACAGCAAGACAATGAAAGATGCCTTTCTAAAAATGCTGCAATGATGTAACTTTTGAATGATGATTAGATAGCAAAAAGGGCCACTTTTTGAGCTTTAATACCATTATATGAAGTTTCCAAAAGATGACATAATTAATTTACGAGCCTCGAGACAAAGTTCAAAAGAAAAGAAGTCATTTATTAGGATCAACATTTTGGCATGTTCTTTTGTGAAGCCGATTGTGGATTTCCGGTTAAAGATCTTTGCACTGTGTCCCTAACTCTCCCCTCCCTCAGTCTGTGTCATAAATCATATCCACCAATGAGGTTGTAGAAATATGAGATCCGACTCTGGCCAAAGGTATGCATGGATTCCTTCCTCCAAAGTCAACTTGATAATAGTCATGGTAATGCTAAAGTTGACACATTACTCTAATAGCAGTCTCACTCTGGCAATGGAACAAATATATTGTAATAAACAATGGTCTACATTATTATTACTATTGATCATAACTAATTAAAAATAATCTACAGATTGATTGATTAAGTAATTCTTCATAAATGTCCACATTAGAAAAATTATGGGTGATTTCTGATTGAGCCTATTTCTCCCTGGAATAGCATCTGCAAATGGAGCAAAAATTCCCTTTCTCTGCAGACCAATGTGACTATCCTCACTAGTTTTAAAGCATTGGGATGTCTTCTGAAAAATATTTTGGAAACACACAGGATGCTTCTGTACTGAGTAGGGGAGAGCAACCAGGTTAAGTCCACCATGCAAGTAACAGTCTGTTCACAATAAAACACAATTGCAAAAAAATGATTCCTTTGTTTTTAAGTGATAAATATAGATGTTACATTAGGTAACTTCTTAGAGGAAGTATTTCCTTAAAAGCACTAAAGCAGGAAGTGTTTATGCAAAAATGCTCCCTATTGTAAATTTTTAATTGACACAACAGGCTTTTGTTTGAAAATAGAAAATCTTTTCTCTAATCAAGAAGAAAGCTTTTATTCAACTGAGTAATCAGTAATATTTCCACAACGTACAATTTATGCTTTTCCCCTGGTTTGGATTCCAGACAAATCAATCTATATAAATAAAAATGTAAAGGTTGTTTGTTCAAAATCGCTAATCTCCTAAAGTTCATCACCGATTGCTTTGATATTTTGACACAATGTTGCATTCGAATACACGAATGTTTTTATATATGTATATTATATAGATGTCACAACTGTGACAGGTAAAAACATTCTTTTTTGTAAAAACATGCTTTTTTGAAAACCAGCGCCATCTGGTGGACGTAAAAGCCACACACGCTATACTAAATATAGTATATATACTACCCCCGGCCAGCCCAGCCAAGCTCCAGAGGAGGCGGAGGCGGAGTGTCTCCTCAGCCCGGCCGGCCGCGCGCGCTCTCCGCCCCCCTCACAGCGACCCAGCTATGGCCTCACCAAGGCGGTTCCGATGGGGTGGCAGCAGTGGTGTCAGCCTGAGATGCAGCAGGGCTGGAGTGGCCCCTGGGTGCCCCATGAGGCGGCACATTGAGGACTTCTCCTCTGAGATCCTGGACATCTCACTCTCCTGGGCGACCGATTTGGGGGACCCCGAGCTCAGCTCCTCCGATGAGATGCTCAACAACTTCCACGAGGCCAACATCCCTGGCGCTGTCTTCCCCAACCAGCCTCTCCTGGACCAGCAGCCCCGAGTCCTGACCAACGGCAGCACCCACCTGCTGCCCCACTACGCCTAGACTGGGCCACAGCAACGCATGGCCAGGTACAGCTAGTTTATCAATAAAGGACAATATTTGTAGCTCAGGGTTGAAATCCCAAAATGCCAGGGAATATCTAGAAGCCTGACATTCTGACAAATCAGCCATCAACAGATAGATAGACATTAACAACCTCTATAGACTATGCAAATGAGACTGCCACCCAGATCAAAAAAGGAACAAAAAGACCCAAGGACCTCTTTACCAGCAATCAGCACCCAGATCAGCAAAGATTAACTCCAAAGCTAACATCAGACCAACAATCAAGTAAAGAATATTCCAATCAAGAAACTGCCAATGAAGACAACAGTAAACAGCCCAACCAAAGACTATCTAAGTCCATCTCCACCAACATTGACAGGGCAAGCCACCAGAATATCAATTTAGCAAACTACACTCTTTACTAGAACTGATGATGTTACCTAGTCTGCACGAAAACAACAAGTCCAGAGAGCACTCAAATCAATTACAATAATCTATACAAACGAATTAAACACTGTAGCCATAATTATCAAATGCCAGTCCAAAGACCTTTACAAAATGCATAACTGAAGTGGCAAGTTCACATATTATCACAAATTATGGCGAGCAACATTGAATTCTTTCATAAATAGACAATTTGACTTGTGAATAATCAAAGGGACGGACTTTGCAGAGAAATCTCATTATTCCAACATCACCCATGCAGCAGCAGAAGCTGCTAATAACACTGTAGCCATTCAAACAAATTGGGGACAAGAACTGCAATGTCACCTGTACGTCCATGCAGTGCATATTCTCCTGGCTGTGCCAGAGCAAATGTAATTTATCTACTCAGATTAAAAAAATTGATGCTGATGGAAATTATTGATGGATAGATAGTAAATGTGTAATGCGCAACTCTATTCCAGCTGCCAATACAGCTTCACAAAGAACGCTTACTATTCCCTGTATGGCAGTTGCTTATCAGTGTCCCTTATAGGATTGAGCGACTGTGCACTGGGAACCAGGAACGATTACTTTCCATTACCAAAATGTCAACACCACACTGAGAGGCCTTTATGTATTTATTTGAAGCATGCCGTAAAGGATAGAAAGACAGAGAGTCTTGCCTCATAAATGGTGCAGACCATTAGAAAGGGAACAAAATCCACACTATTCTGGAGAGTTGCCTAGGTACAGTTCCAACAAGGCAGTTGTATTCTCTGCCTTTGCAAAGAGCTGCCCCAAGTGAAGCCACATGCAGTAGTCTAACTGAATGATGTCAACGCTTGGATCACTCACTTGTCCAGGAACAGCATGTCCACTATAAATGGTCAAAAGCTCTTTTAGGTTCAGCTTCCACCTGCTCTTCCAGCAGAAGCTATAAACCTTCAGAGTAGATTTTTAAGGAAAGTGTAAGCCCATCTAGACTAATAGCTGGAATATCCATCGCATCTGTACTGACAGTAACTTTGTCTTGCTAGGATTCAGTTTCAGACAGTTTCACCCAATCCAGTACCATATAGACTCTAGCAATTCTCTGCTATATCACCTACTCAGGCTGGGATAGAAATGTTAAGCTTGATATAATCAACATGTTGATATCAAATCCCTGACAGGTAATTATTCCAAAGTCTTTGCACAAAAGTTAAACAAGATGTGAGAGCGTTATTGCAAAAATGGTTCCAAAAAAAAAAAAAAATCCACTATGTGAAAATCCTGAATTGGCTATCACCGACAGAAAGAACGACCCATCCAAATTTTATACATTTGAACAAAATGCTAAGGTACAGAGATTTAATTGATAGACAGGGAAATTTAAAAACAATTGAAGAATTGGCAGAACAGAACATGAAAGTTGACTGGCTAACTTACCTCCAAATCAAAACTAAATACAATAATGATACTAAATTATATGACATCGAAACAGAATCACATGAATTGGATAAAATTATTCAAAGCTCAGATAGAAAGATGATAGGGAGAATATATAAATTTCTCCTCAAGTATAAAATGGAAGAGGAAATTGTGAAAGAACAAATGATAAAATGGGTGCAGAACTTTGACTATAATATTGAATAATGGAAAAAATTTGGGGGAACAAACTTAAAAATGACATTATCAGTCGTATACAAGGAAAACCAGTACAAAATGTTTTACAGATGGCATCTGGCACCAACAAGGTTAGCTAAAATCTTAACAAATACCTCCCCAAAATGTTGGAAATGCAAATCAATACACGGAACATATTACCATTTATGGTGGACCTGTGAGGAGGCTAAATTTTTTTGGAAAAAGATCAAAAATTGGCTGGAGGCAATAACAGGGGTTAAAATAGAATGGAAACCTGAAGTTTTTTTTTATTTTTTAGGAATAATGTCTGCAAAATACAAAAAGGAAACCCAGTATTTAACACTACATATAATTATGGTGGCAAGGATTGTCTTTGTCCAGAAATGGAAAAACAAATTAACTCCGAGCGAAGATGAAATAATAAGAAAGGTTATGGATTATGCTGAAATGGACAAACTAACTAATGAAATCCAGGGAAAAGAAGAATCGGAATTCTACCAGATATGGGATAAATGGTATAGGTGGATGGAGGAAAGAAACAAGAATCAATGAAGGAATATAACAAAACTCAAAAATAATAGTTATGAGTAAAATAAGAGGGTTAAGAATGGTGAAATCTGAATGAAATACAATAGAAGGGGAAATAATATAAGGTGAGTGGTATCGATTGATAATTGCTATTAGAAAGAACAGGAAGCCCCTGTTCGTATTGTATTGTGTAAATGTGGTATACGTCTAAGTTTTGTGTGTTTGTATTTTACATGTTTGTTAATAAAAAAAATGTGAGAGGATCAATTTTTGGAAACACAAGGACTCAACCGCTCTTTCTGCAGCTAAATCAGACAGAGCTACCAGGAAGATCAGAATTCCTGCAAAACAGTTTCTCCAATCTGCAACCTTCACAGATGTCCCAAATGAATTCCATGATGAATTGTATTGTAAAAAATTAAAACTCACTCCTAGAAAAATGCAATATCCTGGGAAATATTGAAAAGGCAGAATATTATATTTCCCTGGATAAGAAATGGAGAAACATGTTTTGAGGCAGAAAACAGACTCACTCTTAATAGCCCCCACCTTTGTCAATGGGCCATTAAAAGGCCTGAGTCAGTCTATTCTACATAACAAAGCTCCCCCTTCATCTCCAGGGTGATGGGATTAAGGCATAATAATATTAGCCCTTTACCCATCTCACTACAGAGCACCTGGTAAGAAGCAATGCTCAACCAAGCTTGGACTAAAAGCACAGCCAACCGAGTTGCCCCTGCATGGCCCCATGGGAGTCTGATAACCAATCAGAATACAAGCTCAGGTTCAAAGCCCAGAGAGGGCATGAAACCAGGAACTTTCAGCATCTCTGCTTCTTTTTCTTCTTCATCCAACAGCTGGAAGCATGTGATCCCCCTTTTCTGTTCAGAACCTCAAGCCATGTGGTCCTGTTCATCATTAAACCAACTTTCCAAGCAGCCTCCATGTTTCCAGTGTCTTTTCCCCAATTGGAACTGAACCCAGAAGGATATTTCTTCCAACAGTATCAAATACTACTAAAAAATCTCACATAAAAAGAAAAAAGTGTTCTGTATCTCTGAAGGTTTTGCTACAGGTCATCCGTAAGAGCAAGCAATCTGGTTTGAGTTTTTTGTGTTCAACTACAGTATTTACCCAAAAGGACAAGTACCAATTAACCAGTATTTCTTAAAATTCTAGACAGAAAAAATATGGAAATACATTAGGGAACATTAGTATCTTTGGCTCCCAGTAGATTTGAAAATAGCCAACAAATTGTAGGTGTGTTTAAACTCGGTTCACTCGATTGGCAGATGGAAAGGTTGATTACATGAAGAGCACTCACAGTAGTCATATTTTGAGAGGATCCCTTGACTTCAGTAGTTCTTTGCTCTAATGTATATGTGATGGTCTAGACCAGAGTTTCTCAGCTTTACCAACTTTAAGGTGAATGGAATCCAATTCCCACTGGAATTCTGGTTGAGGATTTCTGGGAATTGAAGTATATTCGAAGTTGCTAAAACTGAGAAACACTGGTCTAGATCCAAGTGGAGGTCTCCAGGGCATCAAACAGCAATTTCTTTTATGAAAGTTCCACTGAATTTGAGGTCTCCTTCAGAAAAAGCATGTGTTTTGCCACGAGTGCTAGTTCCTCCCATAACAACAGACATTTAAAACTGAATTGAAGACGTCTTTCTGCTCACAAATAAAAGCGGGAGGAAATACTGCATGCAATACAGGCAAAAACAGAGTAAACCTTCCCACAACATTACAACTAACAGGTGGGTGCATTGCAGTGCAGTCTTTGTATTTTTTAATTGAAAATCAATACAATGCTTTAGCACCTAGATATAGTATGGTGATTGAAATTAATTAAACATAACAAAAAAGAGAAAACAAATTAATAAAAATAATAATTTTAAAGATCCATATTATTATAGCCATTAATAATAGCATAAAACAAATTCAATCCTTATGTTCATCATTAAATCTATGCCGTAGAGAAACATATTACTTCACTTCTCATCTCTGGAGCATTGAGACTTTTCAAAAATAGACAACAGATTCAATCCATTCTTTAAAATTATGAAGGCAAATTTCTTTACATGAAGGTAAAAATATCTTCTTTGCCATTCTATAATTTCAATAGAGCTGAAACTCTTCATGAGACGAAATATTCCATTCTTTAGGTATACAGTTTGAGATTATATTAGGATTCTTCACTTTATTTCTTCTCAAAATTATTCTAACGTATATAGTAATCTGAAATCAAGCTGATTCTAGTTGGACAGGATCAGTTCATAAGAATCTTCAAATTTCTTGCTATGCCAACAGAAAAAAAATCTAATGTGCAACACTTTTTACAAACATTTTTAAGATGTCCAATGAAGATGAAATAATATTTTTGTTAAATTAATATCAAATTATATCATAAGAATAATATTGTTGTGGGCTCATTGATTCTCCAAAAATTAATACTCTCATTTTTATTCCAAAATACAGATATATAACTAATACTGACTTTCATTTACTTTGAAATTCCTTTTAATATTGAATTTTGGTTTTATTCAAGCACTACTTCTCTTAAAGGTCTTTAAAGTGCAGGTATCTTGCTAAGAAAAATTTGTTGGAAAATAAATATTTTAAAGATCTTGAGATTGATCATCTCAAGATCTTTAAAATAATCATTAGGAATAGTATCGATCCCTTGTTTGGTCTAAGCATTATGCTAAATTATTAGGAAATCTTTGCACTATTTTAACATTTGTGTCATTTTGCAACAATTTCTTATGATTAGGAATCAAAATGTTGGTATTTAAGGCTGGAAAGGAAGAATCCTATTTAATGTACCTGAATCCTAAAACATATCAGATTTTCAGAGATGTAACAAACTTACTTTCCAAAAAGACCCATGAAAAGAACATTCATAATTATTTTTCTAATTTTTTAAAATAAAATAAAGGCCCAAATACTCCTCTTCCACCTCTTCATCATCACTCTATAACCGTGATGGTGAAGAGGTGGCACGCAGGGCCCTCTCTGTGTGCATGTGCGTCGTCCCCAGCTGTTCTTCTAATTTCCAGCGTGCACATGCGTGCCGGCCAGCGGGTCTTCGTGCGTGCCGGAGTGCTGGAAACCTGAAGACCGGGTTTCTGGCGCTCTGGCACGCGCATGCACATACGTTTTGGTTTGAGCACTTGGTGATGAAAAGGTTCGCCATCACTGCTCTATAGCCATTACAATAGTAACTAACCTCAATTTATCCAAGAACACTCAAGGGCTTTTGCCTGCCATAACACATTTTCTCATTAACTTTCTACATACAAAAATATCTAATGGGGGTTAATATTGGATACCTCTTAAATATATATACATTAAGTTCCATGTAATACTTATTTCAATAATTTTACAAAGTATATTAAATGAAATATTATTGTATGGTCCACTGAACCTTTCCTAATTCTTGGTGACTGGGTGGAAATGTGAATGCAGTTTTCTTGAGAATATTTTCAGAGGTAACTTTCTAGAGCTGAATACTGAGAGGCCCACAGTTACCATACATTGACTATATTATGTTCATGTTCTCTTGGCTTCTGGTCCAGCACCTTAAACAAGGGAGCAAACATTGGATAAGAATAACTCCTTCCAAATCTCCATGTTTCTTTATCCAAACGACGAGGTTGGTAAAGTATCTACTGCTTATCTCCCTGGCATTAAATAGAAGTAAAGCTATGCAGAAACAGAAGGACATATTTCTGAATGATTTGAAACAATGAGAACCAAGACGTTAATATAATTCAATCCTAGATTTAGAACAAATAAATAAATAAAAGCATTTCATAATCAGTTGGATTTAATGGAAGTTAATGGCACTTAAAAGTTGAACATTATTAAACAGAAACATTTTGAGAAATGTAAGGAAACAGATAAATCCAGCTTATCAACTGCATAAGAAATATGATACAGTAAAAGAATTGTTACCTCCATTTGGGATGGTTATTAGATAATTTTTTACAGCAAAGAAAATGAAAAAGCAGTTTGTAAATATTATTTTACATTATAAAATGAACAGACATCTGATCTGGAAAATGATCAAACAATATTTGAACAAAACTTTGCATACAAAATTTACTGATCACAAAATGAAGTTTTTAGTTATCCTCTAACTAATGACAGATTTTAGAAATCTTGTCTTTTTAAAAATAATTTTAGCAAATAGTCAAAATTTATGTGTTATGAATTTAAATTGGGGATATATACATATTATTTATTTACATTTATATATTATCTACTGACATAAAATCTAACATTTTATTTCACAGGGAAGACACTTTGATTTAAGAATACAGAGTAAAAATACTTATGTACATGCCTCTTGTCTTCCCCATTTTGTACACAAATGTCAGATTTTCTAACTGATCTTAGACAGCTAGAAAACAGCATGCAAACAGGAGGGAACAGCTTTGAAGAACTGCATAGCAAGCAGGCAACCTAAAGGAATGTTTAAAGCCATCATTTCCCTTTCTTCTGCAAAACATAGTAATTGGGCTTCTATTCTCTCAATGAGTCTACAGAAAATAATCAGTATAGGCAAAATCTTACAATGTTTACAGAATTACAGTTGATTTATTCTGCAATCATTTTTTTTTTGCAAAGTCTTTTCTTGACAGAATCAGGAGAGTAATTCACAGAACAAAAAAAAAGTCCGTAATGAAAATAAACTGATTGGTCTAGAAAAATTGTATGTAGATATGTAAATTTTAGTAAATTCCCATGATTCCTAAAGAAGAGCAAAGCTCTCATGTACACTAATTTTCATGGTCCTTTGATGCACTGCTTGATTTTATTAGACATACATTTATGATGAAATAAATGAGGCTATGTTATGTTTGCAATGCATTGACTCTGCTCCTCCCACTTTTTATTACCTTTATTTCATTTTAACAATTTGTTTCTAATTCTTTCACTTGACTTTGCTTTAGATGACTAACATTTCTGCTGATTATGAAGAAATGTTTGGTTTTCTACTTGTTTATTAGTTGTATTTCACCAGTGGTGGGATTCAGCCAGTTTGCACCTATTTGGGAGAACTGGTTGTTAACTTTCTAAACAATTCGGACAACTGGTTGTTGGAATAAATCTCATTTTGTTTTTTTCCACTTTACAGGCTAATCTTGTAAGGAAGGCAGGAAACATTCTGGTATTGTTTCTAGCCTAATCTTGATTGCCCTGCTTACAGAAACTGCCTCTCCGGTTAACCCTTATTACATTGTAACAGCTAAGGTGAAGCGTCCATTGACATGAGTGATGTTGAGTTCGCCACGCCCACCCAGTCACATGTCCATTGAGCCACGCCTACCCAGCTGGTCATTAGGGCAGAGAACCAGTTGTTAAATTATTTGAATCCCAGCACTGTATGTCACCCAGAGTCACTTTATTGTAAGAATGGCAGCCATATCAATAAGACATAATTTATTCATATAAAATGGACTAACAACACTGCAGGAAAAAAATGGTGTTACATAGTGATAATTAGAGAAAAAAAGAAATGTATGTAGTTCAAGAATATTTGATAAATGTATTTAATCCTATCTTTTATAGGACTCGTGGCATTTGAGCCATGGTGGTGCAGTGGTTAGAACGCAGTACTGCAGGCTTCTTCTGTTGACAGCTGGCTAACTGCAGTTTGGCAATTCAATTCTCACCAGGCTCAAGGTTGACTCAACCTTCCATCCTTCCGAGGTGGGTAAAATGAGGACCCATTTTGTTAGGGACAATATGCTGACTCTGTAAACCACTTAGAGAGGGCTGTAGAGCACTGTGAAGTGGTATGTAAGTCTAAGTGCTAGTGCTATTTCAGATAGCAAGTCAATTTGCTTTTTTACAGAAGTGGAAGTGACTGATATTCATTATTCCATATATACTGTAGTTGACAGAATTTCCCTCTTGTACCTGTAAAATGAGATTGGGAAGCTATAATGGCAAACCAAACCTATGTGGCTGAATTCCATTTCCTTGGCCTTTCCAGAAGCTTGAAGATCCGTCTTTTATTGCTCGGACTTTTTTCAATTGTCTATGCTGTCACTCTGGTGGGCAATACAATCATCTTAATGCTCATATGGTTGGATGCCCGGCTCCACACCCCCATGTATTTCTTCCTGACCCATCTGGCTTGTGTGGACATCTGTTATACTTCCAGCACCATCCCCCAGATGCTGACCAACCTTCAAAGCCCAGGACAAGCCATCTCAGTGGCTGGATGCGCCATACAGATGTATATATTTCTGGCGTTGGCCACAGCAGAGTGTTTTCTCCTGGCAGTGATGGCCTATGATAGATATGTGGCAATATGCCATCCATTGCACTACACAGTCCTCATGAACAAAAAAATATGCATCTTTATGGCCATGGCATGCTGGACTGGTGGCCTCGTCCTCCCTGTGGTCCATACCGTTCTCACTTGGCAGTTGCCATTCTGTGGTCCTAACTTGATAGATCACTACTTTTGTGAAATGCCAGCTTTGCTGAAGCTGGCATGTGCTGATACCAGAGTTATTGAAAAGATTACTTTGGCGGGCTGCATTTTCACCTTGATTATTCCTATTACTTTTATCACAATGACTTATATCCGCATTCTAGTAGCTATCTTGAAAACCCAATCTGCAAAAGGGCTGTACAAAGCTTTCTCCACATGTGGTTCCCACATGACAGTTGTGGTACTTTTCTATGGCAGCGCCATATTTATGTAAATGAGACCTGAATCCAGTCACTCTCCAGGCCAGGATAAAATGATTTCTTTGTTTTATAGCATTGTCATTCCTTTGTGCAATCCCATTATTTACAGTTTGAAGAATAAGGATATAAAAACAGCCTTGGCTAAAATCCTGCAGTTCTGAAGGCTTTCTGGAGTGCCAAACAAACAGATAAGATTCCTTGTAGTGGTCTATAAACTCTGGGCTGTTTCTTCTTTCGGGCAACAACACTTTATGGTGTCAGGCAGGATCTTTCTTCTATCTTTGATTGTTCCTGTTTTTATTTATTTATATTCTTGATGATAAAGATGTAATCTGGAATCTTCTAGGAAATATCCTATTCAGATTTTTCTTTCTAGGATTAAGTGAGAACTTGAAAAAGTTGAAATTAACATTTTAGTTATTACTTTCATTAAATCAACAATTGCTGCAGAAAAATACTATAGTGCAGTAGCAACAGGAGTTGACATATACAGATGTTACTTAAACAAATTGGATATTTGCCCCGATGACTATATAATGGTACTATTTTATTCTGGTTTCTCAAGGCATACTCTCACAGGATCTTTGCACCACTCCAAGTTCACTTTTGCATCTGTTTGATTTCTGTTATTGTAATCTGGATTCAGCTGAGCTGAAATAATTTTTACCTCAAACATAGTATGTTCGAAAGAGTACAATCTGTTGGAAGAAAGTACAATCTGTTGGAAGAAATGTCCATCTGGGTTGAGTTCCAAGTGGGAAGAAAGACACAAACATGGAGATTGCTTGGAAAGATGGTTTAAGGTGGACAGGACCACATGGTTTTGAGGTCCTGGGCCAAAAAAGAGCACATGGGTGTGTGTGAGAGGGCTAATCCTATCATGTCCTAAGGGCCATTTGTGTTGTAGATAAACTGGCCCAACCTTTCTGGTCTATTAAAAAGGTGGGGGCTGCTTTCCAAGAGCATGTTTCTCCTTTTCTCATCCAGGGAGGTATAATATTCTGCCTTTTTAATATTTCTTAGAATATTTCATTCTTCTAGGAGAGGGGTGGATGGCTAACTTCCTACAAATCTTTTGCTTGAAATGTTGTGCCTTGATGGAGTCTGTGGGTAATACATTACCCTATTGGCAGGAAACTTGTTTCCTGTTGTAAATAGCTGGGAGTCACCGGATTCTATCAACTTCAGAGCTGTGTAGCCTTTCATGAACTTAAGGATTGACCAAATCTCATCTTTGTAAATATTTTGAAGTTCACTTTTTAAATACTGCTAATTAAAGATTGAAAACTTTAAGAACTGCATGTCGGGGTTGTATTTGCTGAATGAATTTCCCTTCAAACTGTTAAGAAAATTATACATTTAAAATTTTGTAACAATTTTTTAAAAATATATATACACAAAAGATGATCACAGCATTAATTTTAGAAAGTTTTAAATGAACTAATGGTTCAGATGGATTTGATTTCAGATTTTGAAAAATAATCCTTTTTTCATGGGAAATGTCTGTATGTTTATATCTAAACAACTAATAAAATGACTTAAAGGATGGACACCAGAGGGCAGTAGAAGGAAATAAATGATGGCTGCATTAAAGGAAATTTTAGGAAAATAGGCTAAAGGTGTAATCTGCTAATATAAAACTTGGGAAATGATCCATGCTCCACTGAAAAAAATTGAACTGAATTGGAATATGAATTTTAAAATGATAGCGTATGAGAAAAATATGGAAATAATAGATTTACAAATGAAACTGGAAGATGATTTAATAATTAAAAATATTATACCAGAAGAATGATGTGGATAATTTCTCAATGGATTTTAAAAAAGGATTTGTTGAAATTTCAAGGATTTCATAAGAAGTGACAGTGAGAATATGAACAGTGACACGGATAATTTTTAAATGCTGGAATTACAGGAGACTTAATAAAGATGCCAATAATGAGACAAGAGGTAAAGAAAGTATGAGAAAGTAGTTTAGACTTTGCTGGACAGAACGGGGAAAAACGGGGGGGGGGGGAACACAAAATTGGTTTATTGCTCGAGGTTAACATAAATGGGTTGCTATTGTTGACAATGTTTAATTTTTTATTAGTACTGTATATGATGTTTTAAATTTTTTATTTAAAAATGGGCTAGGGAGATTTGTTTAAATAGAAAATGAAAAGTACAGATAAATGGAAAAGGAGAGATGGAAAAATGTTTATTAATGTAATTTGACTGTTAGGTTGTTATTTCTGATAGCCCATAATGCACTTTTGTTGATTTAGGATGGAGTGGTAAAAGCCTGAAAGATTTGATTGTAGAAAATGTGTTTGAGATATGGGATGAAGAAGTGATTGGGTTTTTTTTTCATTTGAGAAAACGGTGGCAAGTTGTTGGTGTTGATTGTACTTCCTGAGGAGGAAGAGTTGATCTTTTTTTTTCTTTTCTTCTGCTCTGCTTCTTTTTATATATTTTTACTCTATGTAGATTGTATCAGTTTTATTTGTGTAATGTGATTTTTAATAAAATTATTGCAAAAAATAAGACATTTTCATGAAACAAAGCACAACATTTTGGAAATTGTCATCAGCGCCTGCAATTCTGATCTGTAAGTGGAATCTTTTTGAATGTTTAAATCCTTTTCTCTCACTCATCGATCTGTGGTGGCTTATGTTTAACATGCTTCCTAATATATTCAATATTGTTGTTATTTATTTAAATTTTCTGGCTCCCACTTCCAGTTGATTCTAGGTGGATACAAAACTACAGAAAACACAAAAATGGGTAAAAATGTTAAATCAAACAGACAATCCAGCTTGGACAACCTAGAATTACGCCGCCTATGGTCTGACCTAAGCGTAATACACAAAATTATCTGCTACAACTCCTGTCAATGACTACTTCAGCTTCAACCCCAATAATACACAAGCACACTATAGATACAAACTCAAGGTAAACCACACCAAACTCGAATGCAGAAAATCTGACTTCAGCAACAGAGTGATCAATGCCAGGAATGCACTACCTGACTCTGTTGTTACATCCTCAAACCCCCATAACTTTAACCTTAAACTGTCTGTTTACCTCACCCCATTCCTAAGAGGTCAGTAGAGGTGTGCATAAGTGCACCAGCCTGCCTAACATCCATGTCCCCATTTATTTGTACCCATTTCCTGTGTTCTTATTCATGTTTATTCTTATTCCTGTTACCTTGTACATGAGTGACAAACTAAGTGAAAGAAATGAAAATAATCTAATAGACATCAACAAAATCAACAAAACATGGCTTTCCTCATAAACTCTCACAGATTATTTTACTTTGCTGTGTTTTCACACCCGCTAGCTGCAAGGCGGCTTGCAAGTATACTTGGCATTCCCTGTCTAGGAAATAGAGGTGCAAACATTACAGAAAGTACTGGTGGTGGTGTGTTTTTAGAATTTGCTCATAAACCACCAATTATTCACTTTCGATTGTTAAAGTGAAACAACCGGGAACTCATTTCTTAATAGCATTTCATTATGATTGTGGGATACTAACAATCCTGGATACCTGATGACCGGGAAATAAACTGTCCTCCACCTGGTACAATCTAAAAGATATACACTACGCACTCCCGTAATTCTCAAATCTAAAAAATTGCAAAAAGCACGAAGATCCGAAGGTTGCGCGCACACGCGTGTGTACAGATACTTTTCAAGAGTTGCACGCAGCCCCCCCCATCCCCGCGCCGTAAGTGTGAAGGAACTGGTGCTTTCCTCTCTAGCAAAGCCGCTGGTAGTTGTTAACGTTGTTGCGGCTGCTGCGGCCGCCCATGTGACATTTCCCCGCCTTCCTCCGCTTACCGAGAGGGAACTCTGGAGTGGGTTGGGCTCCGAGAGCTGCACGTGACGACGTAAAGCGCGTCTCTTGGGGGGGGTGAGTTGGGGGTATTGCCTCCTTCCCTTTGCTTTGGAGGCATGTGGACCGGCAGGTTTTCCCTCGTCAACCTGGCTTTCCGACAGAGCATGGCTACAGGGCGCGGGAGTTCGGGAGTCAGCAAGAAGAAGGTGGAGTGTTTCTACGACGTCCTATCCCCCTACTCCTGGCTTGGCTTTGAGGTAAGAGCGCTGGGAAAAGCCGTGTGGAAGCAAAGACCTTGTGTCTTCCAAATCAAGCAGAGCCTGCGTTGCTCAGGAGTCTACCTGTCGGGCTTCCGTCTGATTTCCTGCCGTGTTAGGTGCGATTTGGAGTAGGATAAGCGTAGCAATGGTAGTTTTTTTTTTTTTTTAATGCTCTTGTAACTAAGCGCAGTAAGACTTAGAAGGGTAAATCTGCAAGTCTGCAAGAATCAGCTTTGATTGTTGTCCTGTGAATTGCAGCTTCAGATGACCGGAATTTTCTTGGTTTAAAGTCCAGCGTCATGCTGTTTGCTAATGCGAAGATGTGGACGACAGCAGCATAGGAGGACGGCCCTTTCTTGAAGTCCAGTTGCCTTTTGGAAAAAGCACTTTTGGGGCAACCATGACCTGGATGATTGAGAATCTCCATTTGCAAACGGGACCTCTTTACACCTGCATCTTGCAGTGAGGAGTACCTTCCTCCCTCCTTCTGTCAGCTGGGCCAGCCTCCAAGATACTTCATTTTAGTATTCTTCCTTTCACCATTTAACTATTTTTCTTAACAGTTAACCATCTTTTGATCCCTGGTTGTCTTGTTCCTCTCTAATAAGTTTGTGCTCCTGGAATTTTGTGGGATTTCCCCAGCCTTAGGAAAAGTCTCTGTTGCCCTTGACAAAAATTTGCTATTTCTGGATAATGTTCAGTATACTATGAAATCCTCATCTGGAAATACTCCAGCCTAGAAAAAAAGGGGAAAGGAGTGGAGGGAAACCCCACCCCCCAAATGCCAGCAATAATCACAAAACTACTAGGACTTTCTTGGTTTGAACTTTGACCCACTTTTCTGTGGCTGCTGAAAACATTGCAACATTTGTCATTTCTGTACTATGTATATTGATTTGTAGATATTTTGGGACTCGAGTGCAATATTAACCTAAGCTATGTAGCAATAAGTCACATATGTCTGATTTTAGTTTGAATTATTGGACTTTGGAACTATTTGTAAATATGGAGTGTGTTGCCTTGAGTTGGATGAAAACAAATCCTGATATATATGAATATTTCAAAATACTCTTGTTAAGCGGGAAGTGGATCATATCACATGGATTCATTATATACAGTTACAGTATATATACTTGGTTTGCAAGAATGTAAGTCTAGATGTTTAGGGATTTCTGCATCTTTTTGCTGCCATCTAGTGGTGATCCCTATTTTTGCAGTCCCTATGATTACACCATATGGCTTCCACTACCAGGCTATCTTAATGTATTATTTCCAAATTTATCCATTTTACCTGGGAAATATATTAATTCCTGCTGTGAAAGAACTGGTTTGCGAGTAAACCAAATGTGTAACTTTGTTTATTAGGAAAATAAAGCTATGTTTGCTGTGATGTTTTGATTTCTTTATTTTGCTAATATAGAGTCTTTCACCTTTCTTCTTTTTCCTCCAAAGAATGTTTAATATTTTCGGTCGTTTGATGTCAGTGGGCTATGATGTATAGTATTACTTAAAATATCAAAGTACTTTATTCCCACTTCAAATTACAGTTAAATGTTCTGACCTCACCTCCCTCCGTACACCGAGGTACTCCAAGACAAGATTAGTGCTAGACAATTTATTCACAGTAAATTAACACACTGACAAGACCTGGGCAGCAATTCAGACTTCTAAGATAAGAAATACACCCGAGAGCTTCTCCAGCGTTGGTATAATTAATTGAATCCTGCAAACAGCCTCCTCCCAAAGTTTCTCCTTACATACTCTCTTGGGAGGAGCCTAATAACAACCACCTGGGTCCAATTATCTTTTGTATCTGCGTAGTGGCTCTCGGTGTTTATCTGCCCGCCTTTGCCTGGCGTCCGGGACCAACTCCCTTAGCTCCTCCCCACTGCTCCAAGGCCTGGCGTCATGGGCACACTCTCTTTGGCTTTCATCGCTGCTCCATGCCTCAGGCGCCTCCTGGTAGCCAACCAGCCTCTCTGGTCCCTGCTCGGAGTCGGAACCCTGCCTAGGGTCCTCCACATCTTCCAGAGCCGACTCATAGGGCCCCTCGCTATCGGAGTCTGTTTGCAGCTCCAACGGCTCCTGTTGGGCCACAACAGTTAAATGAAGTCCTCAACTTAAGATCAGTCGCTTAGTGACAATTCAAAGTTATGACAGACACCCCCCTCCAGCTACTAAAATAATAAAGTTGGGTTTTAAAAAAAAAAAAGCCACATTTTGTGTTTAGTTCCTGTGATTCTTTACTTTGACTGGATTTATATCCTAATAAATTTACACCTGATTTTCAACAAACATATTATGATCTTCCATGATAGTACAGGCTATAAAGGTTCATGTCAAATGATAAACTTGCTTGCTTCTGGAGCCTTGTCTTTAAATAGATGCATGTGGAACCATTGTGGTATAGTGGTTATAGTATTGGACTAGGGGCAAAGAAGCCCAGCTTTTACTCCACCCAAGGTATGGAAATTCTGGGTAGTGGCTTCCTCTCAGATCAACCTACTTCAGAGAACTATTGTGGGGGAAAATAAGGGGAAAGAATGTCATGTATGCCAGTGGTCTCCAACCTTGGCAACTCTAAGACTTGTGGACTTCAACTTCCAGAGTTCCTCAGCCAGCTTTGCTTAGGTCTTAAAGTTGCCAAGGTTGGAGACCACTGATGTATGCCATTCTATGCTCCTGAAGGAAAATGGATTATAAATCAAATTTTTGTGATAGCTCCCTTTTCCTATTGCGGGAGCACCCAAATTCTTTTACTCTCTAATGTTACAGATGTTGCTTTACATTTTCTGAATTTCTAGTTCTCAATACAAGTGGTCCTTGACTTACAACCATTCATTTAGTGATTGTTTGAGATTACAATGGCACTGAAAATAGTGACTTTTAACAGTTTTTCTCATCTATGACTATGACTCATATTTATGAATGTTGCAATGTTCTGGTGTCATGTGATCACTTTTTGTGACCTGACAAGCAAAAGTCAAGAGTCACATAATAACTCTGTTGCTAACTTAACGACTGCAGTGATTCATTTAAGAATTGTGACAAGAAAGTTCATAAAATCAGGCAAAACTCACTTAATTAGCAATGGACATTTGGGGTCCAATTGTGATCATAAATTGAGGGCCACCTGTAATAATCCCTGTCTTCTCTGTAGATTATTTGCAGGTACCGTCCCATCTGGAATCTAGATGTGCATTTGCGGCCAGTTTTCCTTGCAGGGATAATGAAGGCAACTGGTAAGTAAGTATTTAATTGTCCAACCCAGTTTAGGTGAAGCAACTAGTTACAAATGTAGAGTTGCAAAACACTAGATCAAAGAGATTGGTGAAACATTGCATGTTTGTTTTTCTCATGTCTTTCTTTAAAGGAAATCTGAACTAGCTCTATTATATGTTTTATCTATATCTATGTGAAAACACTCACGCAGGAATCACGAAATCTCCAGAACCATAAAGCCTACAAACTTGAAATTTGGCACGTATGTTCCTCTTCACTTCTAGGTGCTCTGTAACAAAGGATTTTTCAAAATGATCATCAGAACATTAGTATTTTGTATATTATTATTAATACACTCTGATGCTTAGGAGTTTAGACATTCTACTCCCGATCCCAACCTGAAATCTTGGATGTGGGTATGGCCAGTGCAAGACCTGCTGGCTGGGAGTTTGGAGAGGAGCTTGAGGGAGAGAAGGTGATAAAATACCATATTTTTCTGAGTATAAGATACACCCTTTTCTCCTCAAAAAGAGGCTGAAAATGGATGCGTCTTATACACTGAATACAGCATTTTTTTTTGCCTCCTGAAATCATGCCCCTTCACCAAAATGGCCATGCATAGCTTGTAGGAGGCTTTCAGAGAACTTCTGGGGGCTGGGGAGGCAGAAATGAGCAAAAGACAGCCCACTCTATAAGCTTCCTAATGCCCTTTTTTTGACAAAAAATGGGCCTGTTTTCACAAAAAAGGGACCATTTTTTGCTCGTTTTTGCCCCCCTCTGGAACACTCTATAAGCCTCCTAAGGGCTATTCATGCCCTTAAAAAAATGAGCCAATTTCCGCGAAAAACAGGCTGTTTTGGAGAGGTTTGCAAAAACTTTTTTTAAATTTGCCTCTTCAAAACCTTGGTGCGTTTTATTCTCCGAAAAATATGGTGCGGGGGTTTCTGTGGGGCAAACCTGAGGGAGAGAATGTGATAAGATAGATGGGGCTTCTGTGGGGCAAGCCTGAGGGAGAGAAGGGGGTAGGATAAGGGAGGCTTCTGTGGACCATATATACACATATTAGTCTAGAGTAAAAAAGGACTACGGGTAACATGATAGCAGTGTTCAATATTTGAGGGGCTGCCACAAAGAAGAGAGGACCAACCTCTTCTCCAAAGCACCTGAAGGTAGGACAAGAACCTATGCATGGAAACTAATTGAGAGAAGTAACCTAGAACAAAGGAGAAATTCCCTAAAAACAAGAACAGCCAACAATGGAATGGCTTGCCTTCAGAAGTTGTGGATGCCCTATCACTGGGGGCTTTTAAGAAGAGACTGGACGTCATTTGTTTGAAATGGTATAGAGTCTTCTGATTCAGTAGGGAGTTGGACTAGAAGATCTCCAAAAGTCCCTTCAAACTCTATTATACTGTATTCTGTATATGTGGTTGGGTATAAGTTATTTTTAAATTTTTCCCTTAACATCTTCATTGGAAGCTTTATGCTTTCTAAGATATTAATTATTAATACCTTGGTCCATTTTTAATGAATTCTTCAAGTAATTCAAAAGTTATACTGGATTGGCCATTTTAAACTTTCCCCTTCTTTTTCTTTATGCGTGGTTCTTTAGTCCCCTCTAGTGTTCATTTGCAACATTGAAAGAATCTCTTTCTAATATAGATTTAATTCTGTTCTCACTGGTGTATTATTTAATTCTATACTTTCCCCCCAAACTCTACAAATTTATTTATTTATTTGGAAAATGTATTGATTTATTCCTCTGGTTTCCTATTCTGTTTATAACTTTCCTAATCCTTTTTCCTTGTTGTCCATATATTGTTTTTAAACTCTTAAAATCTCTATTTAAAAATCCTTATATCAAAGAGAAAAAAAAGTAGAACACCAGGTGTCAAATTAAACTTGTCATTTTTGAAGGTCTTTGATATTTATGAGAGCCTTAAATTGACCATTTCTAAAGGTAAATTAGAAATGACTGCAGATGGATTATTTTCCTATTTAAAGGCTTTGCTGGGTTGAGAGCAAGATCTCGATGCTCAATCCTGTTGGGAATTGCCACTGTCTAGTATAATTTGTTCGCCGTTAACTTTCTACTTGGCTCTTTTGTAACAACTAATTTTGGTCGAATTTCTTAAAGTAAAAAAACTCAAAAAATAAATAATTTCTTCTCTCCATTAAAATTAAGCATGCAATATTCAGATTTCCACAGTCCTATCCAAACCTAGAATACTAGCTTCCCATACTTTGATAGATGGAATTAAAACACAAATACAAAATTAAAGGTTTACTATTGAAATCATATTTTGTGAATTGCAATCTTTTGCAACAGGGAACCAGCCTCCAGCAATGCTTCCCAAGAGAGGAGAATATATGCTAAAGGATATCAATCGAATGGCAAAGTATTGCCAAGTGCCAATGAATATACCGAAGGATTTCCTAAACACTGTGATCGTGAAAGGTAATGAAAGAGATTGTTTTCTCCAAATTGGTGCCCGTTAAGCAATTTGGAAATAATGGTTTCTGCTCATGTGGAGGACATCAGGAAGTAGAAAGTCAAAGATATTCTTTTAAAATTTAGCATTTATACAGCTTTTGTGTGCATGTTTGTGTATGTCTCTACTGTCTACAGGAAGTCTGTCTGCCATGCGTTTCATCACTGCTGTGGATATAGCAGAACCTCAGTTTCTGGAGTCTGTTTCTAGAGAACTCTGGATGCGTATTTGGTCCAGGGTAGGTATGGAAATCCTGCACACAAATGCATCTCTCTTGGCATTTTTTTATCCTTTCAAATAATCATTTAGGCAAGAAAGTTGAAATCATCTTAATGAGACTTGCATGCATGTGAGTCAACTAAGCAAAATACAGAACTATGTGGGGACCTACAGAAATTTAAATACTCTTTAAGACCCAATTAAATGAACATTAATTAATGAAATGAATTAATTTCAGCTATATCTCATTTTCCTCTTCATTCTCTCCCTATTCCCCGGGTAGGTTAAATGGACCTATTTCCAATTTCATTTAGACAAACGCCATTGTTGTCCTTCATGGTTTTTGTTTAGTTTTGTTTTCTTACCTCACTATTTCCCTGACCCATTTATTCACAAGCTTTATTAATCAGTTGCATATTTTTTTGTTTTTCCAGGATGAAGACATAATTCAGCCAGAAAGTATATTGGCAGTAAGTTCCTGCTCCTCTTCATGTTTCTTCTCTTGCTCTTCTCCTTCAGGGTGGTTTAGATGCAAAAGGACTTGTCTGTGCTTCTGGCTGGATAATTCTGAAAGAAGTTTCAATTGGACAGTGTTTAGATGCCTGTGGTCCTAAGTGTGGGACTCTTGCAGGACTGTCCATGCAGAAGGGAACTTGTGTGGCTTTGTTCTTTTCCTCAGTCATGAATTCTTTGAAGGATGTAGATGTCTATTATTCTTTTAAAATTAGCAAATTGGGAGAAAATAAGTTTGTCAGTAGTGTTATTACATCATTTCATGGTGCATGGAAATGCAGTTTTCCTAGGACTTAGACTTAAAGCCCATACAATCCGTAGTTTACTTTTTAAAAGAATTGTATGCTACTTAATTTATATGGAATATTACCTCAAAGTCAGTAAATACTCTGCATACTGATTCATTCACTCTTAGAATCTTTAGGCAGAAAAATCTCAGTTTAAGACTTGAGATCAGAGTGAGAAGAGGAAACTTTTAGCCAGAGAGACTAATAATAACAACCCAGAAGGAATCTAGTACTAATTTTATGGCTAATAAATTTTAAGAAAGGGCATAAGCTTCCATACGTGGCAGATTATTTCATCATACTTCATCATGAATTGCGGCTCACAAAAGCTGAGGCCATTTCATAATATTTGCTGCTCAGAGAAAATGCTGCCAGACTCCTTGTGATTGTGGACTGCTGTAGATTATCGTCTTACTGTTGAAGTAAAAAACGAAGTCTCATGTGAAAAAAGGGAATCCATTGTCTAAAGAGAATTTAAGTATTTTAGTAGTTAAGAATAGAAGCTAAATCAATACCAGCAAACCAAAAAGAAGATGTTGAACAATTTGAGTTGGGCCACAAGTTTAGTATGCTGCTTCTTTGATAGGGCCATTTTGTTTCCAGTTCAATTAAGTGCAAACCTCTTCTTTCCTTTTAATATCTCAGGTAGTTTATGTGTCTCTCAACATGGAAAGCTGCCTGAGGTTTTATCCAGTCAACTTTACACTGCCCAGAGCCACTGGGAAATTGGCAGTTAAGAAATATGTAGTATAAACAAACAAACAAACAAACAAACTTGGCTGCATCTTCTAGGATATTTGGTTTTCCCCCCTCCCTCAGGCTGCAGAGAAAGCAGGCTTGTCCTCGGGTAAAAGCCAGGAGCTTCTGAAAATGAGCACCTCACCTGAGGTGAAGAACCGTCTGAAAGAGACAACGGACGAAGCCCTGAAGTTTGGGGTAAGTGCCAGTATTTTATGAAATATATCATTCAGTCACAGTCTGTTTTCAAAAAGATGTAGGATCTTGGGAAGCTGAATTCTTTCATGCTCCGACGAGCAACTTTGTTGGCTAATGAAGTCACCTTAGAAGACCTACAGCCCCTCAGAACCTTCTGACTTATTTTTCCTGATCTTTGTAACTATTATCCATAATTTCCAATTGAAATATTGCTGTCATATTCATGAAGAACAGGGCAGATGGTCAACCTTATAATATAATATAGCACAGCAACAAGGTAACTGCCTATTATTTCCCATTTAGTGAGGTATTTTACAAAACCATTCCATGCGCAGATCAGCTTGAACTGATGTGTAATAATGCTTAAGATTTGTTTATGAGGATTGATGCATACTTGTGTGCCAACATTATTGCAGTGAAAAGCGATGAGCGTAATCCACATTTGGTCCAATGGGAGATAAGTAAGATTTGCTTAAGAGCAACGAGACATGTGCTTCTTAATCTCACTTAAACTTTATAGTTTAAGCAAAAATGCACCAGCATCTACCAAAGTATAGATAGTTGGATGGCTGGCAAGGTGTTCAGAACTGTAAAAAACAGTGATACTCAGAAAACTCAAAAAGTTGACAAAAGGCAAAGACTTTCTAAAGTTGGGAGATTTTGCAAGTGTGACAGTTGATCTATCTTTCCTTTTATGGCTTTTGTTCTGTTTTCTCCTCATCCAGGCGAGCAGGTAAATTTTGATGTTCTATGAATCTTGAATATGTTTTGTGACAAAATAGCATTGGTGTGGAGGCACAGGTGAACTGGATCCATTTTCCAGTTCTTGGAAGGGAGCGGGGGAGCAATAATGCACTTTTTTTTTTAACTTTAAAAACTGTCCTTGGGGAAATGCAGGTTAAATGTGCAGCCATCTAAACAGAAACTAATTGACACATTGGAACTCTTCTGGTTTGCATCTGTTACCCTGAACTACGTAGTTACAAGAAGCAGAATTTTCTACTTATACCTTATGTTGGGTTTTCCCAAGTAGGCGTTTGGAATGCCATGTTTTGTTATCCAGACTGACGGACAACCCCAGCTTTTCTTTGGTTCAGATCGTATCGAACTACTAGGAAATGTTTTGGGTGAGTGTTATTAATGTTTCTGTTGTTAATTATTGAGGAATTTTCTTTAGGTTCCATAATGGACCAAAACGTTACAAAATATTATTTTGTTTGCTTGCAGTTTCCATAAAAAAAGGAAAAAAAGGAAAATCTTGAATGCCTTGGGTTAGGAGGAAACTATTTTGCTGCTATTATCACTTAACAATATGGAAGTTGTTTGCTATTGTCTTGTTTTTTTCTTTTAGGTTACAGTGTGCCCCAAAACCTGTTTAGCTTTCTCTCAAGTTGGCATCATCCAGCTGGGTTCCCTGTTACTTCAAACAGCTTGCTATTATCCTACTCTGTCTCTGAGGACCTTAGAACAGGGGTCCCCAACTCCCCCGAACATGGCCTGTTTTAAACTGGACCACACAAGCAATGGGCACTTGATTGGAGGACGCTTGCGTGTGAAGCTCCACTGCGCGAGTGGAGAGCGCTTGCATGTGAAGCTCCATTCATGCAAATAGAGCTTTGTGCGCAAGCACTCTCCGCTTGTGCAAGTGGAGCATCACACATGAGCACAAGCGTCCTCCACTCACTCCATTTGTGCGCTCACACCAATGGAACTGTGTGCGGGCACATGCGTCTGCACTTATGCCCAACGCATGCTAGGCCGTCCCACCAAGATTAAAAGATTGAGGACTACTGCATGTATAAGCGTTGTGTTTACTGAGTACTATAAAGAAAAAGGAGAGAAATATGTGTAACCAATAATTTACAAAGAGATGTCAAATGTCCTCATAATTTAAACATTATGTAAGTAGAATGTAACTTACCTTTTGTATAATTCTACTTTTGTTCTAAAGCTCATGAAAGAGGAAGAAAGGAGTTTTTTCCACACTGATGCTTTCATCCAAATTGCTTTTTGCTCTTGGGAATTACTTTAGATAGCACAAGTAGGAAAGCAAAGGAGTCTGAATGAAACTCATTGGGAAAAAAATGGAATAGATAATTTTGGAGCACAGAGAAATTTATTTGTTAAACTGTCAATTTCCTTTACAGGGGAAACAATCTGTTTGGTGTTTTTTATAATTTGATTGATCTAGTAGGGTTTTTTAAAGTGAAAACGTTAAGGTTGCCCTCCTCTGCATTTTAATCTGGAAGTACTGCTTGAAACAGAAGAGTTTTGAGATGTTAAAAGCAACCTAAAATTAGGTGCGATCATCCAGAGTTTCAACTGGTCAGCAAGTAATGCTTTGGAGATACTAGAAGAAAGCTGCTGGAACATAGTGGCTAGAAACATTCTCTGGCCAATAGCATTTAAAATTCATTACATAAATTTCCAGCTGAGAATATCTAACAGTCTCGGTATAGCCGTTACTATGGATCTAAGCCTCATTCATTTATTACTGAAACAGAAGCACTCAGTAAGTGAGCAAGCACTACACTGGATTGAGATTCCTCAAACAGTGGCTTGCAGGCAGTTATGCATTGAATAAATGTAATACCTGGAGATGTGGACTGGATTAGGCTGACTTCTGAATTCAAACAGGCTCTTTGGGGTGGGGTGGGTGGGTGGCTTTATAAGATAGGAATAATCCCAGCAATTATGTTCTGAATTGAATTGAAACATAACCTTTTTATATAACTGGCACATTGGAGCCAGTTACCGGAGAAAGGAACACGTCAATCTGTATAAATAGAATTTGTGTATGTTTTACACTTTTACATTTGGATGTCTTTCTGTCATGTCAAAAATCAAATATGTGAGGATAACAGAAGTAGTAAAGTGTGCCTGCAAAGTGCTAACTACAGATCAGACATATTTCAGATCTTTTCTTCAGATCTCAGCACTTTCTTTGGCTTTGGAACAAAGTTCCTCTATTTCTTTCAATTGTGGAAGAGTTTTCAGGACCTTTGATAAAAGTTCTAGGGTCTAATATACAGTGCAATATTTTGGGCTGCACAATAAATATTTCTCAGATACTTAGAGGATCATCTCTCTTTGTTTCTTCACACTGTATTTTAGGGCTAGGATTTGAGTAGAGTAGGTACAAATCATACTTTGGACTCAAGTCTTGAATACAGTTGGGCAGCCAGGAATATTGAGTCAAACTGGATCTTGTGAGGTAATAAAGCAAGTCTTGTACTAATAATTAGAGGTGTATGAAATATTTTAAGCTCAAAACATTTTAAGTTTAAAATACATTTCAGTTTTGCCAGAAGTGTTGCTAAATGGCCCTTGAGACAGGTTTAGAACACTTTAGTAAGATGAGGGCAACTGTTCTGTGCTTGAAATGTTTCAGATTTGAAAGTTTGTAGTGTAGGATGAGATGTAATTAAATTTATCCTCATTTGTGGTTTTAACCTGTTTTATGAATTTGATTTTTTTGTTTGGTATTGATTGTCTTCACAGGAGAGAAGTGGCTGGGGCCAGTTCCCACATCGTCTAAGCTCTAGTTCTCAGGAGCAATGAGAAAAGTCAGCAACCTAGTAAAATTATAAACATCATATCCTTCCTACTTTTTACAAGATGACTGGCACTGGAACTGGCTTAATATAAAAGATCAGAATAATTGTCTTCAAATATCATGCAGCTGCCAAGATTGAAGCTCTCACAGCAGAGAGCTGTTATATAGCCCTTCTTGCAACCACTGAGTACCAGGATCTAGATGGCTCCTGAATGCAATGAATTGTCATAGAATAATATCTGGTTACCTGCGATTGATGATTCCCCCCAAAAATGACACTTGCCACCTGGTGGTCAAGATAACTGACAATTAACATGTGTTAGGAATCTTCAGTATTCAGGATGTTTGTCTGCAAAAATTATTTTCTCTGTCTTTTACCCTCTTTAGCAGCCACCACCGCAACGAGCTATTATAAGTCTTGTTGAGAAAAGCAACTATCTGTAAAAATATGTATAGGTTACTTTTCATCATCATTCACCATCATTTATATAATACTGCATTTTATACTCTCTCCTTATTTAGCAACAGCATTGTTCCAGAAACTTTGTCATTAAGGGAAATAGTTTCTAAATAGGTGTGCATTAGAGAGAGACAGATGCTGTGAAAATTACTGGTTGCTGCCTTCTCATTCAGATGAGGTTTCATGCAACTAGAGTAGTGTTACTTTCACTCCAGTGTGCATTGTTCTTAGGTACAAGAAGCTTGGTCATATGTGTGCGGTATTTTTCGGACTATAAGACACACTGGAGCATAAGACACACCATGATTTTGAAGAGGTAAATAAAAAAAAAAGTTTTTGCTCTCTGCATGCCTCGTTTTTTGCAAAAGAAAAGGGCATGCAGAGGCTTTGAGAAGCTTGTAGAGTGCTCCTGCAGCGCGGGGGGGGACGGACCTTGTTTTTTGCTTGTTTTTGCCCTCCTCGGCCCCCAGGAGCACTTTGCAAGCCTCCCAAACCTTCTGCGCATCTGTTTTTGCAAAGGGGCAGGGTTTTGGTAGGCCAAAAATGCTGTATTCAATGTATAAGACACACAGATTTTCACCCCCTTTTTGGGGGGAAAAGGTGCGTCTTATAGTCCTAAAAATAAGGTATATTAAACCAGTTAAAAAATCACTGCAGGTGGTATGTGACTTGAGTGCATAGCTGGGGGCATCTATTGGTTGAAAGGCAGAAATTTATAATTTGCAAATTTGCATTTCTGTGCAAAGGCAAAGTTTGAGGAAAGGGGCAAGAGATGAGGGATGCGTTGAATGAATTCTCACTTACTCATGAGGAGGGTTTATGAAAACATCTTGGCTCACTGCACCATTCAAGGAAGTTAAGAGGTTTTCTGATTCAAATACAATTGAGAACAATCTTTGAATACAGGAGAATTTTAAATTAAGACGTTCCAGAAAAAGAAAAGGTTGCTAAGATTTTTGTGCCTTATATACACACTGCTTTCTTTGCTCAGATTTTCTTGCAATAGCTATTGTCTTCTTTTTTTGACTGATAGGAATGTTTTAAAGAGTGCTTTTTTCTCCAAATTAAACATTCAGTTTGAATCTTATATTGTCAGAGCTAGGAATATTGGCTAGGATCCTCTTAGATATTGTAAACCTTTAGCTTGTAAACATGTTTCAATTGGACACTGAATAATAATAAAGTAATCAAATTGGTCGGAATTCTGTATCACATACAAGCTAAGTAGGATTAACATGCAATTCAGCCTTTAAAATACAATGCAAACTCTTGTTTATTATTTCTCTAAAGTTAAGAGATCTTCAAAGGTGCAGATGAATTGTACATTGAGTTGTTTTGGGGCAATTGGGGCCCATTCCAAAAGTGTTGGAATGCTTTACCAGAATAGCACAGGATGAGATACTTTGTGTGTAACATCCTCCTTCTGCCCCTGGTAATTATATTACCTGTATTGACTGCTAAAGAAAGGCTGCCTTAGCTTTTTTTTCTGGTCTCAAATTGCAGGACTCCTATATCATATAAAACAGGTGTGGTGGCTCAGTGGCCTAAAAGACTCTGGAGAAGGTCTATACTCCAGCAGTTTGATACCGCCCCCCAGTGAGCTCCCATCACTTACCTCAGTTCCTGCCAATCTAGCAGTTTGAAAGCATGTAAATGCAAGTCGATAAATAGGTACCACTTCAGTGCAAAGGTAACAGCACCCCTTGTTTTCCGCATGCTCTGTGCTGCGTGATGTCATGACCATGGAAACATCTTTGGACAGTATTGGCTCAGTGGTCTAGAAACGGAGATGAGTGCTACCCCCTAAAGTTAGCTACTATAGCAGAGTAAAACCCACAGGGACTCCTTTATTTTATATCTTACAAAGCTCTCTATGCAAACTGCTAAGCCATGAAAGCAGAGAGGCAGCACGTAAGCCTTTAGGTCTGTAAGGGTCCTTGTGTGTTTAAACAGCAGAGTGTGCAGCTCATTTATCAAAGACAGTTTAAGAAACACTTTCTTTGGAAGAATTAAATATGATTTGTTTGAATTTGAACATGATTTGTAAAATACTTGAAATATTAAAGTTGGTGAAGAGTGGCGTGAAAGGGATTTGTTAAAATGTCTGAACAAATTGAGACAATTGCATAAAATAAAGCAGGCAAAAAACCACTAAAATAATAAAACATTCTTCTAGCTTTTTGTGGTTGTTTTAACTTCAAGGTCTATTTAAGTAACTGTGGTTTCTCAGGCATTTTAAGCTGGGTGGTGTTATTTTTGCATATACTGCATTATTATTATAGTTTAAGGTAGTTTCTCATCATTTTTTCCTTTCAGATTGTGGATCCCAATTGTGATCTCTAAGCAAGAACTATACATAAGCCCCTTTCCTATCTTGTAAAAGTCCGCCCATTGATCACATTGCTCTAAATGTCTCTGTTCATGCTTCACTGCTTTTTGCCATACATACACAGTAATGGAGCAGTAAAGAATAATTATTGTAACTACATGAGAAAAGGAGATGGAAATGAGCCATTTCTGCTAATATTTACCAGGTGTCCCTCCAGGAAACAAGGCAAATTGAAGCAATTTATGTAATTTGTTGTCAAGGATTTGCTTTTTTGTGCCTGGGGGCCCACAAGAAACATGCTTAGTGATGTCATTATATCACTAGAGTAACTAAGATCAAAATGTTTCTTATTTTGGGGGGGGGGTGTTTAAGGAAAGTTAAAAGTGTAGAATGAGTATCTCAAGCCATTTTGCCCCTAAAACATCCCAATGGAAAAATTAAGATTTGCAAAATAAAGTAGACAAGATGTCAAAGGTATCTTATGGTATGCAGGTTACCAACCATGGTCTGTATAGAGCTTGGATACATTGACCCTTTCATAACTTAACCCTAATTTACATAGACAGAAGATATGAAATTGGTGGCAAATGCTTTTAATGTAATGTCAGTTGGTAATCTGCCACAGGTCTGTTCTAATTTCTGAACAGTTAACTATTACGTTTGGAGGGTTTTTTTTATGAACATGTAAAACGAGCTCTAGGACTATAAATACAATAGTGATATTAAAATAGCTTCTAACATTCTTAAATATACAACAATTGTTAAGAGCAGGGGATAGGAGAGATGTTATGTTGTGATACAGATATTGAGAATGATTCTTACAGGTTGTAAGAATGCAAACCACACTGCTATTGTATTTGAGAGTTTTTATCAAAGCATTATTTGGTGGAATATATTTCTACTAGGGCTTATGAACTCCCATAATTAAACATTTTAGGTGAAACGTTAAAGTGTTAACTAAGCTACAGATCATTATGATTCCAGGTCTCCCTCTTTGAATAAAACCTTAGATGTTTGTCAGCTTTAAACAAAAAAATGCCACACACACAAGAATGAATTGGTCACGGTAGTCTTTTATTGCAAGCCCAAGACACATCACAGACATAACAAGCATTGGACAAGGAGTCATAGATTCACATTTACAGGTTTTGGTTCTTGATGGCACAAAGACTCAGGGAAGAGGGTGGCAGTGGTACAGTGAAATATTTAACAGATCTGAGTAATCTGATGAATAATGAAACAAATGCTCTTTGTCTCATACACACACACATGCTCTTTGGCACTATGTGTCCTGCCTATACTGCATAATGCAGTTCTGATGTTTTGCTTATGAACCAGGTATAATCCTGGGAGCACTAAGATATATTCCTCTTTTGAGGCCTTCATGCTGAAGAATGAACACAAATACAGCCTTCTTGAAAGGGCCCTGTAGGACACCCAAATCCTTCCAAGTGGGATCTTGGATATCTAAATTTTAGCTGTAATAACAGAGAAAAAAGCACTCCTCTTTTGTTTGCTTCTAAAGCTATGGCAGATGGGAGAGCCCTCCCTCTTATTTTTAAAGATCTAGATTGGTTCCGCTCTCCTGAGGTTGCTGAATTGGAATGATACATATGGATGAGTAAAATGCCACATTTGGACTCTGATTCCTGACTGCCTGTGGTGCAGCTGTCAATGAAGCAGAAGGGCCAGGTGAGGCGTTTCTGGGAATCCACCATTGTTTCCTCTGAATTCCAAAGTGAACTGCTGTGAGTTCTCACTTCAGCAGCAGATCCTACATACAGAGAAAAGATGAAGATAACTCCAAGAATCAACTAATGGACAAATGCAATCACTGAATACTGCAGGGACATTTTCCTCCTATACTTCAGCTGAGATGGATAAGCTTAATGAAGAGAGACAATCTCAGCCATGAATAAACATAAAGCCTTGTATCATTCATCATAGCAGATGGGAAGCCAAAACATCATTTTCAGCAACTTCATAAAGAATGACCCTTTGTGAATAGGTGCACAATTGGATGAGTAAAGCTCCCTATAAGGTGGCCAATTTAATATTTGCAGCTTTGGAAAGTAACAGTCCTGGAAAACAGTCCAGTAATTGACCAAGTTGAAGTAGTCTGTAACAGAGGTGGGTTGCTATTTTTTTTACTACTGGTTCGGGTTCGCATGCACAGAAGCATCCGGGTGGGTGGGTGGAGCCTCCCGCCGCTGCTACTACCGGTTCAGCTGAACCGGCAGCAACCCACATTTGGTCTGTAAAGGGATAACCATAATGTTCAAATTACTATGTAACAGGAGAAATCTGATTTAAAATCTGGTAAGCCAAGAAGTTCCATGGGCTTGGTAACAAACTTTTGCCGTAATCAATCTTACAGGAAATACAAGGAAACAGCTATGTAGATTGCTCAAAAACTTCATCAGACTACTTATTCTGTTGTAGAAGACAACAATATTCCACAGAGCAAGGCTAGGGAAGGTACAAGAAGCTATAACCTTGTATTTGATAAGGATAATGCTGTAGGGAATAAGTAGGCAGAAGGCAGTAATCAACCAGAGGTGGATTCAGAGGGTTTCCTGTTAATTGTGGTAACATCTTTATAAAGTTGTCAGAATATCTTGACTTGATAGCCATTCAGTACTCGTGGAGCAATAAAGCCTTGTCTTTCTACAATGCTCAGGGGAAAAGTAATGTTCCAACAGAGAAATGTGTTAAAAGACATTATCAAGACTAAGGAAGAAGCTACATGCAATATTTGCATTTTTAAAAAATCCCCTCCCCCTTGGGAACTTTCTCCTCTCTCCCACTCTTAACCATTTGATGTAATCCACAAAGGATGCACACCTCCCAATGACAGTGAAAAAGCAGTAATAGACAGAAACAGACAAAACTAGCTAGTGAGCTAAGTGATGATTCAGCAAATAATAAGTCACAGCAATGAGAGGAGATGGGCTGGAAAAGGGCACTGTGGGAATCGAGGATGCAGTATTAAGGAGTTAGCCAAGTTATGAAGTTAGCCTTGATAAGATACATGGATGTGGGCTGACAAACCATGTTGAGCAAGGACTGAGTGGCTACTTCAAAAAAATGTTCCAAATTGTTAGTCTGAGAAAATGGAGAATTGGAAGATATTATAGGACTAAAAAAAATATAAAAAAACCAACAGGCTTTACTTTTAACAGCATTTGGCTGTTTTTCAAAGCGGTGGGATATATAGAGCATAGCAAAGATAACCAATTCTCCTGTCACTTTTTCCCTACGTGCCCTTATCCCCCTGTGTCCTAGGGTATTGAGACCCCCTAGGAAGCAGATTACCTGTGAATTACCCAGCATGCACTGAGATACCCCTCCAGCGATGGCATCACACACAGCATAAAATGGAGGCCTGTGGAACAAGGAAGTGGCAGTTTCTTTAACCTTCGTCTTGCCCTGATTCCCTGTATATGAAGAACCCACAAATCACCTCCCTACCTGAATTTCATACATGCATTTAAAAGAAGAATAAAACATACTGGGCTGTAACGTTGAGCATCCACTTTACTGCTTTTCCCCTTTTCCATGGAGCCTGCAGCATTGCTAGAAGGTAGCAGCTGAGTTACTGAAAGGAACCAAGCACAAAAAAACAGTAAGTTATATCAAAACATATCCTGAAGGAGACTCAGCTGTGACGGAAAAACGTCTGGGAATGAGATCATCAATGTTATCAACAACCTATATGTACAAATGGCATGTTTATCTGGGATATTTCTCATTTGGTAATGCTCCTTAGTAAATTTCTATTTTTGTGTCTACCATTTGGAAGATACCTGGTGGTGATTTGATTTGGAATTCCAGGATTTAGAATTTAAATCTTGAGTGGGGAGGAGACGAACATACTGTATCTTCCCTTGAGAAAGGGAAGATGAGAAAGAAATTAATTTGATTAACTTTTTAAGGTGAAGTTTTTGCATTTGCACTGAATGTGTACTCCGAGAGCTACCCTTGGCTGAATGTTGTGACATAGTTCATTGATAAAAATGAACACATTAGAGAAACTGTAAATGTGTATTTAAAAAATTACTAATAAACATGGTACAGAAAAGCCCATTAAAATGCATGTTATCATTTTATTATTCAGAAAAATGGATAGAATTGTTCAAACTTATCCTAAATTGAGGAAAGAAACATATTCCTCAATTGTCTTGTTCATCAAGTACTCCAGAATTTGTCTTCATTGAAAACTAGAACCACCACAATATTCCATGTTTTGGTTCTGTCAAATCGTAGCTCACCAATTTGGTCAAAATCTTGAGAGACAATGGATTAATTTGGGGTTTAAAACAAAATATATTTGCCCCTACTTTTACATAACATATAACATCAGGTGGTGGCAATGCCTGACCAGTCTTTTCTTACATTGAATTGTATCTGCTTAGTACTTGGGCTAGATACTGTATCTGTGGAGATTCTCAGTCATCCAGGTCATGGTTGTCCCAAAGATGTTTTTTCAAGAGGCAACTGGACTTTCTGTTTTTTCTTTGAAGACAATCACTTCTCATTTTGAAGACAGCAAAGTCCACATTTTAGACAGAGAGGACCGCTGGTTTGAAAGAGGGATCAAAGAGGCCATCTATATCAAAATTGAATAGTCCTCTCTCAACAGAGGGGGAGAGATATAACATCATTCATCTCTATAACACAGTCTTTTCAAAAGAAGGCGGCTCCACAGCCATTTGCACCACTCATGTAATCCTGATGACACAGATAAACCTCCAGGTGGCTTTAATAACTTGCTAAAAGAATGCAAATGTCCAGCTGTCTGAAAGGAGTATAAATCCTTCTAATCCTCCAGAGCTGAAGAAGTTTCTTGGATGAGAAGTGAAATGTCTTCGAAGAAAAACTAGAAAGTCCAGGTGCCTTTTGAAAAAGCACCTTTGGGACTACTTGGGCTAGAGAATGAATAGTGACCAGTTGGCATTAATCTTCCTCTAAAGTTCCAGCTTGTTTCTTTCCCCTCCCATCAAATATCATGGATTCCTTTTTCTACAGTGAGGTCAGCTAGTATATCTACATGCCAATGTCAATATAGTCAGAAGCCCTGTGAGTATATAAAACCAATTTCATGCAGGCCTGATTTCTTGCTAAAAGTATAATTGTTCTTCCCACTTATTTTGGTTTATGAATAAACTGGCTACTTCTCCTAATTTTGTAACCAAGGTGGGTAGTTGTTTGGGAATAATCAAACAAATTGAGGATCTTGGAGAAGTACTGACAGTTATATTTATACTCTTGCCAAGAATACTTTTATTTACATATTAAGTAAAAGTTCCTTTGAGTAAGCTTGATTTTTGATGAGTACATGAATACATTCCATGCTGTTTTCTAGAAATAGCATGGACGTAATTTGTCACTACTTCCAGGAAGTTTTCTCTACAGCCCTAGGAATCTCTGGTGATCTCAGTGGAAAAGTCTAGAAAGGAAACCTAAAAAGTGATTTGTGACAAAGAGATTTTCTATTCATAGAGAAGGAACATGAATGGTGCAATAGAAAGCACCTGATTGAATCTAAAAGAGCCAAGGGGATCAAAAACTCAAGGGGAACATTGGAGAATCATCAAATGGGAAAGTCATCTTTTTTTAAAAGAGACATTGACTTTGTTGCCTAAACATTTGTATAGCTCATTTTGGAGGGAGGAGAGGAGGGAGGAATTTTGAGCTACATAATTAATAGTAATGCAATTTCTGTCTTAAAATTCTGAAAATTTGGTCAAACTAAATGTGAAGTCAACCTAGTTTTATCTTGGCTTCAGAAGCTCATTAGGAGAGTTCTAGGAGAAAATGATCACAGTTTCGACATTCATCTGCTGGAATAGACATCTCTCAGACAAGGGAGTTTCAGCCCATAAACCAGGGTGGTTTAGGGTGGAACATATTTAAATAAATGATTTCATCCAAGATGTTACTATATTCTGAAATTATTTCACAAATGCTGATTGTAATTTGATTGGGTAAGGACTGCACCATCTTTTGTTAACTACCTTTAAGATCCATCTAGATAGATTTCTCTGACATCTTGGACTGACCAGGTTAAGGGCAGGTGTGTGTGTGTGTGTGTGTGTGTGTGTGTGTGTGTGTGTGTGTGCGCGCGCGCGTGCACACATACACAATTTCTGTTCTGTAAGCAGTCTGTCATCTGAACAAATAAAAAGAATCTCCATTAAATTTTACCTGTTAGTACCACCACTGTATCCATTCTAGAAGGTGGTAAAATATATATGAAATTATACTGAAAACTCTACTGGTAAACATGTAACTGATTGACAGTAGGGTCAGAAATTGTAATACTTTAATTACAGTGGTACCTTGGTAGCTTTGAAATTCATCAAATTTGGTACTCAATGCATTTTGATGCAAAAAGTTTGTCCCAGTACTCATTGTTTGGTACTCAACACACAAGCTAGAACTTGTTGGTGTCAGCTGCCTTGTGACTCACTACATTATTCCTTACGGGAATTTTTTTTTGGTACTCACTGTTTTTGATACCAATTAATGGTGAGTACTGAGGTACCACTGTACATGCTTCCAATAATGCATTAGTAATTTACAATGCTTGCCTCCCCTCCCGGTTGATCAACCTTCTGTGGATGTTCAGTCCTTAATAATGCTGTTTTTAGGGTGGGAGGAATAGTCCTTTTCTAAATAAATGTTATGCTCCCCTACACATCTATGCTTTCTTCTTACGTGTGGGTTTTGATTACATTTCTCTCCTTGAGGATCATGAACACAGAAAACTCCTTCTAATCCAGATGGTTCATTACCTACCACTGCTGTGTGAGTCACTTGCTGCTTCTTAAGTTACAGTTTTGTAACAACAAAATGATATAAAAAGATCTGCCTAGCAGATCTGCCTTAGAAATGAACTAATTTCAGTGTTTACCTGGTGAGCTGGTACTACTGGGTGTACAGACACTGTCATCTAACCATGCATTCTGAACCAGGGAATCCTGCTTCTGGGGACCTTCAAGAGAACACATTAACTCCTGCACAAGAAAAATGGGAAACAGCTTTAGAGGTCACTTAGTCTGTATCTGGAAGATTGCTTCTATGAAAGGGAGTAATAAAAGATCCCACACTGACCGCTTCATTCTCCTCCTCCTCTGATGTTTCATTCTCTCTGACTCCACTACAACAGCTGCTCACATTAGATGAAGAACGGGACAGGGGCTGCATCACACAATATCCTGATGTCTGATTGGAGAGACCTCTGCTGAAGGAACACAAGTTCCAAAGAATCACTGTCACAATCCTCAAGAGCTATTTGCCCATCCTAAATATTAATCTTCCCTTCTGACAAATATCAGCCTATGTAGCATAGCAATCTGAATTGCTGCTTCCTAAATCCTCTTACCCACCAGTGGTGGGTTCCTACCGGCGTTCCTACCGCTTTGCTGCATGCGCATGCGCACTTGAAAGAAACTTGCTCAGAAAGCAAGGAAAACAGCTGAGGAGCGGCAATTTAATCTGCCACCCCTGATCAGCTGGGCTTCAGAAGCTGAAATAAAGGTAAGTATAACCCAGAGGCGGGCGGGCAGGCCCACTTTCAAAGCAACAGAGAACCGGTTCGCTCTCTGCTTGATGGCAGAGTTACCGGTTCAGGAGAAGCGGTCCGAACCAGTAGGAACCCACCACTGGTCTTCCCTAATGACACTGGCAGGTGCTATATTTCTTTATTCTGTGGAAATAATCTCAAGTCATCCCTCCTGCCCATACGATCTTTCATGTTCAACTCACTTGCTCTTCCTGTTAGGGAATTCTGGTGAACTCGGACTGGAGGAACCATCTGACTTGAGATCAAAGAAAGGCCCAGGACTCTCCAATACCTTCTGTATCCTTTCAGCCACATCTTTGCTAGAAAGAAAAGAATAACTTTATTACAGAGGAAAAAGCCCTTCTATGAGGTCTGTAAGATCCGTGACTAATTTTATGGATGCTCCAGAAGTTCTAATCTCCAGAGTAAAGGTTGGTGGTCCTTTCCCAGAACTACTTTTCATAATCTTAGGAAACCCACCCCTCCTTCAAATGTGAAACACAGAACACCAGCTAGTCTGTAACATCCTTCTTGGAACTTGCCAGATTCATTAATCCTTATGGCTGCTAATAAATAATTAAACAATGGGATAAATGGCTAGCTGTAAAACAAAGTATTAATCTCTTGCACCTTTATTTTAATTTCCAAAAGTGTCTGGGCACAGTATGGTTTCTCAAGTAAATGAACGGCTTTTGCAATTCAGTGTTTGTTCAGAAATGAATCCATTTGCCTGGAAAAAGGACAAAGATAAGCAGAGCTTATAGGAGGCACCTGGTTTCATGGTGGTAGTGATGGTTAAGGCAAGTGGGAATTAATGCTCAGATAAATTAGTCCTTTGAAAAGGGCTCAATTTTCATAGCAACCATCAAATGAATGAATAAGCCTCCCAGCCACCATTTTGCAAAAGCACTTTGAGTATGATAAAATTCTTATCGTGCCCACCAGAGCAAAAAAGCTCATCTTATTCTTTTCCAAAGTGTTTGAAAACATCTTCATTACAATTATCTTTTCAGTTCATTGTAAAAAAATGTTTTTCAGCTGGGCTGAAAAAATGTTTTTATGGCTGAGAAACAGCACTGGTTTTTTAAATATGTTTCAGATGACCAGAAGCCATGAATTCATGACAGTTATGTCTCAGCCCAGTTTTTGCCTGAAGAAAAATACTCATGGGATCCTGCCCATATTGCATTTTTTGAACTGCAATTAATCAATTTATTTACACAATGCATAATTCAAGTTTGAAGTTTGCTAGCATGAGATGTGATGCTGGCTACCAGCTTGGCTGGCTTAAAAAATAAAAATACTTGGACTTGGATCCATTCATGAAAGTCATGGGGATCAACAACTATTAGCCTCAAGGGCAATGTTACAGCCTCTGAAAGTCACTTGCTGGAGACTGTCTTCCTTCTGCAGGTAGTTGGCAATAAGAAACATTGCTGGACTAGAGGTATGATCAAGTAGAACTTTGCTTTGGTCTTTATTCCCATGTTGTTGGAACTCTTCAGCAGTTGTTTTATGGGTAAGCTAATTATCTCCTTGCTCTGCAGTAGTAGAGGAAGAAAAACTGCAGACACAGTCTTCTGATCGTAGGAGATAGCTGCAGTGTTGCCGTTTCATATTGATTAAAAGTAAAGCAGCTACAACAGATGCTAAATTTAATTTAAACCAAATATGGCAAGGGAAACTAGTCCCTCTCCTTCAGTAAGTGTTTCTAACTTTCTTTGTAAGAAGAAAACAAGTTCCCTGAATTTTGCACTAAAGCAAGAAGACCCCTTCCAGAAATGTTGTTTGGATCTCCCACCAAACCTAACATGAGTTGAGTTTTCTTTCACTTTACAAAATATATCATTCTTGACATGTCTGCTAACACTGCAGGTACTAATTTTACTTTGGGTCCTCCTCCTTATTCATCTTGAGCAGTTGCTGGACTTGATCCTAGATTAGTCTAGCGGGAAACTGGATTAATTTGATTCGTTGCGCACCCACCAATGGCACCATGGTTATTGACAAGGGCAGAGGCAAGGAAAGTGTGACAGTGAACCACAATGTCTCTGTTCAACCATAGCCTGCTGGCCTCTGTCTCTTCCTTGGAGGAAGAGGAAACATTTAATCATCCTTCCTCAGTTTAAAACCTTGGGCAATAATACCACTAAAGTAGAACTTGTATGCAAACTTGAACACCAAATTGCAGTATTTTCAATATAATTACATTTGCAACACTTTAGCATGATTTTGCAAAAACATCCATGTTGCTTTTATGACTGAATACCATTACTTTTAGGAAGTTTTTATTTCTTCTGCTTTCGTTCCATTTTCAGGATAGAAAGAAAGGCATTTTAGGTTTTATTTGTTTTTATTCTGAGGGGCTGAAGGGTGGCATTGCTTCCATAAATTATTTGTATAGTGCAACAAGCTGAAATGTTGGTGAAGAGCTTATCAGAGTAATTAATAGAACTGTCCCAAAATAATTACTATTACAGACCATGTTCATCTGGTAATCAGACAAGGAGAAGCAGATAAATTAATTAGAATAGAGTATGGAGCCTGTATAGATCAGGTTCATAATTATTTACAGATACAAGGTTAGTTGTTAATATACTATACAACAGAAATAATAAACAAAGAATATATCATCGTTCAGCTCTTCAAAAATTACTAGCAATGTGCTTGTACATGTATCTGTTTATCTTGATCTGTTTATCAGGCACTCCAGAAATTTAATGGAGTCACAGAGCCTCATCTTGTGTGCTGACTTCCGAGATCCAGTACCAAATTTAAGTGTAAACAAATCATTTCAGTGGCACAGGTTTGCACTTAGACAAAAAGGCAAAAAAAACCCGGCAGATTAATCCGCTCCACTCTAATGTAGAAACATGACAATGGTGTAAACAATTTGTTTTTGTTATAACACCACAGAGCTGTCATGCCCTCCTTAGCATTCAGGAACCACTTCGATTTTATGATATGTACAGCTCCTAGCTAGAAAACAGTTGTCTAACTTGATCTAAGTCAACAAATGCATTAACGTAATGAGTTTCTTTTAGACCTTTTTTGCTTAATTTGTGGTGCCACAGCATGTCCCAAATCAGCTTGCTAGAATTTCAGAGCATGCTTGTAATTTGCTCAGAAAAACACAGTGAGGTCATTTGTTTAGGCCCAAATTCAAGCAAGAACAGTGCCTCCTCTTCTCTCATTTTTAATCCTCATGTCAACCCTGAAAATTATTCCTTCCTCTCTGTTTCTTTTCCCTTGAATCTTTCTCATCTCTCTTCACATAGGCTCAACCTAGTGTTCTCTTAATCCATTTAAGATAGGTTCTGCAACAAAAAATATGTTCTACGCCCAATTCAGAAGTTTTCAATTGTTCAAGAAACTAAATTCAGAACTGCTATGAAATTGTCCCATGAAAGCACTAAGTTGTTTATTACAGAAATCACAGAACTGTTAGGAAAGTCATCTTGACAGACTCCAGGATGACACATCAGAAACAAAACAGCTGACACACGGATGGAGAAAATGGGGTCAACAGGCTGCATGATAAACAAAGAGGAACACTCCAGTTAGGTTTGATTAGCAAGTAGCTTTGGATACAAGTGCTCTTGATTCTTGGAATAAAATCAGAGCCCATGAGTCACAACAGTAGATTAAAAGTTACAGCTGAAATTTCTACTCAGTGACAAAGGAAATTACCTTTTGAGGGCACTAAGGACCTCTCCTGCCAACAACATACATAGCCATACTAACCCCATCTTTCAAAATCAATGCCCTCCCGATATATTCAGACTGCACATCTCTTACATATTGGTTAAAGGCCATGATAGCTAGGGATTTTGGCAGATGCAGTCCAACCATACCTGGAGGATACAAGGTTAGATTAACACTTGCACCAAACACTATTTCCTCCCTCTGCTCTAGTTCTAGTCCTGCCATTCTTCCCATGGTCCATACCTCTTCTCCTCTTGGATGTTTTCAATGCCAATGGCACTACTACGTCTCCCATTGAAGCGGCTGCCTCGGTTGCGTGATGGGCTTCTCCCAGGCAGGGCAAAGGACTAGTGGAGAGGAAATGATAGAAAGGAGAAAAAAAGAGGAAGGAGGAGGAAAGAAATAGAAAAGCACGAGTTGGAACAGGAGCAAAAGATGGAGAACTAGATTTCCAGATCCCGTCCATACATTTAATGCTAACAGATCAATCTGTCAAACTTAGAAAGCTAAAGAAGCTAATTCAATAGAGAAAATGTAGAATAAGAAAAGAAAAAGCAATACACTAAAAGCAATAAACTAGTAATTGCAGACACAGCAGTGAGAAATACTTTAGATATATAGAATGATACTGGCGCTGAGACAGTAGAGACAATATAGATTGAAGGAGAAAGAAAAATAGAGGGAAAAAATATACAGAGCCACAGTTTGAACCAAACAAAGCACTAACATTAGTCCCCGTGGAGATTCGTACCCTCACCACCCTCCAGACCTTCCGCACAGCCCTCAAGACCTGGCTATCCCGTCAGGCCTGGGGTTAAAGATTATAACCCATCCCCGCCCAAATGATGAATGTTGCTCTATTCTTTTAATTATGTATTGTCCTATATGTCATCGTATGTTTCCCCTTCCTATATAAGTTGTAAGCCGCCCTGAGTCCCCTCAGGGAAAAGGGCTCCTATAAATAAACTTAAACTACAAACTACAAACTACAACTTCAACTACCATTAAAAATGATGCTCTAATGTCATTCCCTTCATGAATGTCCAGAAGAACTTCCTCTTTCAAAATAAATGTTCATTATATCACTGATAACAAGCAACATGCATCTTGGACAGAATATCAGTATCTACTTGTCATTCTAGCATTTATTTTCTGTGCATAATTTCTCCAAATGGAGATTCCCTCTCCTGGCTTTCCTTCCAACAAGCAGTTTGGGACCTAGAAATCTACAGCAGTGGTCAGAGAAAAGAATTAATTAGCATCTTGACATGGATTTGTGTAACTATGGATCTCAATGCCATCTTCAGGCTAATAATTAAAACTGTAGTCCCCTAAGAGGAGTGACTCCAACACCTGGGATTCATTGTAAGCAGCAACTTCACATACTCTGCTCCCAGACCTGCAAGTTCAGTGTTGGGAGAAAGGCTTGTCCTTCATTAACAGTGGACTGAGCCATGGCCGAATGGAAGAACATATGAGTTGAATGCAGTAGATCCCAGCCAAAACCTCCCAAGTATATATGCAGTCAAGTCATACTAACTAATAATCCACATATTTTCTAACAATAGTGGCCAAGTCATACTAACTAATAATCCACATATTTTCTAACAATAGTGGCCAAGTCATACTAACTAATAATCCACATATTTTCTAACAATAGTGGCCAAGTCATACTAACTAATAATCCACATATTTTCTAACAATAGTGGCCAAGTCAGACTAACTAATAATCCACATATTTTCTAACAATAGTGGCCAAGTCAGACTAACTAATAATCCACATATTTTCTAACAATAGTGGCCAAGTCATACTAACTAATAATCCACATATTTTCTAACAATAGTGGCCAAGTCAGACTAACTAATAATCCACATATTTTCTAACAATAGTGGCCAAGTCAGACTAACTAATAATCCACATATTTTCTAACAATAGTGGCCAAGTCATACTAACTAATAATCCACATATTTTCTAACAATAGTGACAAATCCATCCTAATTGCTCAGACTGTCTATAGGAAGGTTTTCTCCACATGCTTTCCATGCCTGTTAAACCAGAAATGTTCACTTGCATGCACTAGTTCAGTGCAGCAGGTTTAATGCCTAGTGAAAACTACTCCTATTTCCTTCATTTGAGGCTGTCAGATAATCATGAAACAGGCTTTATTTGCTATATCCCCTATCAAATTATCCTTAATAAGAGCACGCGAAATTAAAGATTGAGAAAACTGCCAAAACTGAGAACAGGGGAAATACTCTTTTTCTTTTTTTCTTTTCTTTTTTTCTTTTCTTTTTTTTGAATTTCAGTATCATAGCATTGTCTACTTCGGTCCTTCCCAACTTGTACCTAACTTGGCATACACATGCCCTGCAATCTCCTTAATTTCTGGTATGCCCCTGCAACATGGCCAGTCAGGAACATGGTGAAATTGGTTGGCAATGAGAGAAAAGAGGGACCATGCAAGGAAAATTGGGATGGGTATCAGGGATATTAAATTTCATGCTGGCATGGATTTTTGTTAATGGGAGGAAAACACTTCAATTCAGCACCGGGAAAAGGTCTTTAGATGAATTGGATGGAGAATTGAAAACATAATGTTTTTGATAGACTTGGTTTTACAAGGAAGTGCCATGAAGTCACAGTTTAGACTAAGGAGATTAACATGAAATAATCCCAAAGAGTTCTACCTGGGTTTACACAATTGTCTGCAAGAAATCACTTAGCTTGGTTATCTGGGGTTTTCAAGATGCCACTGATAAGCTCCTTCATTTAAACATATCCTTGCTTACTAATTAAGCTTTGTTACTGAAGCCTCAAGGGACATTTTTAATTTTTCCCCCCAGAGATAAAATGGCTAGGATGATCCATATTCTGATAACCATCATTTTTTCCAGAAAATGCATATGACAACCTACTATCATGTACGAAGCCTTTTACAAATACAGTTTCAAAGTTACAGTGCTTTTCTTGCTCATTTTGAGCCTTGGTTGAATTTCTCCCAACAATCATCTTTCTTGCACCAAGATCTTTCCCCAAAGCCCTCCTCTAATGCCACTGGCATGTGAGGCTGGTGGGAAGCAATATTTTGGTGTTAGTATAAAAGCTTGTATTTTTTTAAGCCTTTGAAATATCTGGTGTATTTGTGACAATACTTTTTTGACTTTTACCTTAGATTATCTCCCTATTTTAAAATTCTCCCATATACCACTTTTCACGTTAATGGAGTTGGGTTCCAAACACAGAGGACTATGATTGACAAATGAACACAGAGACATGAAAACAAATCCATATAGACATCTGAGCTATTTTTACAGAGTTACAGCTATCAGCAAAGAGCGTTGACAAGCAGCATATCTACAGAAAAATGGGGAAAAATGGGGCTGAAGGCATGCTTATTAGCTTCCCCAGTCCCTACCCCATAAAACCTTACCGCAGCAATAGCCTTGGGACCCTCGGCGACACTTTGGTTGAGGGCAAGGCCTGCAGTAGCTGGGCGGCTGGGTAGAGTTGCTGGGGGCTGCTGCTGCTTCTTCATGGCTATCCCCATAGTGTCCAGGCTCTGGCTACGGCCTCGGATCACCCGCTGGAGAGAAGGGCAACAGGGAAACAGACACAGAGACATTGACATACACACACAAGGAAAGCACGGAGAGTAGCAGAGATGCTGGTGGATAAGAACTGGGAGGCAAAGAATACTAACCCTGAACTTCCTCTCACTATTGGACCTTAAGCAGAGAAAGTATCCTTCCCCCCCCCCCAATATCCAAGTGGACAGAAGAATCTTCCCAAGCAATCCAAGGCTACAGTCTTCATTAAGAACTTTGTTGCTTTCCTCTAAGTCAGGGGTCTCCAACCTTGGCAACTTTAAGCCTGGCGGACTTCAACTTCAAGCTTTGCTGTCTGGGGAATTCTAGGATTTGAAGTCTGCCAGGCTTAAAGTTGCCAAGGTTGGAGACCCCTGCTCTAAGTGATACTGGACAACTATAATAATGATTCTCTAGGTTAACTCTTTCCTCTATTATATGAATCTTGAAGACACAAACTGGGACACCAAATCTACATTATAGTACTGAAAATAAGATGTTATCTCAAAAGAAATATGAATTCATTTTCTAGCTTTTTATGGATAGTTCTCTCCAGGCTGGTCAGCTCAGACCATAGAACAAGCAGCACTGTATAATGAACTATTATCCAGAAAGAAAAACAGAGGAGTCACATATCCTGAATGAAAACATCAATTACTCCTTCTCATGCTCTGAATGGAGGTTCCTCCCCACTCACCCTGGCATTTCATGTCAAATTTAACTATCCTGAAGATAATATTTATCCTGAAAGTTCTTATCTAAAAATGTGATCAATAAAAATTAAATTATCTTTTTTAAGGTGGTACTTCCACTACAATTACTGAAAAAATAATTATAAAATTAATTTAATAAAGTAAAATGATGGTATATTGAATTATAAACCAAGTTCCCCATGATTTTCTTTTAATGGCATACAAGAATAAAAGCGGTACTAACTTTCATTGTGTTGTCAGCAGTTTTACATATAACCACATCTTTTATCTTTCACTTTTTACTTCTGTAGGAAATGTATTTCTTTCAGCTATTCAACTGCTCTTCTATAAAAATTATATCATATCAGGCAGCACTGCTTTCAGCTTATGTTGAAACGTCTTTCCTCTGTCCTTCAATTTTTGTAATATTGACAGTGATAGTACTGATGTTATTACCTAGTTTCGGTAATAAAACATCTGCAAGAAAACAACCAAGCTCAGAGAGCCCCAAGGACCCCCTCATTTCAACCCTGAGCTACAACTATTCTTCTGTATCAAGACCATGATCTATTTCGGCTTTGAGCCTATCCTACCCTCCAGGGAAGGGTTGCTGCCGGTTTTACTACCAGTTCCCAACCCGTGTGCAACCCGCATGTGCGAGCGAACAATTTACATTGAACTGCGCACGCGCAGTCATTAAAAACCAAAATGGCAATGGCCCAGCAGCAGCAAGGGAATCGGTTGAGGGGCATGGCAGGCCTGGGTCGCTGCCAGTTTTGCGACCCAGCCCTGAATTCCACTACCGGTTCGCCCGAACCAGGCCGAACCAGGAGCAACCCACTTCTGCCGCCCTCCCACATTCCTTCCTCTAACCCATGTCCAGGTGATATGTTTTATATCTGTGTACTGCTCAAGCACAAACCAAGTTAAAGAATTAGAAATCCCATGTTCTATGTAATTCGACCTTTCCTTAAAATGTTTCCAGGAAGTCAACTAGAAGTTGAAGTCTTCCCAATACCAACCAGCACATCCCGGGGAACGTCCAATCTATGAACTATTCTAAGATCATATCAAAATTCAGATATTTGGCAACTGACTCATATTTATAACAATTGCAGTGTCCCGTGGTCATGTGGTCACCTTTTGCAACCTTCTGACAAGCAAAGTCAATGGTGAACCGAGATTCACTTAACTACTGTGTTACTAACTTAGCAACTGCAGTGATTCACTTAACAACTGTGGCAAGAAAGATTGTAAAATGGGGCAAACTTCACTTAAAAACTGTCTCACTTAGCAATAGAAATTTGGGACTCAATTGTGGTCATAAATTGAAGACTACTCGCATAGATAGTATGTTCTCAGTATAAAATGCATAACAATTTTCTCTGTGATGGTGCACACAGAGCAAAAAACAACAACAATATAATATTATTTGTAATTTGTAGACTGAGATCCTTCAAATCTTTGGTCTGATTTACACATAAAATACCAACGAGTATGCATTTTTGTGCCACTACAGACTGGAGTTGGATTCCCTTTTCTAGTCCCCAGATTTACTTCACTCAAATATACAACATATAATTGATCCTGGCTATTGCTACCATAGCTGTGGAAAGCAGTACCCTGTGAAACACAAAACCACCTTTCAAACACAGGCATGTGGGGGAACGACAAGCAGAGGTGAGGAAACATGGGCCATGATACCACCTCTCCCCTTATGTATTTTTATACAAGCAGAGGTGAGGAAACACGACAAGCAGAGGTGAGGAAACATGGGCCATGATACCACCTCTCCCCTTATGTATTTTTATACAACACAGTGATGCTACTATGAAAGGGCAGTTCTTATGCTGTGATATCACAACACGCATTTTTAGAATTAGCATCATGATTAGGCCTCCAGATTTCCAACATTATTTCTCCAATTTTTCATTCCCATTCTTCTCCACTGTATTGTAATGAGAGTAGGGGATGCAAGACTACATAACTGGACAGAAAGAAAACATGTTTGAGAATTTATACATTGTTTCTATGCGTTAATAATTTATTGTACACCACCCAGAGTCCATCTGTGAGGGAGATGGGCAGTTCCAAATTAAATAAAATTTAACAAATTTTCCCTGGAATGTAAAATGTGTTATATTTCAAGTATAAATGATCGAATCCACTTTCCCTTCCACATAGTGATCAAATATACTTTCCCTTCCAGCTAATGTACAGATGCAGATACATAGAAACCAAAATGCCAGGTGGAAGTCACATTACAGGTATTACAAATTGTCCTCCAAGCATGAAGTGGCCTTATTTTCCAAGAAAAATGAATAAACGAGCCTAGTACCTAACAGACTGAGTTCTGAGATGGGAAATTATGTGGCTTACTTCTCAGCTTTGAAAAACAACATAATATGAACTTACAGTTGCAGGCCTACCTATTGCAATATTTTAAGTGGCCAGATGTGCCTTTGCACAACTTCATATTGTGCACCAACTGGGTCCATTCTTGGAGTGTGAGGCTCTGTTCACTGTCACTTATGTTGGTTGCCAGTACTTCTGAGTGCAATTCAAGGTGCCGATAAAGACTTTTTAAATTAGGGAGTACCCTCTCGTGGGGCTAGGAATAGAGCATTTTCTATTCCGGCAACTTTTGCTTGGAACGTCCTTTCCACAAGATTAAATTGTCCCTGCCTCTGTTGGCCTTTTGCATGGCTTTAAAGACATGGTTTTGTCACTGGGCCTTGTGATCTGTGTGTAGGTCCAAGCAATACCTGTGTTGTAGCTTCCCCGTCCCACCTTGGCTGCAGATTGTATATGCTGTTGTTTCTTTATTGGTACTAGCCAGAGCAGCATCAATTTATAAACATGGAAGGACATTGAGAAATTCAGCATTTACACCATCTCTCACCTTGAAATTCTCAAAGAAGCCACCACCCCCATTCTCTATTTTGTCCTCCTCTCCTGAGGCCAGGCCCATCATACTGCGGCTACGAATCTGCAGTTCTTCAAAAAGACTCTCCAAAAGTGCACTGCGGGTGCGATCCTGCGACAGGAAGAGAGAAACAAAGAGAAGCATTGTTGTCAAAGATTTCAAGTCAAACTATGGAAGTGCATGTGCAAAAGAGAAAGAGGCAAAATAGAAGGCCATTTCATGTCTGGATGGGTTACATAATCTGTTGAGTCATAGTTCTGAGCTTACATCCTCCAGTGTCAAGTTGTTGCATTCAGTTCAAAAGTCCCTTATTTATTTACTGAAATATATGTTAATTCTGTTTTTCATTTAAAAAGGGCCAACACTAGAAAGTTAGAAACAAATAAGCAGTGGGATGCTTATGTCTGTCTGTCCGACTCTACTTCTAAAAAGGAAGAGTAAATAGGAAGTTTGCAGGTAGACATGGGTTATGCTAAAAAAGAAACCTAGGCAGGCATTTTGAGAGAACATCCAGGTATGCTTTCACAATTCCAAATTCCAAATCAAAGAGACTGCCCACCCTGCCTTAGGAACTATTTCATAAAAGCCTGTATGAAAACTAATATTTAATATCAAGTCTTATAATCTAGATCCCTCTTCAGAGATTCAGCAAGAGAGCTTCTGGGAAAGGAATGTCTCCATGATGATGGTATAGAATGTCTCCTAGTTGAAATCTGCCAGAAAAAGATGACCTGTATCTTGACAAGTTGATGGTAATTACTAGTTTGAGGTGTAAAATAATTTATTCTTGTTGCCAGTAAGTTCAGGCTTTCCTTTATTTTTTGTTGTTGTTTTTACTCTCCTTTTACACATGACACCAGAGTCAGCAAAAATAATATGTTATTGAAAAGCTTTTTTTCTGGATGCTTTCACCCGACGTCCCAAGTAAGAGTCAGAATGCATCTGCCAAAAACATCATACAAATACAACCATCCACTTCCTTTTAAAAATAGTTATTCTGAACATTCCTTAAAGAAGCTTACCATATTATTAACCAGCTAGTTTTTAGGCCCCTAGGTAATAGACCCCAAAGTGGGCAAATCAGAAGGCACCAGATTGCAGATGAATTTCTTAAAATGAAAATAAGAACATTTTCATTTTGGATTTGTTGAAGTTTTGTGATTTCTTAATTTTATGAACTCAGTAGTTTAAACTGGGTCACTTAGTAGGGAAAAAAGTAATGGAAATAACTGTAATCAGTTACACCTTTATTTCTGAAAGCTCTATGCCTGTACAGCTAAACTAGTAAGAATAACAAATTAAATATCTTACTGGACAGAGTTCATACAAATCAACTGCTAATAGCATTCAAGCACATTTGCATGGACTGAATTGTACAAGGATTTCAGGAAAACCTGTAACCACCCACTTCCAAGAACAGCCAATCTCTGATCCAGCTTCATCCAAATGCTTGTTTATTGATGATTGTTACTATAAGATGTTAAATGGCAAAAACAGCATGCCATTGGATTATGTCCTTATTTGAGAATTTGTCCTTTTCTTAAGGGAAATGTTTATTTTAAAAGGGCATCAAATTCTTTTCATTCATTCCCAACTCTTAGGAATCTTAAATGTAATTTTAACATTGGGAGAAATTTTCTGAAGCTGATATTTCAGCAATTTATATACATTGCTAATTATGCATTTTCATTTCATATATTTTGTTTCGTACAGATATTTGCTTGAAAAGTTATTAATAGAAATGTAACCAAACTTACTTCCAACTTGGCAAATTTCTCAGCGTGGTAACAGCTATACTCTGCATTGATAAGCTTTGCCAGAAGAAATTCACGGAACTCTGTGCCCTATGGGGAGGAAAAAAGGGAGACTCCTCCATCATGTTGGACATTCCGTAGCATCCTCTCTCACTTTAATCAATGAGAGCTACAACCATTCTGGTTTAAGAATGGAGGGTTTGGGAATGCTTTTTTTAGCAAGCCAAACTAACATGGACTCTATGGAAATACAAGAACCCAGAAGGATGTCTTAAGAATATGATTCCATTCACAGTGTAAAGTCGCTCTCTCCCACAACAATGTACATGATTCTCATAGGGGAAAAAATTATCTTCTATATAAAAAGAGTGTGAGCTTTTCTTCAGACAGCCAAGCGTCTGACCTGGATTGTATGACCTTTTCTGTGTTGGTTATTAAACAGTCAGTTCACTATGGGATTGTTTGTTGTTGTTTTTTTTTGCCAAAAATCAGAAGTAAATGCCACTTTTCCATAAAACATCGTAAAATGTGGTCATATGACTATGGAACATTGCAAATAGTCATAAATATGGGAAAGTTGCCAAGAAATGCAGTCACAGGACTTGGGAGAGTGGTTGTTGTAACTTTAGAATTGGGTTGTAAATACTTCTGAGAGATCCATCATAACTTTGAACAGTAGCTTAATGACCAGCCATAAGTCAAGTACTACCTGTTAAGATTCAAGAGATTTACCTAACCGAGGCTTCACTGAAGAATCTCAATTGATCCTGTGGGTTCTGGCTGGCGTTACTGCCGGTTTGCTTGTGGGTGTGCTTTGCGCAGAACTAAAAAAAAAAAGATGGCAGCGGTAACGGGGATGACCGGGGAACCGGTTCGGTGGCATGGCCAGCCTGGGTCGCTGCCATTTCTGCAACCCAGGCCAGCATACCACTACCGGTTCGGTTGAACCCGGCTGAATCAGTAGGAACCCACCTCTGGGCCTCAGGATATATTGAGAACTGTGACATGAATGAGCATTAATAGAACATGAATTCCGTAAATGTTCTCTCTCTGTTCACTATCAGATATTTTTCAAGCAGTTGAACCAGAGGTGGTATTCAGCAGTTCTGACCAGTTTTGGAGAACCAGTAGCAGAAATTTTGAGTAGTTTGGAGAACCTATAAATACCATCTCTGACTGGCCCTGGCCCCATCTATCCTCTGCCTCCTGAGTCCCAGCTGATCGGGAAGAAATGGGGATTTTGCAGTAACCTCCCCCTGGAGTGGGGAGGAAATGGGGATTTTGCAGTATCCTTCCTCTGCCAGGCCCAGTAAGTCATGCCACGCCCAGCAAGCCACACCCACAGAACCAGTAGTAAAAATTTTGACCTAGGAACAGCAAAGACAAATCTATAAAAATCTCCCTGCACCTGTTTGCCTAGTTCTTAACTGCCGCAAAGTCTAAAGGTTTGCAGATGGAATTTGCTCTGTACTTAACTGTTGGATATAGACTGAAACATTCCCCAAATATGAAAAACTAAGCTTCAGATTTGCCCAGCTGGGTCTAAAAAATAGAAAACCAAGATTTGTTTGTAAGATTAACTGCATGATGCTGTTGCTCTTGTTGCTAACTGGTTCACTGTTTGACAATGTGAAATGAACTGCAATAATTGCCTCTGAATTGGCTGTTGTGTTAAAACGGGAAGAAGGATTATTACTCAGACAATCAAACTGCACACCACAGATATGAAGGGTTAGTTCCCTAAAAGTATCTGATATCATATATGATTTTCTCAGTCCTGGATAATCTGCAGAAATCTCCAGCCTGCAGTGTTGGAAAAAGCTGCTCTAGGGACCAGACATACCAACCTTTTTGAATACTGCTGGATTTGGAAGAGGGGGTCCAAAAAAGGGAACATCATCACGGGCAGTCACAGAAACCTGAAACAATCATAATTAACAGAGTAAGAGAGAGCAGAAAGGTCACTGCAGACTTAAGACAAGAATTAATAAGTTACATTTCTGCCAAACAGTCTTCAAAGCATGAAATTGGCAACACTCCAGTTATAGGTTTCTTTTTTATGCCACATTGACTCAGGAGAAGAAGGAAGCATTGTAAAGCTGGGTTTTTTAAAAAAATCAAGCATTTGATTAAGCTATTGTTTGATTTTTTTGATTCTAGTTCTTTGCAGTTAGTTTTAAGTTTATTATGCTGCTTGGATTGCTTTTTACTTTTACTTTACTTTTTACTTTTGCCTTTATTTGTATGCCGCCCTTTTCCCTAAGGGGACTCAGGGCGGCTCACAATTCAAAAGGGAGGGGGAAAAAGACAAACAATAGACAATACAGTATGTTAAAAAAGAAAACACAACAATCGCACAATTCGAGTGGGGCTACAATCTTAACCCCAGGCCAGCCGGGACAGCCAGATCTTTACAGCGGCGCGGAAGGACTGGAGGGTGGTGAGGGTCCGAATCTCCACGGGGAGTTCGTTCCAAAGGGACGGAGCAGCCACCGAGAAGGCTCTCCTCCGGGTAGTTGCCAGTTTGCACTGGCTAGAAGATGGAATTCGGAGGAGGCCTAATCGATGCGATCGAATCGGTCTGTTGGAGGTAATTGGCAGTAGGCGGTCTCTCAAGTACCCAGGCCCACTACCATGAAGGGCTTTATAGGTGATAAGTAGCACCTTGAAGCGCACCCGGAGATCAACAGGTAGCCAGCGCAGCTCGTGGAGGATAGGTGTTACGTGGGTGAACCGAGGTGCACCCACAATCGCTCGCGCGGCCGCATTCTGGACTAGCTGGAGTCGCTGAATGCTCTTCAAGGGCAGCCCCATGTAGAGCACATTGCAATATTCCAGCCTAGAGGTCACAAGGGCACGAGTGACTGTTGTGAGGGCCTCCCAGTTCAGGTAGGGACGCAACTGGTGTACCAGGCGAACCTGGGCAAATGCCCCCCTGGTCACAGCTGACAAATGATGTTCGAAGGTCAGCTGTGGGTCCAGGAGGACTCCCAAGTTGCGAACCCTGTCTGAGGGGGGTATAATTTGACCCCCCAGCCTGAGAGATGGAGTACTTGGCCAATTCTTGGGAGGGAAACACAGCAGCCACTCGGTCTTTTCTGGATTGAGCACAAGCTTGTTGACCCCCATCCAGTCTTTAACAGCATCCAGCCCCTGGCTCATCACATCCATCGCTTCGTTGAGTTGGCACGGGGCGGACAGATACAACTGAGTATCGTCCGCATATTGATGGTACTTTATCCCGTGCCGTCGAATGATCTCACCCAGTGGTTTCATGTAGATGTTGAAAAGAAGGGGGGACAGGACCGAACCCTGAGGCACCCCACACGTTAGGGGCCTAGGGGTCGATCTCTGCTCCCCAACCAACACCGACTGCGACCTGTCCGAGAGGTAAGAGGAGAACCACTGTAAAACAGCGCCTCCCACCCCCACCTCCCGCAGTCGTCGCAGAAGGATACCATGGTCGATGGTATCGAAAGCTGCCGAGAGGTCAAGGAGCACTAGGATGGAGGCTACGCCTGGCTCTCCAGAGATCATCGGTCAACGCGACCAAAGCGGTTTCTGTGCTGCAGCCAGGTCTGAAGCCAGACTGGAACGGATCGAGATAGCTGGCTTCCTCCAAGGACCGCTGGAGCTGAAAGGCCACCACCTTCTCAACAACCTTCCCCACAAAGGGGAGGTTGGAGACTGGACGATAGTTATTTAAAACAGCTGGATCCAAGGATGGTTTCTTCAGGAGGGGTCTCACCACCACCGCCTTTAAAGCGGGGGGAAAGATCCCCTCCCGAAGAGAGGCGGTAACAACCGCCTGGATCCAGCCTCGTGTCACCTCCCTGCTGTTTACAACCAGCCAGGAGGGGCATGGGTCCAGCACACATGTGGAGGCACCTACAGCTCTCATGGCCTTGTCCACATCCTCAGGGGCAACAGCCTGAAACTCAATCCAGTGATGACTTACCAGATCATCCCTCAGTGCCTCAGCTGGTACTGCAGAATTGGAGTCCAGGTCCGCCCGGAGCCGAGCAACCTTGTCTGCGAGAAATTGGACGTAGTCCTCAGCCCTGCCCTGCAGCGGATCGCCCGTATCCCTCCTATTTAGGAGGGAACGGGTTATCCTAAACAGGGCGGCTGGGCGCGACTCAGCAGACGCAACCAGAGAGGCAATGTGTGTTTTCTTAGCCGTCCTAATTGCCCGAACGTAATCTCTGGTGTAGGTTGTCAAAAATGCTCGGCTCGATTCGGATTTGCTGGACCTCCATAGGTGCTCTAGGCGTCTCCTTCGGCGCTTCATCTCCCGGAGTTCCTCAGTAAACCAAGGAGCCTTCCGGGATCCACTGCCTCGGAGCGGCCGTAGAGGCGCAATCCGGTTAAGAGACTCCGCCGCTGCCAGATCCCAGGCAGCAACCAGAGTCTCCGCCGAACTGCGGGCGAGAGTATCAGGAATAACCCCAAGCTCCGTCTGGAACCCCGAAGGGTCCATAAGTCGCCTGGGGCGGAACCATCTGGTCGGTTCCTCCTCCCTACAGTGGGGGTTTGGTCTCCGAAAGTCAAGCCTCAATAGGTAGTGGTCTGACCATGACAGGGGCAAGATCTCGCTACCCCTCAGACCAAGATCACAATTCCACTGCTCCGAGAGGAATACGAGGTCAAGCGTGTGACCCACTGAGTGGGTTGGTCCTCGGATTACTTTTTATATTTTATCCAGTTAGATACCCCAATATAATAATCTTACATTTCCAAATTCCATGAGGAGGAAATTTTGTCTAGATTTCATATATTTTCCTATTCTACCACCTCTTATAATAGGCAACATAGTATCAACAGTAGAGACTTTCTAGTAGTTTCTATTATCTCCAAGGACTTGAAATAGACACCTAACATTAGAACCATCATTACATTCATGGCTAAACAACCAGATATAAAGATAGTTTTCTCTCCTGTGCCATCATTCTGATGAACACTTAATCCCCACAGCAATGTTTCATTTTTCATTTTATCTCTTCTCATCTTTCCTACTATTTTCTCCTATTGGTTTCTTATGATTTATCAGTTGTTTTTTGTAACTTATGATTAATTTTTGTAACTATGATTATAACCTATGACCTATTACTTGCTGTTAATATGTTTACTATGAGCTTAGGCACCAGAGATAAATTCCTTGTGTATCTGATCACACAGCCAATAAACTACTCTACTCTACTCTACTCAACTTTTGCTCCTACTCTACTCTTAAAAAATCTGTTTAATATAATATTTATTATATTATAAAGATTTATATAAATTTACTGATTATTCAGTATTAGGTTTACATCCTGATACAGTTCATGTTCTATTGATGCTTGAATTTTAAAAGTTCTAGTTAATTCAAGCAGTGCCATTCTGAAATGCTAAATGAATTATTAGTATCCTTTAGTTTAGTTCCCTTATTCTCTTTAAGTTTAAGTCTACATATCAAGTAAGTAAGGGCACAGCATCCACCAGGCGGTCAAAACAGGCAAGATGGTGGTCACATCATTGAGACTGAGGGCCTCCCTTTGCACATAGACCCACACAATCACAGAAACCATATACTACTACTTCACATGGATATTTGTACAGTATTGACATTAAAGTAATAGGCCCTTTTTAATGCAGTTGCAGTATTTCTTCCGAGACCTGTCATCAAGAACAATTACTCTCACCATGTTATGTTGCATACTTTTTATTCTATTCATGAATAGAAGAAGAAAGACATATATTTTATTTTTGTTGAAAAATGAGAACAAGAATGGATTGGAGATTCTGAAGAAAGTAAAGGGAGAACAAGGTGTTTCCCCTTGACCCCCATTTAGACTCCCCAAAATAAAATAGCTACGCATGAGCATAGACTAATGGTTGTTGCTGAGGAATAAAAGAAGGACAGTCCAGCAGTAGACAATAGAAAAGTTAGAGAATGATAAAACAGGAATTCAGAATGCAGCAGGCAACTGTAATGCCACAGAACATTCTATGGCTTCCCCAGGAATGGTAAATTGTGTACTGTGTGCCTTTACCTTGTACAGTGTCTCTCCACTGGCATTGTGATGGAGTTGCACCACCATATAGGCATGTAGAAAATTTGATGCGATCATATCGGGCACAAAAGGAGTATTTTCATCTTGGAAGACAATGGCCACAATATCGTTCCCAATGTGGCGCTTGCGTTGGAGCTGAAAAGAAACAAAGAAGATTGCACAAAATGGTAACTCCTCCTTTACAGTTTGGGCAATCCACAAACCAATTCCATCCTATTCCAAATTGAGGGATGTTTATAGCAAGCTCTAGTCTGTCCATAGTCACCTTGTAGAAGATGAATGGCATAAAAATGTAATAAATAAAATAAAATAAAGTTTGTTGATTTACAACTAGAATCTTTTCTCCTGCAAATCATGACATCCCTTGAAATTTCTGTTGCTCAAAAACAATGGTGCCATTCTATTATTTTGGAATAGGAAACAGGAACCTAAATCTAAACCTAAAATTAAAACCCTAAATCCTAAAATAGGCTTAATGATGTTTAGAAAGAATACTTGCCAAATTCCTACCCACCAAATCTAAGAAATTACAAAAATCATAGCTCCACCAGTATATTGCAGAGACCATGGCCCTGGGCCAGGATTTTGATATCAAATTCTGTAAGACAGAATAAGTACATATTTTGCACCTATGTACATTTTATTTTCTCTTTTTGCATATAAGCAAAAATGCAGGACTGCAAAGGACCATAACCCAACTAAACTGAGTAATTTATGAATGATTTCAAAATAACCCATGTAATAGTTTGAATTTAAGACTAGGTCCTGAATCCTGGCTTGTCATTTTCAAATTCCAACTCATGCACAGTTGGAAGTTAGATTTAAGTACAGATTTTTTTTATTCACAATCAACAATGAGCAAAATTACAAAAACATGTAAAACATAATAGATGGCATGGTCATCCTTGCAATGCCCAATTTTCACTGCTACTATAGTGTATTTGGCTAGCACCTTGGAATGTTTGGGTCTAAAAAGGAAGCAATTTAACACATCTATTCTGGCAGAATATTAGTGTAAGAGGGCCAAAATATAACACAGAGATCCCTGTAAGTACAATACACACTACATTGTTTCAATTTCTCCAGTCATATGAGGGAGTGCATTCAATTAATGGGGTTTTAGGGTGTCTGTCCTGCAAACACTGAGAAGGGAGTTCATGCTGCCTTCTCATTCTGGGAAATATAAGCAATTAAGATAATTTGAAGGTTCTCAAGGAGATTTTGCAGCCCATCTTGTCCTTCTCTGTGAATTTTTATTAGCATCAAATTGACAATATCTAAAGACTGCCCCTTTCAGAATTCTACTCAACATACCTGCTGGGCATCTCCCTCTGTGAAAGGCAACATTGTAGAGACATGGAACATGAGCTCTTTGCCCCGGAAATTTGTGTAGATGGATTCTGTTCCTGTCTGACCTCTTGTAACATCCAGTCCACCTCGGAATCTGAACAGAACAACAGAGGGAAGGCAAAGGGGAAGAGCGCCAAGAGAAGAAGGACAAAAATTAGGGTTTTTAATTTTTTTTAATCAAAGTTGGAGACCTAATTCATGACTGTAATAATTGCATCTACTACTATTGGTCAAAACGTTTAGTCTGATACATATCTCAGGAAACAAAATAGGCCACTAAGGAAACCTATGGCCACATTATTGAAGATTGTTATTTGCTTCATTTCCCTTCTATTTTCAGTATTTTAAAGGAATCAGTTCACCTCCTATTAGCATATTACAGCACCCTTCCATCATTTGGGCTGAGCATGAACCAGAGGGGCTATTTTAAGTTAGTAAAGATAAACTAACTCACTTGTAAGTCAGTGTGGTGTAGTGGTTAAGGCATGATGCTAGAAACCAAGATACTGTGAGTATCAGATCTAGTCTCCTGCTTTAGGTACAAGCCACCTGGGTGGGTCACTCTCTGTTAGCCTTAGACCAGGAAAGGGCAAACTATTTCTGAAAACTTTGCCAAGAAAACTGCTGGTATTAGTTCAGGCAATTGCCAGAAGTCAACCCTGATTTGACGGCACACACAGATGCAAACAGACTCACAAGGAGCCTACAGAAGAATTTATTTCTGAGTAAATATGTGTTTTTCCATCCCATCTGAGTGGACAGGGTGGTACACTGCAGGTGCTTTCCCTTATATATTATCACCTTGTGGGTCCTTCAAACCATGCCTTTTCTGGTGCAGCTCTTGCCCTATGGCACATCCTCCCCATTGAGATCCATCAGGCCCCCATCTTTCTATCATTCTGGAGAGGGCTTAAAACCTGGCTCTTCCACCAGGCATTGAAATAGGGCACGATCAGAATATGGATACACTAGAGCAGAATAATTGTGGTGCTATGACTTTCTAGTGTTGTTGGTTTTATACTGTTTTATCACTTGTAAGCCACTTAGATTTTTTTAGAAGATGGAGAGTTATAGATTTTTTTAATTTTAAAAAGTAAAAAAAAATGCTGTTTCCTTGGATGGGCTTATCCATTGTGCTAGCCTGAAAACAAAAGAGTCGTAGCATGGTTTAATCATTATAGGCAAACCATACCAGGAAGGCACTGTGGGAAGCTCCACAAAGATGAGAGCAGGTCTATTCTTAAGCTCTAATAAGTATTCTGAGTCATTTTGTACCTTTCAGGGCTGGTGAGAAATCTTCCCTGTTGGCTTCCACTGTGAGTCATGCCTGACTGAAGACATGTCCATGAATGAGTGGAAGTGATGACTGCTGTGTAGAATGAAAGACTGGTGGGTAGGCCGGTCCTTCAAAGCTCTCCAGAGAAGGAGAGAACAGGAGCCCACAAGTGCTCTGAAAGGTAGGCACCTCATAAACAGACCATAAAACAATGGTTTCCTGTGGGTTTGAGTGCCAGGAGCCGAGGAAGACAATATCTTTGCTCTCAGCAACAGTAGAGCCTTTAACAAGGACACTAAATTAGTTGAACTTCACTTTCCAATCATATTTGGAAATGTTCAGTCTAATAATGACTTTATGGATATTAGGGATCTTCAAAATGAATTTGGAACCCGTGACTTTTACTTACTTCTTTCGGTTTAACAAAACCTAAGTAGAGACTTAAGAATTTTCAAATAAAATACAATAAGCAAAAGGCAAAAAAAAAAAAACATTTAAGAAAGTTAAATGGATTGGGAGACTAGGAATATCGGTTATTTTTGCTATAAGATCTGAAAAACAAGTAGATAGTTAAATGATATCTTAGTTATTATAGTTAAATGATATCTTATTATAGTTAAATGATATCTTATTATAGTTATTAGAGTTAAATAATATCTTAAATAATATTATGGACTACTGTGGCCTAGAGGTGGAGCTCTTGCCTCACAATCAGGAGGTTGTGAGTTTGATCCTAGGGTAGAGATAGACGTGGGGTCTCCTGCTTGGGCAGGGGGTTGGACTATATGACCTGCAAGGTCCCTTCCAACTCTGTTAATCTGTTAATATTCTTGTCGAGGTGGCGCAGTGGTTAAATGCAGCACTGCAGGCTACTTCAGCTGACTGCAGTTCTGCAGTTCGGCTGTTCAAATCTCACTGGCTCAAGGTTGACTCAGCCTTCCATCCTTCCGAGGTGGGTAAAATGAGGACCCGGATTGTTGGGGGCAATATGCTGACTCTGTAAACTGTTTAGAGAGGGCTGAAAGCCCTATGAAGCGGTATATAAGTCTAACTGCTATTGCTATTGCTATTGTTGGAAATGATTAAAATGGAAGTAAACCCATATTAGGAACTGAGCCTTGATGAAGGTTGCAAATGGACACTAGAGGGAAACAAAGGGCCAGGCCAGAAAACAAACAAACAAACAAAAAACAAAACAAAAAAACTCCAGTCAAAATTGCTACGTTGGCTACAATCTTTTTCTTATCCTAGAGTTTTTGGATAAGTGGACCAAAGTGTTACCTAAAATCTCAGAATAAATACAAATTTCAATGGATAATTTTTTAAAAGATGAGAAAAAAATTAAAAACTTTCACCAGGTATTGACATTATAAAATTTGAAGGCATGAAACAACCAAATTGAGATCACCAAAATGGGAATACGAAGAACAAATTAAGAAAAAGATCTGGACATGGAACAGATACAACAAGAATCCTGGACAAGGTCTCTTTATGGGATTTATAAAGTAGGTTGGAATGTCTTGAATGCCAAAGACTGATGAAAAATCAAACCCACTGGAATAATTTAAAGCAGGGGTGTCAAACTCATGGCCCGTGGGCTGGATGCATCACGCACTGGCCACGTCCACCCACGATTTAGCGAAGAGGAAAAAAGTCACGATACGTCATGTGACGACGCATGTTGACACCCCTCATTTAAAGGCTAAAATTGTAAAAAGCAAAAAGAAATAATATAAAGTTGGACTGTTTGATCAGGGATAAATTATTTGTTTAATATTTCTGATAACTCCTAATGGACTTTTGCTGAACCATCTGAAAAGATGACATTATATGAACTGCAGATAAATAGTTAGGCTATGGAAATAAGGGTTTTTATTTGTAACTTTAAAAGAGGGTGAAATGTTATCTTAAGCTTGGTGTAACAAAGCTTGGAAGACACTTCCTTATTATTATTGTTGCCTTTTTCTTTTCCGTTTGTTCTTTTTTTCTGCACTTCCTACACTTTTTCCTTCTAGTTTAGTTTGTATTGTTTTTTACTGTGTTTATTAAAAACTTCAATAAAATTATATTTTAAATTATATTTTAAAAAGAAGGCCATCAAGAGCAATACAAGAAAAATAATTTGGTAGTAGGCTTAACATGGAAAGCACTTACCCACGAAAATCCTGCAGCTGGATCCTATCGCCTAGGAGATCTAAAAACTCTAAGAAGCCTAAACTCTCTTCTGTATTACTGAAGACTTCTTCCTCTGTGGTCTGGGAGTAAAAAAGAGAAGAAAAGGAAGAGGGAGGAGACAGTCATTTCTTATTCTTTCTTAAATTATCCTAAAGATCCTTTTGTACAAAGGATATAAGTCTGAAATGGTGTACAGCTGAGGTGCTCAGGTTCAATCACAGTGAGTTATTCGCCTCACTGGGTGATTTTGGACAAGCCTCTTTCCCAGCCTTGTCAACCTCTTTAAAGAATTGTTACCAGAGTAAAATGTATTTGGGGTAAAATATGCATTCCGGTATTTGCTTTTTAAGAAAAAAAGAATATTAAAAATGTTAGTAGAAAAATAAAACTTCTTTTCCTGTTCAATGCTTCATTTTTTTCCTTACCTACAGAATGATGGAACATCATTTAGGATGGGCCTAAAGACAAGGCCTAGTACCAAGTACCAAACTGCCTTTTTTCTTGGTTGGCCCAGCCATATCCTTCATGAAGCCTATGAAAAACAACTCTCTGGTTTTGTAATTCAAAACTGCACTGAAATTAAACTTTATGTTAATGTATAGCAGAGCACAATATTTAAATACACAAGAAAAGTGATTTTGATGCTGATTCTAGTGGTTCTTGGCTGAGGGCCCTTCTGGATGCCTCATAAGAACCATGACAGAACAATGAAGAGCAACAGCAGTTTGGTCTGCTCACAGTTAACAAGGGTAGGGTTATAAGTCTTCTTGGAGGAACCCCCCCCCCTCTTTTTCATTTGATCAGCTCTTCAAACAATAACAAAGATTTTCCAGACTGAATGTGTATGACTTGAACATGGAACAGAAAACTCAATATCTACTTTACTTTAGCCTGAAAAACTCTTTCTGTATGGTGGGGGTGGGGGAATAAATATTAAGTTTACAGCAAAGGGAGGAGGTATATCCAGTGTCTTCCTGCATGAAACAGTCTCTACTAATCTATGTTTTACAGTTTTAGAAAAGTGTTAATTTTGTTTAATTTTTTTATTGCTGTTTGAGTACTCATTTTCTATTTGGCACTTTAAAACAAAAGCATAAGGATGAAGATGCTGGCAGAGTTATTGTGCTGTAAGTGGCAAAGCTCTGGAATCAGAAAACTTTCTCAGATCAAAATGTTCTGCAGAATATTTTCCACTTGAAACAAATTTAGCAGTTTCAAAACTATATGGAATTTGATTATCTATTGCCCAACATTGTTTCCATTGTTACACTAAAAGCATTTTTTCTCCGCACCATCAAAGCTTTTAATTTCTTTGAATGTACAGTGGATGCATCGTTAAATGGACTAGATTTTGATTTTTTCACATCAAATAATGTAGTCCAAATACACGTGCAAAATATTAAGGTAGAATCAAATTCATTTGCAGAAGAAAAAAATCCTCCAAAATCCACATCTCTAATAATAGGTATACTACTTTATATTTTCCAAAAGGCAATTGACCTTTTCTTCAAAAAGAGTAATGTGGCCTGAAATGGCTCCAACCTTTGAAGTAACCTTTTTCCACCCAACCTTACCTATTATTTCTCACTGCTGCTGTTTTTGATGACTGAAGATAAGGCAGAAGTGACTGAGAACAGAGGGCGTAAGATTAACAAGAAATAATTGACTATATACAAGCAGCAGAAGAGAGGGAGGATGCAATGGAAGGAATTGAAGTTTGTTTCCAGTTTCCCCACATATACATGAGCAACAGGTGTGAGAGTGAAAAGTATTTTTACCTGCCCAAATTTTTGGTAGATGACACCAAACTTGAAGTTATTGCTGATGACATGTTCATCAAATGCAACAATGAGTTGGGAAGCCTAGGAGATGGAGAAAAAGCTTGAATTAGCAGGCAGCTGGTTGGAGAAAAAATATCTATATTTTTTCTACATTCAGAAACATATAGGGGTTACCTTAGGATACAGCACAGGAAAGAAGCGGTCAACATTCACATCTTCACAAAGCAGCTGCAAGGCAAAGTAGGAGGACTTAGCATTCCTAATGTAGGAACCTGACTTCTTAGCCAAAGGACAAATGCCATTATGATTAATACGAGTCATAGGAGGCATTGTATTTTCAATAGATTTGCATTTGTAAGGGATTTGTCTTTTAATTTATTCCTTCTCTTGTTCAATTATTAAACTCACATTTATACATTTTCAATGCAATTAAATGTGGGTTTTTGAAATTAAATGTAGGTTTTAAACTTGTAATTGGTTAAACTGTTGCACTATTAAGACTGGATGAAGCATATATACTTGGGAGTTTTACATGCAAGTTAGCTGAAAAGAAACCATTATACTTAGTCCCCCACAAGTCTCTTCCATTTATCTTACAAAGGTACCAAAATGAAGAGTTGCCAGGTTGGAAAAGATTGCTGCATTAGGTGAATGAAAGTAAAGGATTCAATGGGCAAAGGAGCCCATTCAACAGAAAAGGAGCCAGCCAAGAAACTATTGGAAGCTTTATATTGAGAAAATTTGATATTTATATCCTAAGCTGTTAGGAATGCCAAGGTCAAAACCAAAATGTAAATGGCTCCAATATGCAATTGGCAATCAATGAAGATCTCTCAATCTTATGATTGATGTTCCTTCCAGTAATCAGTAGCTTGTCCACAACAATTTACATCAGTTGCAATTTGTAGAAACCTGCTAAGGGCAGCCCCACATAAAGCAGTAGTTGGGACAGGATGTAACTCGAATGTGATTAGGATTAGTCCATTGCTTATAGCTGTGAAAACTTGCTTCTCCCCACAGCTATCCCCTACCAACCGAATGACAGCTCAAATCTAGGTGGCTTTCCTAGACTGGAAATCTGCTCTTTCTGGATGAGAACAGTGCCATTCCAAACAGATTCCATTTTAAGCTTCAAGTCACACATTCTTCTTACCAGTAGCACCTCAACATTTTTTCAGCTTGTTTTTCTCCATCTAATCTGAATTTAATCAACAGTCTAATTACTCACTGCTTCCTTTGAAATAGATAATGAGGTGTGTGGAGCTGACATTATGACATTCCAAATTTGCCCTCCCACAGCAGTTTCTTGTAGATGATAAACAACATGAAATTGAAATTGAGTCCTCTGGATTTCCATAAATCAGGGATCTGGATGTTGAGCAATAGTTCACACAACCTCACCTTTGGGGTGCATCCAAATGATTTGAATTTCTGCAAAATATACCAGTTCCAGCACACGGTCCACAAGGACCCATTGGGGTTGGCAATTGCAGCTCTTGAGAATTCCAGGAAAACTAGAAGGATCACATTCATTTCCTCCTAGGGCCGGGATGGCGAACCTATGGCACGAATGGCACAGTTGGCACGCGGAGCCATTTGTCAGAGCACACATATGTGCGTGCTGGCCAGCTGAGTTCACCCTTTTTTAAAGCCATTTTTTGCCCTCCCCAGGCTCCAGAGGCTTTATAGGAGCCTGGGAAGGGTGAAAAGAGCCTCCCCCACCGGAGGCCCTCCGGAGGCTTCATAAGCTCCCTGAAGCCTCTGGAGCGCGAAAAACCGGCTCTACGGGCAAACCGGAAGTTCAGGAACGGACTGAACTCCGGAGCAGTCAAAACAACCCTCTGAGCAAACCGGAAGTCACTTCCGGTTTGCTCGGAGGGTTGTTTTGACTGCTCCGGAGGCTTCAGGGAAGCCTCCTGAAGGTAATTGAAGCCTTCAGAGCACTTAAAACGACCCTCTGAGCACTTCCGGTTTGCTCGGAGGGTCATTTTGACTGCTCCAAAGGTTTCAGGGAAGCCTCCTGAAGGTCTCTGAAGCTTTCGGAGCGCTTCCGGGGGGGCGGGGGAGGCTGTTTTCGCCCTCACCAGGCTCCTATAAAGCCTCTGGAGCCAGGGGAGGGCGAAAAAAGCATGCAAAAAAATGGGGGGTTGCGCCTGTAGTGTGTGCATGCGCACTGGGGGTGTGTGTGTCGTGCATTGCATTATGGGTGCGGCACGCCCGCACACGACCCCCCCCAGCGCTCAATGGCAAGCAAGCCAAAAAAGGTTCACCATCGCTGTTCTAGGTTCTGCCATAGGGCATAATCCAAGGCAACCAGACCAGTCTTAGCCTCATAGGAAAAACTCCATTTGAAATGGATCCAAATAATTATGTCAAGAAACATCTGGAACTTTGCTGCCCCTACCTTTTCAGTTATCTGATCCATGAGTAGATACTTTCTATAATTTCTAAGATTTTCCAGGTCCAGGAAGGGCTTTTTTAAAAATAAAGTTGATATAACTGAGATCTTCAACTAAAGGGAAAGGCATATATCACCCATGGAAGAATTAACCATCTTCCACAGTCATAAAGCCAGTCCCATACTCAAGCCCTCGCCAATTTCCTTAAATGCACTCAGCTTTCCTGATAAATCCAAGGTGCTACTGAAAGAAGAGGGCCATAAGAACCATATTGACAACTGTGTTCCACAAATTGGCCAGGGTTTTAACAATATTGCTGACAGGTGAAGCAGGAAATTCCTCAAGGGCATCCAGGAAATTTCCTGATCCATCAGGGACCTAGATCTAACCAATTCTGTAGATCCTTCATTCCTGTAGAGATTTATAGCTTCTTCTCCTCCTCCAACGTTACTCTACATTGCTGTTTCTCCACTGTGGATAGATTGTAGAAATATATTGATCTGGATCCATGATCTTGCATGTGGACATATATGAAGGATAGGGGTATAAGGGCAACATATATCTCCACATGTATGCCTGTACATACACATGTAATCCCTGAATAGGTAAAGGTTCTCCACCCAACCTTTGAGAATTGTCATAATAGTTGCTGCAATAATATAATTGGAGGAGTCAGAGTTTTCATGGAACATTTCAAACCATCACAGCAGAGACTTAAATAGCAAAAGCCCAAGCCAGGCTTTGATAGAAAAAGAGTAAAGCTTGAAACACTTACCTTGGCCATTTGGACAGCATTAGGAAACTCTGTCAGGCAGGAGATGGGGATGAGATCATGCTTGGTAGACGTTCGAGCTCTGTTTGAGCAACAAGAAAAAACAGAATAAATTAATGAGCAACCAAGCAATCATCCCTGATGGGTTACAGCCACTTTTCTCCCACCACAATTTAATTTGCTGGAGAGAAAGACGTACAGTGGCAAATTCTGCTACGTGTAAACACCAAGGAGACTTGTGCACATTTCTTATATCGGCAGTAATGAACCTAACTGAACAAGTCGCTGTGAAAAGTCTAAAAAACAAACTGGGACAAGGACCGGCAATTGCCGATTTAAAACAAGCTTTAGAAAACCAACAAATGGAAGGAGAACTTACTGAAAAGGCTGACTAGCCCTGTGATATCATGAGGGTGGTGACATCAAAGGGCAATTTTACCTCAGCAACAGATGAAGATTGTCTTGCCCTTCAACCTGTTCATACTTCACAGAAAGAACCAAGTAGCCCAAAGCTGAATCATTGGCATAAAAATTCTGATGCTCCTAAAACAAAGAAATCAAAATGATTGTCTTATCTTACAATGCTTGAAAATGAGCAAATAAATGAACAGGCTCTGTCTCTCCTACAAATGTTGACTAACCCACCTTATGTAACCCAGGCATCAGGCTACAAACTTTGGACACTGGGAGTTCTAATCCTGCCTTAGGCACAAGGCTAGCTGGGCCATCTTGGGCCAGTCACTCTCTCTCAGTCCTAGGAAGCAGGCAAGGACAAACCACTTGCCAGGAAAGCTGCAGAGACTTATCCAGCAAGTAACCAGGAATCAAGAGTGACTTGAAGGCACTCCCTCTTCCCCCCCACTCTGAAATAACAAGAGAGTTGCAGTAATAGGTCCAAGTGCTATGCTGCTGTGACATAGGCACTTTTTCAAGGGGACAGTCACAGCATATTGTAGGATTGCCAAGTGGCCATCAATGGTTCTTTCAAGGACTAATAGAGCCGTGACATTTTTTACAATAGTTTTGAATTTTCTGTGTTTCCCACTTTTTCAGAACTGGATATTCCTAAAATGGAGTGGATATTCTGTCAGGAAAGGCACATTTCCTACATATATGCACATTTATTGGAGAAATATTGAAAGAACAAGACTGCTCTGCTATTAGTGATATTTCTAAAATGACCGTTGTCTTACCTGAACGGTCCTTCTATGGGTGCTGCGAAGGGAATCCAATCATGGGTTAACTTAGCCTTCTAGCCTTGAGACTGAGTATGCAAATATCAAAGTTACGCCTCCTCTGACTGGACTTCCGCTTCCTCCCCAGTTCTTATTACGAAGTCCACCGAAGAAGCATTATGTCAATCCTCAACAAGCCGCAAGTCATCCGGCACTACGGAGTCAAGTCCAGTCAGTAACTAGTCACAGTCAAATGGAGCCCTGACCAGCCGAAGCCGCGGGCGGGTTTGGATTCCCTTCGCAGCACCCATAGAAGGACCGTTCAGGTAAGACAACGGTCATTCTCCTGTGTGCTGCTCCGGGAATCCAATCATGGGATATATCAAAGCAATGAACTCCCAGGGCGGGAGCTAGGCTGGTCAGGCTCCTCCGCAGACGGAAGGACCCTTTGCAACACTCTCCGCCCAAAGGACGCCTCGGCCGAGGCGAAGACATCAATCTTGTAGTGGCGAATAAAAGGCGAGGGGGATGCCCAAGTGGCCGCCCTGCAAATCTCTTCCACGGACGCTTGCGTCGCCCAGGCCGCTGTGGTGGCCGCACTCCTGGTGGAATGAGGAGTGATTCGCCTTGGAACCGGTCTGGAGTGGGTGTCATACGCCAACGCAATGCAAGCTTTCAACCATCGGCCGATGGTGTGGGAGGACACCTTCTGTCCCATTGAAGATGGCTGGAAGGAGACGAACAGGGCCTCCGATCTTCGGAATGACGCCGTGCGCTTCACATAGCGACGAAGAGCCCTGCGCACATCCAGATGGTGCCACTGACGTTCCCGCGGATGAGACGGGTGAGGACAAAAGTCCGGCAGGACAAGTTCTTGAGTTCTGTGAAACAATGAATTTATCTTTGGAAGAAAGGTCGGATCCAAACGAAGCACTACCTTGTTCGGGTGGAAGATGCAAAGATCCGCACGAACCGAAAGGGCTGCTAGCTCCGACACCCTCCTGGCCGATGTTATGGCCACCAGGAAAGCCGTCTTGAGTGTCAGCAAGCGGAGGCTGATGGAGTGTAGAGGCTCAAAGGGGGCAGCTGTAAGGGCCCTGAGAACCAAGGTCAAATCCCACGTGGGATAACGATGTACCGTCGGCGGTCGTAAGTTGGAAGCACCCTTAAGGAAGGTTCGAACTCGCAAGTGCTGGGATAAGGAGCGGCCTTGGCCACCCCCGACCACCGTTGACAAGGCTGTGACCTGACGGCGAAGTGTGTTTGGTGCCAACCCCTTGTTGAGGCCGGACTGCAAGAAATCCAGAACCTGGGGCACCGAGGCCTTGATGGGATCGACCCCGGTGCGTCGGCACCAGCGGCAGAAGGCCTGCCAGGTAGCTTCGTAAATACGGGTAGTCGACGGGCGACGGGCCGCTTGAATTGTAGAGATGACTTCGTCTGAATAGTGGAGGGCCGCTAGCATCTCCCGCTCACGTGCCACACGGCTAACTGCAACAGCTGAGGGCCCGGGTGCCGGAGAGCCCCTTGGTGGAGCTGAATCTTGTCGTCCGGGATCCTCCAAGGACGCGAAACGGACAGATGGACGAGGTCTGCGTACCAGGGACGTCTGGGCCACATTGGAGCGACCAGCAGCACTTCCGCCTGTTCTGTCAATATCTTCTGAATGACCGACGGAAGGATCGGGAGAGGAGGAAAGGCATAGAGAAGGCCGGCCGGCCAACGGCTGCGTAGAGCGTCTACCCCCTCCGCCCCCGGAGCCTGGTATCGGGAGTAAAACCGGGGAAGTTGTGCGTTGCGCGGGTGAGCGAACAGATCCACCTCGGGCAGGCCGAAGCGGCGAGAGAGCTCCTGGAAGAGAATGGGGTGGAGCTGCCACTCCCCCTGATCCACAGTCGCTCTGCTCAGCCAGTCCGCCTGAGTGTTGGCTTCGCCCGAGATGTGCTCCGCCCGAATCGATGAGAGTCTGGGCTCCGCCCAATGGAACAACCTTTCCGCTTCCAGCATCAGAGCTCTGGACTGCGTTCCCCCTTGGCGGTTGATGTGAGCCTTGGAGGCCACATTGTCGGTCAGGATTAACACATGGTGATGAGATACAATGTCCCGAAATTCCAGGAGAGCCAGACGGATGGCCCGCAACTCCAGCCAGTTTATGCTGTTCGCCAGCTCCTGATCCGACCATCGACCTTGGGCCACCTTGTCCAGGGCATGGGCCCCCCATCCGAATAAGCTGGCGTCCGTTGTAACTTGAACGCGGTCCGGCTCCTTGAATGGACATCCCCTGAGGAGCCTGGACGACATCCACCAATGCAGGGACCGCCTGGCCTTGCCCGGGAGCTGCACCTTGATGTGGGAATGACTGGTATGCGCTCTTTGGAAGGGCAGCAGGAACCACTGGAGAGGACGCGCATGGAACCTGGCCCAGGGCACCACGCTGATGCAGGAGATCATCTTCCCTAGCAGTTTGGAAAGCGACAGCAGCGGTACTCGCCGATGGGATAGCGCATGATGCGCTAGGCGGTATATGCTCTGCCTCCTTTCCGGGGACAGGAAAACCTCGCACGACATCGAGTTGATGGTGGTTCCCAGATGAAGGAGGGACGTGGTTGGGCGCAGGTGGCTCTTGGGCAGATTGAGGACAAAGCCATGGTCCCGCAATGCGTCCATCGTGACCTGTAGGTCTCGGAGGGCCTGATCTCGAGAGGACGACAGCACCAACACGTCGTCTAAATAACAATTGATGCGTATTGGAATTGAGCGAAGGGAGGCTGCCAATACTGCCAGAAGCTTGGTGAACGTGCGCGGGGCCGAGGAGAGGCCGAATGGCAAGGCCCGGTATTGATAATGACGGCCGTTGAAGTGAAACCGCAGGAACTTCCGATGTGCCGGATGAATGGGCACATGGAGGTACGCTTCTTTGATGTCTATGGAAGTCATCATGTCGCCTTGGCGGATGGAAGCCAATATGCTCTTTAGAGAGTGCATTTTGAATTTTTGGTATTTGATATACTGATTGAGCTGTTTCAAATCTAGGATTGTCCTCCATCCCCCGGAGTTCTTTGGTACTAGGAACAAGATGGAATAAAACCCTAGGCCTCCCTGCCCTTTGGGAACTTGCTCTATGGCCCTGATGGTGAGAAGATGAGATATCTCGGTGTCCATAAGGCGCCGCTTTGACGGGCACCTGGGCACAGGGCACCTGATGAACCTCCTCGGGGGGATGGATAGAAATTCTAGCGTGAGACCCAAACTCACTACTTGAAGGGCCCAGGCGTCTGACGTGAGCTCCGCCCACCGGTGGGCGAAGGCCAAGAGACGTCCTCCTATGGGCCCTACCTCCTGCGAGTCAGCGGTATCTGCGAAAGGATCGGTTGCCCGCTCCTCGGAATGACCGTCTACTCTGCGCCTGACTCTGCTGGCGCCCCCTGTCTCTGGCCCCGACTCGGTCCTGGCCACGGTCCTGTGCCTGGGAGAACCCCCTGGTATAGTTGGGGACATAGGGGGCAGAGGTAAACCCCGAGTCCCCAGACCGAAAGGGCTGCCGTCTACCATAAGGCTGTGGCCTTCTGGCCACACGGGCACTTGTGGAGGGAAGCACCCTACGTCTGTCCCGAGTCTCAATGAGAATTGGATCCAGCACTGAACCAAACAAGGCCCCGCCCTTAAAGGGCGTGGATGCTAGACGCCACTTGGATTTGATATCAGCTTGCCAGTGGCGGAGCCAGAGCAAACGGCGAGAGGCCACATTGGAAGCCACGGCTCGGGAAGCAAACTTTGCCGCGCTAAGGGTGGCATCAGCAGAAAACTCTAGGGCCGCTATCAGTTTGGTGACATCCTGATGGAGGCGCAGTTCCTCCGGATCCAGCCTTTCCTGTAGCTGTCTCAGCCAAACTAAAGAAGTCCTATTAAAGAAGGAAGCTGCAGTGGCTGATCGCAAGGCCCACGCTGCTGCCTGATGAGTCTTGCGAAGGACCGATTCGGCCTTGCGGTCCTCGGCCTTCAATCCTTCCGAAATTTCAGAAGGAATTAATGCCGGTGAAGCAAGAGCCGCTATGGGAGCATCCACTGTGGGAAACTGCAGGAGGGCCTCCAACTCTGGGGAAGATGTGAAAAGCTTCCTATCACCAGACCCAGGGGGCTTAACCGCGGTCGGCTCATCCCACTGCTTTTGGATTAAATCAAGAAAAAGCTTGGGAGATGGGATAAAATCCTGCAGAGCCACCTGCTCAGCAAAGAGCCGCTCGGTGGCATCCAGGCCCACAGCAGCACTTTCTGCAGAAATTGCCTCCCCCATGTGGGTGGTAGTCTTGGCCTTATATAGCAGGGATTTGAAAAGAGTGTGCCTGAAAAGCCCAGGGGGCGGAGGCTGGTCCACAGGAAGGCCCTCGTCACCAGAGAGTTCCCTATCCTGGATTTCACCTTCTTCCACTAAGGGAGATTGTGCGCTAAACACAGAGTGTAAAGGGGAAGGAGGATCAGTTTGCAGAATGGAAGAATCCCCTTGTACTGCTTGGGGAGCCAGGCCTGAGTAGGCCAGAGTAGGCCTGGAGACCTGGGATCTACGCGCTAATTCCGCATCCACCCCTCTGGAAATAGCCTCTGAGATCATGCTGTAGAATTCAGCAGAAAGGCCCAAATCCTGGCCCTCCAGAGGCCTGAGGCCTGCAGCTGTGGGGGTGAACGTGGCAGAGGGCCCAGCGCGTGGAGGTGAACGAAGAGAAGCCCCACTAGCCTCCGAAATAATTGGGGGAGAACGAGGCCCGAAAGCCCCTACCTCGGGAATAGGGCCCTGGGGGAGCTGAATATCAGGAGACCAACCCTGCTCAACAACCCTCACCGGAGACACAGGCTGCTGAACCAAAACCGGAGGGGAAGAAATGGGAGCCCCAGATGCCTTGGGGGGAACTTTGGCCTTGTCCTTGCGCTTGTGCGACTTATCCCGAACAGTAGATGAGGCTCGAGGCCTACTAGTAGAGGCCCTGGTCGCGGCCCTGCTGGGCCCAGGGCTGGCCCCTCCCTCGCCAGGGGAACGGGGCTCAGAAACTGGCCGGACAGTACCTTGCAATTGATCAGCCATGATATGAGTTTGAAAAAGCTCAATCAGCGAGACAAAGGAATGCAATTGAAAGCACTTCGCCAAGAACGCCACGTGGAAGCAGAGACTAAGAGAAGCGACCTCCTCCCTGAGTCAGCAAACTCGAGTGAGGGAAAAGGGAGGGGCGGAAGCAGTGCGCAGACTCAAGCGCGCGAACAAAATCTGCCTTCTCATCCCAGGCGTTAGAGCGCATGCGTGAAAAGCGCTTCCAAATAAGGTCACCGGCTTCAAAGGCGCGAAATTCAAAGGAACCGCAAGGGAAATTCCCAACAGCCGATCCGTGTAATCCTCCGGCAGCCGCTCCAGCGAGGGCACAAAGGAGGGAGGCGGGGAAGGGGGGGAAGACCCGCTCCGACAAGCCAAAGCCTCGGATCTGACCGCGCCCGCGGGCGGGTGCTATCCGGCAGGGGTGGCAGCGCTGGGAGACTCAGCTTCCTTGCGCGCTGATGATAAGGGAGGGCAGGCGGAGAAGCCCCACTCCAGCTGCAGCGATCCGATATCCCTTTAAGGGAAATAGCGAGGGAGGAATCTGCTGACAGCAATCTGCCGCTTTACCTCCAATCCAGCAAGAAATCCACAGTGAAAAACCAAGTAATTTCATCCTTAACCTAGAAATATTAGCAATTAATCAAGAGAGCGTTGAAAATAAGTCTCGTAGGCTTGACTGAGTAATAAGGACTGGGGAGGAAGCGGAAGTCCAGTCAGAGGAGGCGTAACTTTGATATTTGCATACTCAGTCTCAAGGCTAGAAGGCTAAGTTAACCCATGATTGGATTCCCGGAGCAGCACACAGGAGAACATTATGTTTTTAAGCACAGGAATGGAAACTTTCAGTTTTGCTGTTTAAATTGAACTAGCTATTTTTTGCTAATTAATCTATGTTATATCATTTTAGTAGTCTTTTTTGTTTTATTTAGTACTGTAAGCTAAGTAACTCATTATGCAAATGCCTTTAACAAACAATGATAATGTATATATTATCTTCTTTCAGTAGCACCTTGGATTTATCAGAAAATCTATTCTTGACTTACAGGGTATGTGTTGTTTGTTTGAATTTGAATTCATTTTTTCTAGCATAGTGCAAGACTTTCAAGCAATAGAAATAAAGTTTTGGAACTGTGCTGTTGATTACATAATTTCCCAAGCCTTTTTTATTTTTTATTATGAAGTTGATTAATTTTGAAGTTATATTATACTGATAATATTGCGTTCTCTATATGTTTTTTTCTCTACTCTAGCCAAGTAGAGTACTATATTATAATAAAATTAAAAATTGAGTTGACGTAGTAAATTTCAAGTTTGAATCTTCAATAAAATACTTGAAAAGTAATATTTTTAACATTGATGTATAGTGTTTTGCTTTCTTAACCAAGTTGTGTCCAATGATTTATACTGCAAATTATTACAAAGAAAAGACCTATAATATAAAGGTTTGGAGTATGTTAAATAATATAAACTGTTACCTTTCCCAGGAAGTGTTTGCGGTACAGCTTTGCTGTTGGATCGCACTCCAACCTCACTTTGCCACTGCAAGGAGAAGGCAAATCTTGCAATTCAGGGCCTGATACAGGAAGGCTGTGAGAGGTCCCTTCAATCCAGTAACCTCCAAACTGTGGTAAGATGATTAGAGGGTATGGCCAGCCCCTCTGTAATACCTTTTAAGAAAGAAGACAGGGAATCTGCACTTGCATTTGAAATTAATCAAATTCCATAGCTATAGACATCGGAACACTTTAAATCACCCCTCCTCACTCCACTTCTTCCAGATGAATTGGATTACAACTTTTATTAAGCATATCTCAGCATCCTCTTTCTACTTCAGAGCTCAAGGAGTTCATCCTCTTGAAATAGCTATGGATTAAGCTCAAAAAAGGAACTAGGTCTGGAGACCAAAAATCCTATCAAAGAACTCAGATGTGCAATCACCCAAAGTGATACTTGATCCTTCTTTAGCTGACAAACCTGAGCCAGACTTAGCTTTGTTCAATTAAAACATATGAACTGAATCCATCATTGACTCACCTCATGGATGCTGGGGTATGGGATGTATTCCTCTTCTCTCTGAAAACACATAGAGGCCATTAGTAAATACATAGGAGTGTTGAAAATAAATCTGACCAAGTTTGTTTCCAAGCAGAGAGTAAAGAATACAGACAGTTGCTTGAACCAGAAGTAAAGTTTATTTCTGAGAGCACAATGTACAGAATCAATTGTCAGAAATGGCTGCGTTTGAGTCTTTTCTAAGAGTCTTTTATATAGAGAATTCTTAACCTTGGTCCCTCAAAAGCATGCAGAAACACACCCTTTAAGAATCCCACCAAAATAGGCTTAGCCAGCACTCTGAGAAAAAGCACTTTTGCATTTAGACACCCTGCTGGGTGGCAGTTTCTGTAGTATTTTGTAGAATCACAGAGTTGGAAAGGACCGTGTAGCTCTTCCAGTCTAACCCCCTGATCAAGACAGAAGTCCTCATACCATCTCAGACAAATAGTAGTCCAATCTTTTCTTGAGAAACTCCAGCAATGGAGCATCCACAGCTCTGGGAGGAAAGCTGTTCCATTGCTAAATAGTTCTGTCTGGAAATTCCTTATTTCCAGGTTGGATCCCCTTCTGATGAGTTTCCACACATTGCTTCTTGTTTTACCTTAAGGTGCTATGAAGAATAAATCAATGCCCTTTCCCAATACCCTTCAAGTATTGGAAGATTACTATCGTCTCCCATCAATCTTTTCTTCATTAAGCTAAAAATATTTAGTTCCTTTAGGTGTTCTTCATAGGTTTTAGCTTCTAGACCCATCATTGTATTTGTTGCTATTGTCTGAAACATCACATAACTGCACTGATTTATGACAGCAATCCTGGCACATCCTGTTGCAGTTGTTTACTAAGAATCATGGTTGGTTATGGTTATGGTTTATTAAACTTGTATGCCGCCCTATTCCCAGGGGGACTCAGGGCGGCTAACAAACTCATAGGGGAGGGGGTAATACAAAAAACAAACAAGACAAAACAATTACAAAAAACAGATTAAAACTCCTCAACAGACACAACAATTCGAGTGGGGCTGGGAACTCATCAGCCCCAGGCCTGCCAGAACAGCCAGGTCTTAACGGCTTTGCGGAAAGCCTGAAGGGTGGTGAGGGTCCGAATCTCCATGGGGAGATCGTTCCAGAGGGCCAGAGCAGCCACAGAGAAGGCCCTCCCCCGGGGGGTCGACAATCGACACTGACTAGCTGATGGAATCCGGAGGAGGCCTAATCTGTGGGATCTAATTGGTCGTAGGGAGGTAATTGGCAGGAGGCGGTCTCTCAAGTACCCAGGTCAGATACCATGTAGGGCTTTAAAAGTAACGACTAGCACCTTGAAGCGTCCGGAGTCCAATAGGCAGCCAGTGCAGCTCGTGGAGGATAGGTGTAACGTGGGTGTACCGAGGTGCACCCACAATCGCTCGCGCGGCTGCATTCTGGACAAGCTGAAGTCTCCGAATGCTCTTCAAGGGCTGCCCCATTTAATTTTAATTTTCATTTTATTTGTCTTGTATGCCGCCCACTCCCGGAGGACTCCAGGCGGCTCACAACAGACAAGGGAAAGGGGATAAATAGACAAGACAACACTTTAAAAAAAGGCGCAACATTCACAATTTCCGTGGGGCTGGGTGTTTCACAAGCCCCCTGGCCTGCTGGAGCAGCCAGGACTTGGTGGCTTTGCGGAAGGCCAGGAGGGTAGTAAGGGTCCGGATCTCCACGGGGAGGTCATTCCAGAGGGCTGGAGCTGCAACAGAGAAGGCTCTCCCCCGGGGAGTCGCCAGCCAACATTGGCTGGCAGATGGAATCCGGAGGAGACCTAACCTGTGAGATCTTATCGGTCTGAGGGAGGTAATCGGCAGGAGGCGGTCTCTCAGGTACCCAGGTCCGATGCCATGTAGGGCTTTATAGGTAGCGACCAGCACCTTGAAGCGGATTCGGAGACTAATGGGTAGCCAGTGCAGCTCTCAGAGGATAGGTATGACGAGGGTGTACCTAGGTGCACCCACAATCGCTCGCGCGGCTGCATTCTGGACTAACTTAAGTCTTCGAACACTCTTCAAGGGCAGCCCCATGTAGAGCGCGTTACAATAATCCAGTCTTGAGGTCACAAGGGCGTGAGTGACTGTCTGAAGAGCCTCCCGATCCAGGTAGCGTCGCAATTGGTGCACCAGGCGAACCTGGGCAAAGGTCCCCCTGGTCACAGCTGGTGTTCTAAAGTCAGCTGGGGATCCAGGAGGACTCCCAAATTGCGAACCCTCTCTGAGGGGTGTATAATTTCACTCCCAGCCTGAGAGATGGAATAGTTGGACAATCTTTGGGAGGGAACATCAGAAGCCACTCGGTCTTGTCTGGATTGAGTGCCAACTTGTTTGCTCCCATCCAGATCCTAACAGCCTCGAGGCACTGGCACATCACTTCTACTGCTTCGCTGAGTTGGCACGGGGCGGACAGATACAGCTGCGTATCGTCCGCGTATTGGCAGTATTTAATCCCGTGCCGGCGTATGATCTCACCCAGTGGCTTCATGTAGATGTTAAACAGGAGGGGGGACAGGACCGAACCCTGTGGCACCCCATAATTGAGGGGCCTTGGGGTCGACCTCTGCCCTCCGACCAACACCAACTGCAACCTGCCCGAGAGGTAGGAGGAGAACCACCAGAGGACAGTGCCTCCCACTCCCACCTCTCGCAACCGTCGCAGAAGGATACCATGGTCGATGGTATCGAAGGCCGCTGAGAGGTCAAGGAGCACAAGGATAGAGGGGTGACCCCTATCCCTGGCTCGCCAGAGATCATCGATCAGCGCGACCAAAGCAGTTTCCGTGCTGTAACCAGGCCTGAAACCCGACTGATAGGAATCTAGATAATCGGTTTCATCCAAGGACCGTCGGAGTTGAGAGGCCACCACTTTCTCAACAACCTTCCCAACGATAGGAGACTGGACGATAGTTGCTCAAAATGGCTGGGTCCAGAGATGGTTTCTTCAGGAGGGGTCTCACCACCGCATCCTTTAGGAGGGGCGGGAGGATTCCCTCCCAGAGAGAGGTGTTAACTATCATCTGGATCCAGCTGCTGGTCGAGACCAGCCAGGAGGGGCACGGGTCCAGTATACAAGTGGAGGCACTCACCGCTCCCATGGCCTTGTTCACTTCCTCAGGAGAAGCAAATTGAAACTGAATCCATAAAGTATGCTCAACACCTTCCCCCCGTACCTCGGCTGGTACCGTGCAATTGGAATGTAGAGCGCATTACAGTAGTCCAGTCTTGAGGTCACAAGGGCGTGAGTGACTATTCTGAGTGCCTCCCTGTTCAGGTAGGGACGCAATTGGTGCACCAGGCGAACCTGGGCAAATGTCCCCCTGGTCACAGCTGACAAATGGTGTTCAAAAGTCAGCTGTGGATCCAGGAGGACTCCCAAATTGTGAACCCTGTCTGAGGGGCGTATAATTTCACCCCCCAGCCTGAGAGTTGGAATACAAGGCCAATTTTTGGGAGGGAAAAACACAAGCCACTCGGTCTTGTCGGGATTGAGTGCAAGCTTGTTCACACCCATCCAGACCCTAACAGCCTCCAGGCACTGACACATCACGTCAACCGCTTCACTGAGTTGGCACGGGGTGGACAGATACAGCTGTGTATCGTCTGCATATTGGTGGTATTTTATCCTGTGCCGCCGAATGATCTCACCCAGTGGCATCATGTAGATGTTAAACAGGAGGGGGGACAGGACCAAACCCTGCGGCACCCCATACTTAAGGGGCCTAGGGGTCGACCTCCGCCCTCCAACCAACACTGACTGCAACCTGTCCGAGAGGTAGGAGGAGAACCACCGAAGAACGGTGCCTCCCACTCCCACCTCCCGCAACCGCCGCAGAAGGATACCATGGTCGATGGTATCGAAGGCCGCTGAGAGGTCAAGGAGCACTAGGACGGAGGTATGACCCCCGTCCCTGGCTCTCCAGAGATCATCGATCAGCGCGACCAAAGCAGTTTCTGTGCTGTAGCCAGGCCTGAATCCCGACTGGAAGGAGTCTAGATAATCAGTTTCATCCAAGGACCGCCGGAGCTGAGAGGCCACCACTTTCTCAACAACCTTCCCAAGGAAGGGGAGGTTGGAGACTGGACGGTAGTTACTTAGAATGGTTGGATCCAAAGACGGTTTCTTCAGGAGGGGTCTCACCACCGCCGCCTTTAGGATGGGCAGGAAGGACCCCTCCCGGAGAGAGGCGGTAACTATCATCTGGATCCAGCTCCGTGTCACCTCCCTGCTGTTCACAACCAGCCAGGAGGGACACGGGTCCAGCACACAAGTGGAGGCACTCACTGCTCCCATGGCCTTGTCCACTTCCTCAGGTGTGACAAGTTGAAAATCAATCCATAAATTCCGCTAAAGACCCTCCCCCGGTACCTCGGCTGGCTCTGAGCAATTGGAGTCCAATCATGGATCATCAAGCAAGTACTTGCCCCCGCCTGGGTTTGATCTTTCTCAGGCCAGAGCCTCCGGTAAAGGACTGCCTCCAACTCACCCAACCGCCAATTTCCCCTCCCTATCTCTATCCTGCACCATGCTGGTTCAGGCCGGTTTGTCCGAACCGGTAGTAAAAAATGTTTTAAAAAGTAAAAAAAAAAAAAAACCCGATGATCAGCTGTGTGACAATCAGCTGTGCTACACGATCGTCGGAACTTGTTTTTATTTTTTTAAAACATTTTTACTACCTATTTGCCAGAACTGGTAGTAAAAAAATGCTTTAAAAATCAGCTGCGTCTGATTGTCTCTGAGGTTCCTGCTTGTTGCAGGGGCCATTTTGTGTGAAGTCCAGCTGCTTTTATATTGTGACATTGATTTGGCCATGCCTGCCCACCCAGTCACATGACCACCAAGCCACCCTTACCCAGTCACATGACCACCAAGCTAGGCCCACACAGTCACATGACCACCAAACCGTACCCACCAAGCCACACCCATAGAACCGGTAGGGAACATTTTTGAATTTCACCACTGGCTTAGACTGCTTGTCATATTGGGGTACCCCAGCCTACCCCAGCATGAATTCATTCACCCAGCTCCTTTGGCTCTCAGTTTTCTTCATTGACCTTTCAGCTTTTGTCCTCAGCCACTATTTCACTACTTTTTGGACTCAGCTTCTCTGGTGAACATTTCCTATCTGTGACTCCCTGGGTCTTCAGAAAGCTGCTCTGCCTTTGTAAACTGGCTATCTTGTCAAAGACTTTCCAAAGACAGCACAACTGTATGAACAGCCAAAGTGGGTCATTTTAATCAGCACTTTCTAAACTCTGAATGAATGGTTGTAAGTCAAAAATTACTTATATAGTTTTTTTTGGCAACAATGGTTTGGGTGCTTTTTTCCAGGATGGTTTTTTAAAAATTTCCTGAAATAGTCTATGGTGGGATTTCATGATGGTGTCCTATTTAAATACTAAACAGATCTGTCTGCTGGATGTTGCCATCTGCTTTTGTGGCAGAAATGCCAGAGTTATAATATTACAAATGCTTCTAGATCAGGCTTAGGCATGAATACTGTAACCCACTCTTTATAACGTTGTCTATGCCTCTAATTCAGAAACTTCCAGTTTGTATTCAACTTTCAACTCTACATGGTAGAACAGATCACGAAACTGACTCCACAGGAAAATTAAGGAGATCAGCTGTAGTAATAAAATCTTGCAAGCCTGCCTATGTTTTTCCTCCCCTCCTCCTCCTCCTATTCCAGTAAATGAGGAGAGAATAAATCTGAGGGTTTTTTTTCTAATACCCTTCTCCCACTTCCAACATTAATACATGCTTCAATACCCATTGTTGCCTTAACAACTTTTCCAAGGTCATCTCCATGGCTTCCTACAAGAACTCAAGCTAAGCTGGTCATTGAAAGACTTGCAAGACATGAAGACTATTGAAGTGTCTGCTAGTTTATTTCTAGTTAATGAGAAAGGCTGATTACCACTTTAAAAGCCTGTAAGGTGCTTCTTGCTGAGTTCAGGCAATTGACCTGTTTGATAGATTTTGTAAAGATTATGTTTTAGTGAGTAACAGAATCTTGACTAATGTCAGAAGCTAAAGAAAACTTGCCAGGGGAATCTTGAAGAACCAGACATGATTGAATCAAAGAAAAAAAAATCAGAAGGATATTTTATGGCATGCATAAAGAAACATTCAACTAAAGTAGTGCAATTGCTAGATTGGCACACAATTATACTTACAATCACAAGAGAACAAGAAATAGGTGCAAAGAGTGACTTTTCCTTTTCATCTTGCCATTCCTTTTAATCTTGCTCTTCCAGAGTTATTTGGAAGTATTCCTGAATTAAGGCCCCTTATATGATAGTATTGGTTTATTTATTGTGAACTTTGAAGTTGTATTATTCTAGTCATGCTGACTGGGAATTCTTGGCTCTGCAGTCTCAGTACAATTAGAAGGTGCCAGTTTTGGAAGATTAGTCTGCTTTGGAACACTTCATTTATTTATTTGTTTGTTTGTTTTTAATTAATTAATATTCCACCTTTATTATTTTTAGAAATAATTCAAGTTGGTGAATGGCCCCAATATTGTTTCTTCCTCCTATTTTTCCCACAGCAATCCTGTCAGGTGGGTTGGGCTAAGAGAGTGATTTAGGCATGAAAGCCACCCACTGGCTCTCATGCCTAAAGTGGGAATACCTTTGGATTCCAGCCTAGTGCCTTAATACCTCCCAACGGCCGATAAGATCTCACAGGATGGGCCTTCTCCCGGTGCCGTCGACCGGACAATGCCTGCTGGCGACTCCTTGGGGGAGGGCCTTCTCTGTAGCTGCTCCAGCCCTGTGGAACGATCTACCCCCAGAGATCCGGACCCTTCCCACTCTCTCAGCCACAAAGGCCACAAAGACCTAGCTATTCCGGCAGGCCTGGGGCTGTTAACCTCATAAATGAGGTCCAGCCCCACCTAGTTTGAGTGTATGATGTGTTGCTTTTTAATCTGTTTTCCTCTTCCCTTATTTTAACTTTTTATCTTTTTAGTTCTGTATCTTGTAAGCCACCCAGAGTCCTTCGGGATTGGGCGGCATATAAATTCATTAAATTTACAATTTTACAATTTAATCACTAGACCAAAATAGTTTATTTTTCTGAACACTGAAATATACACAAACAATGGTGGTTTCCCTTGCTCTGTTTTCTGCCTTCCCCTTAGAGGCAAGAATTTCCAGCTAGCATGACTAGAGTAATATAACTTTGAAGTCTATAATAAGCCAATACTACGGTATAAAGGGTATTGATTTATATTAATATTAATTTTCCTTTATTACTATAATTATTTCTATTTCTTTTATTTCTCTTCTTCCCTCACCTGGACTATGGCTATCTCCAATTTGCCTCTAATCAGTACTCACAGTGATACCCACAGATATTGGACTTTCTCTGACAGCACTACTAAATTTTAGTGGTACAATTTTGAAAAGTCATGGTATACGTTCTCTCACATTAAGGGATGGGATTTTCATTAAAAGCATAATGCAAGCCATAGCTAAGGTTTGAGTTAAAGAAGAAAATAAAAAACAGAGAAAACTCAAATTGGGCACAGGCCCAAATATGTGAGTCTGTTCCCAGACTATACAACCCATTGTGACTTCTGCCTCTCTCCCCCCCACTCCGCCAAAAAAAAAACCAGTAAGCCTTGCTCCCATTCCTCTAAGGGTGTCCATTCCCTGCACCAGCAATTCTAACTCCACAGTTGTACAGAAACAGAAGACTGCTGTTCATTCCATGATGGAGAAAGAGAGGATTCCACTCAATTGGGAGTGAAGCCTATTTCAAGTCCTTAAGAACAGACACCACCACACCACACTGCCGCCCCCAAAAATCTCACCTGCAAAGCATCCTGCTGGGTTGTTTATTGACTAAAATTCTGCTGAAATACTATGGTGCAACTTGTCCTGTCATAGAATAATGTGCAGCCCTTTCCTGGGGGTTTATCATTCCTAATTCAAAAAATGCAATGAACAATGGAAACTGACCTTGAGTGTGGCTGGAAGTGAACATCTTTGCTCATCCAAACGACTTCTCTAGACAGACAGATAGGGAGACAAGGAAGGCCAGAAGAGAGGCAGGAAAGAAGAACAAAGGAATCAATCAATCTCTGGTTTATTTTCCCTCTGCCTTAGAGAGGGAAGGCTGTTGAAAGTCCATTTGGCCTTCAAATAACATTCTGGGGCAAGGATAACAACTAAGCACAATTTAATTTACATATAATGATATTAAACACAGTTAATATAATCGTTTGCCACATATTTAATACCTCTTCCATTCTATCATGTTAAATATTATGGTTGGGTGGCAAATTTTGGAGGGGCTCTAGAAGCTGTAGCTGACAACAGCAAATCACTGCTCTTTTCAGGACCAAGAGCCTCATTACCAAACCATTTTACATTTCAGGAGCAAAGAGTAAGATCCCCAAAGTTCATTATAGGCAACATATTTAGAGAATATGCTTTTGTTATGCTGCTATGCTTAATCATTCACTCTAGAATAATCACCTTTTTTCAAAAGAGGAGACTTTTGTCATTCAAACATACATGCAAACATGTATTTCCTTATAGGTAACAGTCAGATTATAGAACAAATATGATATTCAGAAATGCTAAGACATTTGAGAAAAATATTATTGGCCTAAAATCCTGGGAAGAAGAGACAGAAGGGATCAGCTGTGATAAACCAGGAGAGGTTTTTTTTTAACTAACAAAACTATTTCTATATGGTTTCTTGCTCAACCAAGTGAGGGAATCAATCCATCCCCAAACCTAATCACTACTGCCTGTAATGCAATTAACCAAAGGTTATTTTTCCCCTCACTGGTTGCTTCAGTTTAAACCACATAGGCACTCATCAGAGTAGTAATTCAGTGAAACTAACTGCTCCCATCCACTTTCTTCTGAGAGCTTCAAATGGAAAAATAAATTTCATTCATCAAATTACCAAATGTAACACATTTACATTCATCAAATTACCAAATGTAACACATCCACAGTGTGTTAGACTCAAACTATATGTTACACAATCTGCCCTGGAAAGTAAGTTAGTTCTTTTTATAATTCATTCCACGAATCTCAATTGAGTTTATCAGTAGAGTGATTTCAGTTTAAATTCCAATACACAAGAAAGCGGGAACACAGATGTGCAAGAGAAGTGACTCAAAAAGCATTTCACCCTGGAGTCAGATAATTACCAGGCCCAAATGAAAACAGAGATGTAGCTCACAGGCAGAGGAAGAGAACTGAGGTATCACTAAGGGAAAGCACAGCTCTTGGAGCTACATGACTTCCAGAAGCACAGCAGAAAGAAAGCATCCATTTCTAACAAACAGACACAGCAGAGAGGTAAAAACATTTTCGTAAATTACAAGGAGAATCTCACAGGAGCCAGATGAACCAATAGAAATATCATGGCAGGAACAGGCAGGGTGAAATTTAAGGGCATCGAAGGAAGATGAGTCACCAGAAGCCAGCTGCGTGGAGAGGGTTAACAGCTTACACAGCTACAGACAGGGCAGAGACCTTTGAGGTAATTATTGCATTTGGGTAATGTTCAGGTGGCAAGACAATTCCACAGCAGAATCAGCTTGTTATCAGAGGTTCAAAATTTGATCATGAAACAAAAACATACCTGCATTTTTTCAATCATTTCAAATAAGTCGACTACCTGTATGGAATCACATAAAATAAGAAATCAATTTGCAGGCCCCAGATTTTAGGTCATTATTACTGTTTCGTTAGATCGTGTTTTCAATACTGCACAGTGCTTTTTAAAAAAATGAAAATACAAAATACAGAGTGCTTCCTGATAGCTGCTGTCTCAGAAGAGAAAAAACATATTGTATAAGCTCTAATTATCTGGAAACCAGGCCACTTTGGAAAAGTGTCATGTCTTACACCTTTTAGTGAGCTGCTCATTACTATTGTATTCCTTACTCAGATATTCTTTTTTGTCTGAAAAGAACCAAATATTTTGCCATTTAAAGGACAACCTTTAAATTTTAAACCTTAAAAAAAACATACTGTAATTGGAAGAGACCCTGGAAAGTTCAAGTACCTGCTAAAAACAGGACAGCATTATAGCACTCCTAACATATTTTATCTATCAATCATCTCTCTCTTTCTCTCTTTCTCTCTCACTTGTCTAATTTAGATACCATCCATCTCATTCTGAGTAACATCAGGACCAGGTGCTTTACGTAAGGTTATCCAGCTCTGTTTAAACACTTTAAGGGGCATCAACTCCTATTTAAGTCTGTTTCCATTAAATGTTCTTCTAAATTTTAGCCACAAAATTACCTCTGGTTGAATCCATATCTTTCTCACTGAGACAAAAGAAATTAATCTGCTGCATATTCAACATGAAAACCTTTCAAACTGTCAGATACCACTGATATATTCTTGTCAATATTTTTCCTGGCTTCCATCTCTTAGATGATTAGTCCTAAATTGAAGACTACATATAATACTTTCATGAGAGAAACCTGAATGGAACCTTCTCCTTTGTTCATTAAACACCTAGATGATAGTTTTTCATAGACAAAACACAGGAACCATTACTGACTTAGCAATATATATGCCATTGCAAGGGAGGAAAGAGGAAGAACTATAAGCAGTAAGGTCAAAGAAATGCATAAAATAATTATATTATTGACAGCATCAAACTGAGATACAAAAGGTAGGTTTGTTACATGAACCCCTCAAAATGACCTAAAGAGACAAGAGTTTGGGGGGGGGGGAACCAACATGCTCAAAACCTTCCCCAAATCTCTAAGTATACCAGTTCCATTTCCAATCTTTCATACTTGGGTGCCAAGAACTGAAGTTCTAAGCATATACAGCTGAAAAAGCTGAGAATCGTCCAGCTATGCTAACCCAGTTCCTGTCCCTAAGGAGACTGATACTAATGGCATTCAGTTTAGAAGATACTCAGACAGTCAGAAAACTGTCTGGGTGACCTTAGACTAGCTTCTCTCTCAAGCTAAATTATGTCCTTAAGGGTAACAAGGATTATCTGTAGCTCCTAAAGCAAAGACAAGACATAACTGGTTGAGTTAAGCACAACTGCATTATTAGAGGCAGGCAGAAAGCAAGGGGACTCCTTACCTTATTCTGAACACCTAGATTAAGGGCAGCCTGAGGGTCCTGGATAGGTGAATCTAAGATGTCACTGATGCAGTGTTCTGCTTCATCAGATCTCCTGTATGAAGAGGAGGCCATGCCAGTTAGTATAATAAAAACAAACAACAGCTGCAGAACTGTCAATTTCCCAGATGCTGACACTCTTTTTCATAAGCTTATGAACTGGCCTGATTGTAGTTCAGACAATGCCCAGACTGTATTTTTATAAAATCCATTCAGAGAAATATACATAATTATTTTCAAGGAAAGATTATAACTATTAATGGGCAGGAAGAGAAGGTTTTTAAAATGATACCTAGCCAAAGCAAAGCACTAAAATAAAGAAACTCTAGGTAAATTCCCCTAGTCATCACAGGCATACATTTATTAATGTGCCTCACACAAGCATTCAACACTGAATATGGTTTCAGAGACAAAAGCCATTTGCAATTAAACTTCAGTCAGTGAATAGTCAAACAGAAGCATGTTTAAAAACCAAGAACAGAGCTTGTGCAGGCTATACATGCAATCACAAATCATTCTTGCCAATCCATTGTTGCATCCCTGGTTGCATTCTGCTTTATTTATTATTTATTAGACACAAATCACCTTTCATTCAGGAGCTTAAGCAGTGTATACAGCATATGCTACCTCTTCCCATTTCCTCTACACAGCAGCAACCCAGTGAGATTAGTTAGGCTGAGAGAGAATTGCTGGCCCCCAAGCCACACAGGAAGCTTCTATGGTTGAGGATGGACTTGGACTTAAGTCTCCCTAATGCCAGTGTTACCCCTTAAGCACTATCTCTCCCTCCCATTATTGGACTGATGTAAAGGTGTCCCTGCAGGTTTAACCTCACCAGTTGTGACCAACTTAAGGGGGCTATGCTCATCTCCATTTCTTAAGCCAGAAGTCTGGAGCCTTTTTTAAGCCAGTGATGTCTGGAGATGTTTCGATGGTCTTGTGGCCAGCATGTTCATCACCCCTGACTGATACCTTTTATATATTATCCAGTTTGGCACTTCAGCTTTCTATTACAGCCGCCTTTCCCTTTCGTGCAAAGCAATTTTTTGGGAGACTTTAATAGTGCCACTGAATGAAAAATTGTTGAACCTACATATATCAAAAAGTTTCAGACAATCTCAGAAGATTTCAACAAGCATAAGGGGTTTTAATACTCTACAATAATGAACTGATAAGATAATCTGTTGCACGTGTAACCTGTGCCTGCATAACCCCCCTTTTCTTCCCCCCACCTCATCCTATTTAAATCCTACATCAGTCTAGCCACATCTGGTGAAGTGAGCTGCAACTCATGAATGCTGATGCCTTTTAATAAAATGTATCAGAAAAGGTGCTGCCAGACGCCTGATTTTTCACATTCCATTTCAGATGCATAGGACTCTGACTTGCTACAGTGACAATTATTTCTCCATCTCTTCTTCCAAACAAGTATTTGGATGGATGGGATGTACAAGAAAGTATAATTAGAAAGAGAAATCCTGAAGAATCATATTGGGACCATTCATAAATAACAGAGGAGAAGGCTATGAATAAAAAATAGTATCCTCCTGGAATGATGCCCCAAAAGATGCATCATGTGGAAGTTCTACAAATAATAATTTGACCTGATTTAACTTTTTGCCACAAAAAATCCTAGTCTGATATAGAAAGGCTTCCTCTTCGGCATATATGAAATATGTGTTTTCTATGCATACAAAACCACAATGCAACAGTATAGAAGTTTTTAGAATACATGACAAAATACTTGACAGAGTAGAACAAAAGACCATCTACTCCAATGTTCTGTACCCTGGCAGCTGACACGTACACCCACAAAATTCAGAATTAGGACATAATAGCAATAGCCTTCTTTCTTTGATTTATGTTTTCATTTATCTTGCTATCCTTAGCAACAGCGCCCTATGTTTGGTCTCCAACAGCTGGTGTTTTAAGATAGGCTGTTTTTGATTCTAGACTAATTTACTAGATTAGTAGCCATTGAAAGGCCTGTCCTCCATGAAGTGGTCTTCTTTTATAATAATCTAAGATTATAGCCCTCCTCATTACATCTTCCCTATTTGTTTCTATAGTCATTTATTTCTTTGAAAGAGTCCTGATTCTCCTTGCACAGGGCTCCTTGAGCAAGAAAAAAGGGAGGGAGAAAAATACATCTCTGTCACATTTTCTATCAGTGCTGATAGAAATATATGCTTCTGCTGGATCTTTTCTTATCTGCCCTCATTCTAAGTTAAGATGCCCAAATGCTTTAATGTATGTTTTTGAAGTCAGGTAACAAAATTTCCATAGGTTTTTTTTCTCTTAATATCTGCCTACCTTTTCGTAGTACAGGTAGCAGTACTATTTTTGGTAGTACGATTTATGACCAAAATTGAGCCCAAAATTTCTGTTAAGTGAATTTTGCCCCATTTTATGACCTTTCTCGCCTCAGTTGTTAAGTGAATCACTGCAGTTGGTATATTGATAACCTGGTTGTTAAGTTAATCTGGCTTCCCCATTGGTCGCAGAAGTTCGCAAAAGGTGATCACATGATCTTGGGACCCAGCAATAATCATAAATATGAATCAGTTGCGAAACATCTGAATTTTGATCACATGGTCATAGGGATGCTAAAAAGATCATAACTGCGAAAAACAGTCATAAGTCATTGTAACTTTGAACGGTCACTAAACAAACTGTTGTAAATTGAGGACTCCCTGCACTTTGCAGACATCTGTCGTAACACGACAGAACAGCTGAATTACCTACAGATGACAAGCTCCCTCTACCCTAAAAGGCACAAGATAGCAACCAGCAAGCTACTTCTCCACTCCGAAGTGGCAGGCATTACCTGTAGCTGGTAGAATATGCTTGGATCATTTATCAAAGCAATAAAAAGTATCCAATACTATAATAAGAATTGTTTCTGTGTATGAGCCATTTGCCTAGAGAAGGCCAGGAGACATGTTTCACTGCTCCAGATGTATTTCAGTCTGGATTACCTCCAGCTGTAGCCAGCTATACACTCCGTCTGGGATTCAGTGACTAAGCTGTTGTTTAGTTATGCAGAGAGCTTACCTGCATTAATAGCAGTATTATATAAAGAGTATTATTATGCAGTATTATGGAAATTTTCTATAATTAGAAGTATTATGTAAATTCTCTATTATTAGCAGTATTATGTAAATTCTCAGACACTGCTATGCTCTTCGGTCTGACTATAAACCTGAATAAGATTGAAATACTTGACCAGCCTGTAACAAATATGAAGGCCATAAAACCAAAAACCACTGTTGATGCCACCCAGTTGACAAATACAAACATTAAATACTTGGGAAGAATCATCTTGAGTGGTGGCTCTTTGAACAAAGAAACTGACTCCAGTACCAGCAAGACCAGTCAAGTGCTGGGGCAGCTGCATACTTGAGTGCTCAATTATACAATGTCTATACCAATTTCGTTGTATTTAAGTACAATGACAATAAAGATTATACATACCTTCACAAACCTCAAAGTCTACAGAGTTGTGGTTATCCCTTCTCTCCTATGTGGATGTGAATTCTGTGTCAATGACACATCAAACAACTGGAGAAATTTCACATGGGTGCCCTCAGCTCCATCCTTGACATTTGATGGCAAGACCTTGTCTCCAACCTGGAGGTTCTGGGTCACAAAAAGTCCACCAGCATTGAGTTCCTTATTATCAGAGCCAAGATGTGGTGGACGGGACATGTCATCCAATGAATGACCACTGTATACCTTGCCAATTGTTGTATAATGTACTGGAGACTGGAAAGAGACCTTGAGGTCATTCACACAGGCTTTTACAAAGATGCTGTGAAGGAAACTAATGACACTGTGACATTCAGCTAAGGGAACCAGAAGCTGTGGTTGCTGACACAACCTGTTGGTCGGCTCTGTGCTATGAAGCCCTTTTGTCAGCTTTGAAGAGAGGTGCAGACAAAAGCTGATAGAAAACTGTGAACTGTATCACAGAACAACATCCACAGTTACTACAACAATGGGCTTTCAGTACCTCCATTGTGTTAGACTCTGCCTTCCAGACTGGGAATGCAAAGCCTGGTTTGGGGGAGTTGGAATCAGGACTGTCTGATGGGGATGGCATGACTCCCTTGGCATGTTTGGAGAGGCCAGAGACTGAGGACAATGCTGTCAGAAGCCTCCCAGGCATTGGGAGAGGTGGTTGACTGGATGGAGAGCTGCCTGCCTAACAGACACAGGGGAGGATGGGCTGCTGACAGGCAGTAGGGCAGATAGGCAGCAGATCCCCTCTGATGAGGAACAGCTGCCTCCTCTGCTTGATCCAAGGGCATGGGGCGCCGAGAGTAGGCATACTCAGAGAAGGGCTGCTAGGCTACTCAAAAGGACACCCCAAGGAACACCTGGAGTGGATTGATTTAAGGAGAAGTGGTGGGGAGTTAGTCTTTGCCAGGAACAATTGTTTGTTTTGACTTACACTTCCCCAGCTTTAACGCATGCCTTTTGCCTTTAGCCTTGAGGATTGCCTTTTGTCTTGTACTGTGCCCTTACCTTGAGGACTGCTTTTTGCCTCTTGCCTTTCCTTTTTGTGAGAATTGCTTTTTGCTTTGTACCTTGTCTTTTCCCTGAAGCCTGCCTTTTGTCTTGTGCCTTGACTTTGCCTTAAGAACTACAGTTTACCTCATGGGCTCGCTTAACCAGGTGGACTGGACTTGGGACCCTGGACCTTGCCATGTGAGGGTGCTCCTACTGTGTGGACTTTCTTTGTTACGGGGTGTTTTGGGGGGACTGAGGGTGGCTGCCTTCAGGATAGTGTGGGGTGGAGCCTTACCAGAAGTTGGAGGCAGATGTAGGTTTCTGCTGGATCAGGTGAACTGGTAGTGGCGGCGGTGGGAAGCTCCACCCACCCACCTGGATGCTTCTGCACATGCACAGAAGCATTTTGTGAATGTGTGAGCACACGCATGAGCCAACCGGTAGTAAAATAGATTGAAACTCACCACTGGTTGGAGGGCCGTTTGTTGGAACACTTACAACAAAGCAATAAAGGACTCTCTAAAAGCCTGCCTTGCTTTGACCACTTGGATCATAACAGTATCCACAAATGAACTACACAACAACAGAGGAAGCAGCTCTGCCTTCACATCAGTTTCTCACAGATAATCATGTAAAAGGGCAAGGCAGACTTTGCACAGTAAGCAGCAATTACTGTTTCCAATAAACCCACTTTTAGGCTTTCCTAGAAGATCCTGTGCTTCTAGAACAAATGTGCATTAGAGGAAAAAATTACCTCATCATGGCTCATTCACATAGGTAAACCATTTGTGTCCAATGCAAATTAAAGTGTTCACTGTAAGCTTTGTAATGTAGATTTAAAGCAGCTAGAAAATCAAATAAGAACAGCTGGGTTACCTGAAGTTGCCCATTGCAAATCTAATTCTGACACATCTTCTCAATAATTACCAGAATAATCTACTTCAAACTAAAAAAGTTAGTTTCCCGAGGACAAGAAATAATGGGAACTGAATATGGATTGATCAAAAAAAAGAAAGGATAGGATCAACAGCCAGAGGCCAATAATAAAACTCTTGTTGAGTGGCCACCAAAATGTATTAGCTTTTAAAACCTTCCAACAGTGGGATATTTGATTGGTACCACAGAATAATGGCTATCTGGCAAGTTTCAATAGCTATAAAAAAAAGGAGAACATTTGCAGGAGAAGGCAGCTTGGTGTCCTCCAGTGGTTTTGGCATTCAGTTTCCATCAACTACGTTCAGCCTGGTCAGACAGTGATCAGGGACTATTTATAATCCAAAACCTCTGGAAGACATCAATTTCAGACCCAGAACGTTTCTATAGCATATTTGACTGCTCAAAGTGATCCTAATAATGCATTAACCCCTTTCTGCAGGGAACTCCAAAGTCCAGACACAATCATGCAGGAATGACTGAGATTTTAATAAAACAGGAATATTTGGTAGAAGTCCCACTATTTCATTCAAGTACTGTTCCCAGGATTCTGTACAAAAACCTCATATATCCATTATATTTCCAAACAGTTTCTAGCAAAATAATGAATAATATAGTTGAAAGGGTCCTTGGAGATCTTCTAGTCCAACTTCCTCCTCAAGCAGGAGATCCTATACCATATCAGCCAAATGGATATCCAGTCTCTTCTTAAAAGCCTCCAGTGATGGAGCACCCACATCTTCTGAAGGAAAGCCATTCCACTGGTTAATTGTTCTCACTATCAGGAAATTTTTCCTTAGTTCTAGGTTGGATCTCTCCTTGACAAGTTTCCATTTGTTGCTTCTTGTCCTGCCTTCAGAATAAGTTGATTCCCTCTTCTGCGTAGCAGTCCCTTAGATACTGGAAGACTGCTACCATGTCACTCCTAATCCTTCTCTTCATTAGAGTAGACATGCCCACTTCCTGCAACTGTTCTTCATATGTTGTAGCCTCCAGTCCACTCTCAGCATTAGAAGTCAAAATAAATTGGGCAGCCCTTCCATCTTCCACAGATCTTCTCTAGTAAGAAAATGAAAGGAAATAATGGGGCTAGACCCTTCCCTTGTAATAATCCAAAGTAAAGAGAAGAGTTCAATATTAAGAGGACTTGCCTAAAACTATCTTTTGGATTTGTGGCTAAAGCAAGATTTCAAATGATGTCAGCCATTGCACTCTTGACTTTTAAGAATAAAAAAGTGAGTGCAAGGGAGGGCTGTCATTCCCTCGTATTTGGGGAAATGATGGTCTTCTGCAAGGGGATTTTTGTATTTTTGGGCACCTCTTCCCAATTGAGAATGCAGATTTCTAAGTTGTTCAGAGAGGCTACAGGAACACAGAAACTTTCTATACATAGACAGTGCACCAAACTAGTGATGGATGCAGAGGGATGGCAGAAGTAGAATACTGTACTTCCGCTACCCACCTTGCATACTTACTGATGTTCCCTCCAAGGAATTTAAGGGGAGGGGGGCAAAACAAGTGATAAAAGTATTTTTCTTTTTCAGATATGTGGTAGACTGTGCGGGCAGAAATTATTCCAAATTGCACTTAGTCTGCAGTGCTTTGCCATCAAAAGCAAAACTATCATCTTCTCTGGGCTAATTGACACACACTTTAATTTACAGTTTATAAAAATAAGTATCCTATTAATATTAATATTAAATAACTGAAAACACATTTGGTTACCTACTCTGGGCTAATTTATATTGCTACTCTGGGCTTATAAGCATACCATTAGGTCTTTATAAAAATGTAAATGGAATGAAATCCTTCACTTTAGCCCTCCATCTCCAGTCTAATTCACAACCAAAGACTACAAAGACCTTCTGTATCTACACATTTTAAAGGTAATTCTTCTATCAAATTTCACCATTTCTACATTTCCAGAACTATGTAGGCCAACTCTCCATAATCTGGTTCCCTCCAGATTTCCTGGGATAGCAACTCCAAGAACTCCAAGCAACATTAGCAATAGCTAGCAATTTTGGAAGCTTCGTTTCCAACATCTCTGGAGAGAACCAAGTTGGAGAAGGGAGAAAGAGAACCTGAGGCAAAAGCATCCTGAAATAATGAAGCATACTCCTCTTCCTCACCAAGGTATACAAAGCCATACTTCTCTTGCAAGTGGCTCCAGATTCTCAGATGTGCTAAAAGCACATGGCAGCCTTTTTATTTCCCTGGAATAAACACGGAGAGCGATAACACAGCTTGAAGGAATGTAGAGTAAAGCCAGGGTTGATCTATACATACCCTCCATAGGTCCCAAAGGTCAAACTACGCTTCCAAGAAAACATGCTCTCTTCTTGCAGGCTCTTCTGTGCCTGTTGAGGCTTTGTTGGTCTCCTGCATGTAGGCTTTGTTCTTTCTGTGCAGTATACACTGGCCAGCCTGTCTCCAGAAGACACAACTGCTATCCCCAAATCACTTCCTCCCTGGAAGTTAAATGGCTACTGCCTTTCTTTCCTGAGACACACTTCAAATGAGAAAAAGAAGAGCCTATTCTGCGCAAGAGCAGGAAACTCCTGGGGAGACACTGCAGGTTACCAGGAATGTGAGCCAGTGAGCGGCACAACCACAGAGAAAACGAGAGAGGAGGGGCTTCATGTAAAAAAAAAAAAAAGAGAACTGAATGAAATAAACATAAAGGTAGAAAGTGAAAATACATTTTAAAGCATAGCATATCATCTATAGAAGAACTGTAATCTGGGTCCCTACCATGTTTATTATTTCATGGTTTACCTGCCACAAAAATACACAGAGATTTCTGGTATATCATGCAAAATAGATCCTTAGATGCTACAGGGATAACATTTGCAGGGAAACAAAGATAGAAATGAAGGAAGAAATGTAATAGTCTAATATGTATTCAATCTTTATTGAAGAAGGACAAAATGATCCTCATTCTGAGAATGTATGTGGAATGTTTAAGGAATAGCCCACATGTTTCAATGGTGCTAACAATGCAGAGGTATAGTATATAATTCCATTTAGCTGCCTCAAGTCACATCCTGGTCAATAATCTTTAATAGATTATTTTTCTTCAAATAAATGAAAAGAATAAAATAAATATAAATTATTTTTCTTTATGTAAAATTCTCCTTATACAGGGTGAGAATCTACTCAAAACCTAGAAGTTCTGTAAGTGGAGGTCTTTGCTAACATAATTCTTTGTTATTAATATTGCCTGCTTCTATCAACAAGAATATTAAGATAGATGGGATTAGGGTTCTAAAGCAGACATCTTGCTAATATTTTGTTCATATTAATATTTTGAATCTTGCTCTTCTATATCAGGAATTAACCTAAACCATTTCACTAGGTAAAAAATATAAAAAGGAATAATACAAAATAGATATCAGAGGCAGAAAAAACAGAATTTCTACTCTCTTAGTTACTTCATGCAGTAATAAATATCAAGCAGAATTACCCATAACTTATTTATTATACCAATTCTTTTGTATGAAAGCTCAGGGTAAAATACATGAAAGTATCATCTTTACTTTATCCTCACATTAATTTTTGTTAATAGGCTGGACAGAGGGATAAAGTTGGTTATATATCATGTACTAAGCCTTAATGTGTGTGTGGTGTTTTAAATTCTAACTTATTGTGGTATGTAGATTTGCCAATTCAAGATCTTCTGGCCCTAAATGTATTTAGGACTCTAAAAATAAATTGAACTAAACCATGAAACTATGAGTATATACTGTATATAATTACTCTCTTAAGAGAGGTTTGGTGCTTATCTTTAATTATGATGTTGTTTTCAGATTTTTTTTTTCCTGCTGTGCTTTCTTTTTTATTGATATTACCCTTAGGCCCTTGCAAAAAGTAAAAGGAACAAAAATACATAATTAAAATACAAGCAACCAAAACCAAATTTGCAACAGTCATTTAACAGCAAGAGAAATATGTGAAAATGGCTTTTCTCTGCCAGATAGCCAGGGTAACCTCATTTAGACATGAATGATCCAAAAGTAGTAAGTTATAGAAGGACATTCTAAATATCTTTTGCTTGGCTTTTAGCTGAATTTTAATGCAAAGCATATCGCACTGAATAGTGCTCTATTGTTTAATGTTTAATATTTAATAATATATTAAGAATTTTAACACTGATGAGAAACATCCTGCCAGATTAAGGACAATAAATTATTGCCTAAAACTATGCAAAAGGTCCTTTTATATAAATCCTTCTCTCATGCCACAATCTTAAAAGATCCCAATCATCATTATTTGGGGTAGTTGTTTTTTTTAATAAACATAAATATTAGAAGGAAAACTAAAAGGACAAGGTATAAAGAGTCTTTAAAAGGGCAAAGCTGCAGAGGAAAATACAGATGTTAAATTTAATCTGAAAAATGTAATTCTCTCCAGTAACTGGCTGCACATATCCCACCAAGCTGTATTGTGTTAATGGCTTAAGCTTAGCACATTATGGAATCCAGCCATTGTGGTTTATTTAAAATACTCTGCTTAAAACAAACTATACTTAGCATCAGGTAGATTTTACTTTGCTGAGTACTATAAAACCCATAGGACAAATTATTCTCTATGTTTCAAACTATATACTAATAAACTCCACACTGCTGTCAGTTGTGATAGGTAGCCCTGGAAATATTTTTATAATAAAATGTTTGTGTCACCCCAATAACAATCTCTGGCCAATTTTTTTGGGCAAGAAGCACTAAGTTGAAGCTTGGTTTGACATTAGCTTATGAATCCTGGCTTTCTGATCCCATGGCTTTATCAAAAAATCAGTGTCATGTTCTGAGCATGCGTTAAAATAAAGAGTTTAAGCGGGAAGCGCTCGACACCTGATTGGCTGATCGTTTGACAGCTCCTGTATAAATAGGGAGCTGTCCAAACGAGCAGCGCGCTTTCCTGTCTAAAGCAGGTTCTGAAAGTTAGCCTGTACTTGTCAGGGAATAAAATTTGTTAGCCTTTATTCCCGTCTCCGCCTCAGTTCTTCTGGCTACCCACAGGTCCTTGGTACACACCACTGGCGACGAGGGTGGGATTGCCAAACTGAGGTGCGAGAAGCTGAAGTCACTTGCTGCTGAAGTCACTCGCTGAGTCACTAGAACCGCGCTTACTTTCTACCGCGACGAGACGTCGCTGGGTCCCTGACAGGAATGGCCACGTTAAACTTCCGCACCACCGCCCGGGGAAGCAGATTGCTCATGCCGACGCACTCAGCCGTTGCCCCCTGCCGGAAGCTTCGGAAGACCCTGCTGCTGTGGCACCTGTGTTCCTTATTGACGATCTCCACCTTCCAATCTCTGCCGCCGACATCGCCCGGTTGTCCGCAAGGGATCAGGTAATATCCCGGGTGCTAGACTGGGTTAAGCGAGGGTAGCCAAAGGAACCCGTAGACCCCACCTTCCTTCCCTTCAAATCACGCCTGGCGGAGCTGTCCGTTCAGCGCGGCTGTTTACTTTGGGGCCATAGAGTAGTTGTGCCGGCCTCACTGAGGACTACCGTCTTGAGGCAGCTGCATAGCGCACACCCGGGAATCGTCAGGATGAAAGCCCTAGGCAGGAGCTACGTTTGGTGGCCTAAGTTAGACCAGGACATTGCCAACCATGTCGCCGGGTGCCCGCAATGCCAGGCCGCCCAAGCCTTGCCTCCAAAAGCCGAGCCTCGGACATGGGAACCTCCTTCCACTCCCTGGTCCCGAGTCCACGTTGACTTCGTGGGCCCCATTCAGGGCCGCATGCTATTCATTGCTGTGGACGCCTTCTCGAAATGGGTTGAGGTCGTCCACATGTCCTCCACCTCGACAGACGCGCTCATCGCGACCCTGCGCCACCTTTTTGCCACCCACGGCCTACCCGATGTGTTGGTGTCCGATAACGGACCACAACTGACGGCTGCGAAGTTTGAGGCATTTCTGGCTTCCCAAGGCATCCGACATGCCCTCACCTCCCCTTTTCACCCCTCTAGCAATGGCTTGGCAGAGCGCGCCGTGCAGTCCGTCAAAGAAGCTCTCTCCAAAATGGACCACCTCCCCTGGCAAGAACGCATTGACGCCTTCCTGCTGGCCCATCACTCCACTCCTTCGCCCGACTCCAATACGAGCCCAGCCGAGCTCCTCATGGGACGCCGGTTGCGAACAACCCTTGACCGGTTGCACCCTGCCTATGCCACCCCAACTCCTTTGGATTCCCAGGGCGGGTCCCGATCCTTCGTCCAGGGGGAGGCAGTGTATGCCCGGAATTATGGAGGGCATCCCTTGTGGCTACCAGGCATAGTGACTGACCAGACTGGGCCCTGCTCCTACAGGGTCAGGCTCCATGACGGCAGAATTTGGAAATGCCACTGCGACCAGTTGCGGAGCAGACGCCAACCACCAACCGGCCAGCAGCCATCAGGCAACCGACCACCTTTGACAACTCCAATGGGCGGCGCGGGGCCCCGAAACGAGGAGGCCGCAGAAGAACAAGCAGCCAGTGCCCCAAACTGAAGTGGCGACTTACTTGGTGGGCCAGCACCATCCTTTGCTCTTCGACGGCCCGAGCGATCACCATCCTCAGACGCAGAGTCCTCGGTCGAGCAACCAGAGCCTCCAAGCGGTGCAGAAGGGCCTAGGGCGTCCGGCCGAATCAGGCGGCGTCCAGCATATTTACAAGACTACGCTTGCGCAAACTTAGGGGGGAGGAGTGTCATGTTCTGAGCATGCGTTAAAATAAAGAGTTTAAGCGGGAAGCGCTCGACACCTGATTGGCTGATTGTTTGACAGCTCCTGTATAAATAGGGAGCTGTCCAAACGAGCAGCGCGCGTTCCTGTCTAAAGCCGGTTCTGAAAGTTAGCCTGTACTTGCCAGGGAATAAAATTTGTTAGCCTTTATTCCCGTCTCCGCCTCAGTTCTTCTGGCTATCCACAGGTCCTTGGTACACACCAATCAGAAAGACAAATTTCCTCCTATATGGCTTCGCCATTATTTCTGAATATAGAATCTTGACTCTCTGTTTAGAAGATTGCACTCTTTTCCCCAAATCTCCAACAATATTGTTCTGAGGTTCAGCACCACTTTGAGGGCAATGAAGAACTGAGAATCTCGCTTCCAAATCCCAAACTACAAGTTTCATCAGTGCAAGAACATCTCTATTTCACAGATGAGAAACTAGGGGCTTCCGCTATCCTCATTTTATCTCAAAGGTACTTTTTCAAAAGGCAACTGGACTGGTTTTTTCTTTTTCTTTAAGGAAGACCAAAGGTTTTGTTTTTTATCCAAGAAACTTCACCAGTTGTGATGGCGGGGGCGGGGGGGGGGGAGAATGAAAAGATAGATACTGACAGGAGAATGGATAGTGGGGGGATGGAAAGATAGATTCTGACAGGATTGGGGGGGGCGTGTATGTGAAAGAAGAATTGCATTTCTTTGCAGTAAACTGGTCGTTAGCACTCTCCCCGAGAGCTCTTTGACCTAAGTGTCACCTGAATCAAAGTGCAATTGGTTGTGAAATTTTCTTGGAACTGCTGCAAGGGCTGTGTTGTAGATAGGAGATAGGTGGTGTTTTATTCCTCTCCCTCTGTTGAGAGAGAGCTGCTCAATGTTAACATAAATGGCCTCTTTTACTCCTCTTTCAAACCAATGATCCTCTCTATCCAAAATGTGGACTTTACTGTCTTTGCTGAGGATTTCCATCCCATCCACCTGCCATTTCTAATTCTGAACATTTTAATACTATAGTATAAAGCACATATGGACCAAAAGTTGTAGGCGTGGAATTGGGGTAAGAACAGACAAGTCTCCATTCTGAGCAATAAATAGTAGTAAAAGACTCAAAGGCCTGAAAAGGAGCAAGGGGTTAGAACTGTATTCCAAATTTTGTGTTTATATATACTAATTCTGCAAGAAGAATAGACTCTCCTGCAATCAATACCAGAGAAGAAACGTTGGTCCTACCTGAAACGTTGCTTCTAGGTATTTTGCACGAGGGTCCAGGCCCCACCCTGGGTCCGTTGTTAGGCCCACTGGGGGTGGGGGAAGGGAGTGGGTTTTCTTTCCCCCTCTTTTCTTTTCCAATCAGGTCATTTCAATATCATCTTTATATGGCTGCGTCCTCATCGAAACTGGAGCCAAGGAGGAGGAGTCAGAGATGCATGGCTAAAGTTATGACTCAGTCTTTGGACAGATTAGGACATGATAATCCTGAGCGAGAGGAGATTCTTCTCTGCCAATTCCCAGCTGTTGGGTTTTGACCATGCCACTTTTCTGTATACAAACATTAGGTATTACAATGTTTATGGATTGTAAGGCAACTTCCATGCAAAAATATAATGGGAGAAGTTTCATTTCAGATCTCAAGTGCTGCTGTACATAAGAGTTTGATAATGATTTTTGGCTATTAACAAATAGAATCACCCTAATAATAAAAGATAATAAAATTATTCTTCCTTTGTCCTAAGTAGTTCTGAAAAAAGAAGCTTTTATCTTCTTCTCTTCAATGGCATTTTCAAATTTTATTTTACATGCAAAAAAGGAAAGAGCGAAAAATACCCTTGTAAGTATATCGCATCATACAATTGTTCACTTATAATAGTTTGAGACGGGAATCAAAATAATAAACTAGAATGCACAGATCAAATGTCTAAACAGTCTTCAAATTAAGACTCTTACCAATTAAATCCTCGTTTGAATACAGAGACGTATATCAGACCACTATATAACTGAAAGGAAATGGACGTCTTTTCAATTTTGTAATTTCAGGTTTTCACCATTATAAATATGTGCAGTATCTATTTTCATTGTTCTCCTGTTGATTTCCAAACCATTGTTATATAATTCAAAAGAACATCAGTATTTATATATGTCTGCATGTCCCCCAAAGTAAAATGAATGTGTTAAATATCTTTTAGCCAAAAGAGAACCATCACAGTACATAACTATGTTCTTCATAGCTAATAACTGAAGTTAATGACTTCAGAAGTTATTAAATCTTTCAGTTACTTCTTCAAAAGATATATGAGTCTAACATATTCTCCCTCTTTTCCTCTCCTCTCCTTTCCTCTCTAAGTGTCATTTTAGGTTTTTAGATTTATATCCTGTCTTTCTTCTCAAACTGATACAAAAAATGGAGTCCATGGGACACATCATATCTACAGCATCACTTGTTGCTCCCAGCTCACCCTGAGGCACATATCTCGCAAAGGTGGGAGCTTATGGAACAGTTGTATATCTTCCAAATAATTAAGGCGTTCATATCAGCCTTTAAAACTTCTAAACCTCCACAATGGTTCACAGATTTGCCCATTGTGTAGCCCTCAATAAAACTTTGTGTGGTCCTCAAGATGACCTTCTGCTTTAGAAGTTTAAGCCATCAGGCACTATATATACTTTTGCAATTTGATCTTCACAAAACAATATTGTAAAATATACTGAGCTAAGAGAAGGTAATTGGGACAAAGTCACCTACTAACCTTCCAGATTTAGCCCAATATATATCTCAAACTGGCTCTTGTAAATAAAAAGGCAGAATCTTCCTTTTCTGTGATCAGGTGAGTTATGATAATCATCTCAGGAGTTTATTGACATTGTAAAAATCTGCCACTTGGTAGAAAAATGTTATAACTGTTTACTGTTCACTGTGTTCTTGACTATGGGCAGAGTCAAAGTGGTGCCTGGGGCAGCGTCATGCAGTTATCTGAGGTGCCTTCCTGCCTGTAGATGCCAATGAAATGTCTAGAATGTTCTCTGATATGACTTCTGCCATCCATGTCCATCAAGTTTCTATCTCTGTGTATCTGGCTATCCGTTCTTTTCTTGAAAACCTCCAGTAATGGAGCATCCACAAGTTCAGGGAGACAAGCCTTTCCATTGATTAATTGTTCTCAGAGAGAGAGATGGTCTGGGAGATAGTCAATGGAGATGATGCTAGCCTTGAAATAGATATTAGTATGCCATCTCCTCAAAATACGATCTTTCCTGGAGCCAGCTATTTTAAACAATTATTTCCATCCTTCCCTTTTTAGACTTCTCATGGTTAACTGGTATCACTGACCACAATTTACTTCTGTACCATCTACAAGAGTTGGGAGTTGGAGGTGCTGTGTGGTTGCGGAAGATAAGTTGGTCTAGTGGGTGTTCCCTTGCAGGGTGCCTCAGAGGTTTTTCAATATAATTATTTGAATCATTCCCCCATGCTTGATAGAATCATAATTTCCGATAAACAATGAAAGCTTTGGTATATAATTCAACATCATGTTAACTTCTTAAAATTTAAATATTTTCCTTTGAATCGACTTATGTGCATTAAAATACTATTCCAAAAATATACCAGATGATCACATGCCCATATAATATGGGTTAATGAACCTTCGGTTTTGTAAATCACCAATGTAGAAAATCTGATGTCCATCCTTTCAAATACATCCTTTGGGGTGTCAAATATACCCTGAATACAATTTGTGATGAATCAACTTTAATCTCAAATCTGTAGATACCATTTAAGGGACATGAAGCCATTGATGAGGTATTACTGGATACTAGTTCTTTAGTCCATGTTTGAAATATACGGTACTACAAATGTCCACTTTAAAAATATTATTGGTGTAAGTTTTACTTCTCTCATTGAGTCCATGTAAGAAAGCAACTCAGGTGCCTCTGAAGATGCAAAAGTAGCAGGCCCATATTGGTTCATTAGAACATGCTTAAATTGAAGATGTTCACTCTTTCTGACAGGTATGGAACTACAAATTCTGGGATTAGTGCAATGCACTACTTGAGATTGCCCTTGAAGACTACTAAAAATGACTGTTGATACAAAATGTAATAGCCTGCATTGACTGTTCATATTCTGGGTACAGTTCAAAGTACTGATTTCAACCAATACAGCCCTATATGAATTTGGTCCCAAATACCTTCAGGACCAACTTCTTCATATAGAATTGATCAATAGTGTGTCCTCTCTAACAAATCATATTAATATTTCCCCACTTTTGTGAGATTAAGAGGGCAGGAGCTCATAGACAGTAGATTCTTTTATACCTGCTTTAAAGAAGGTTTTCTGGAACGTAGTGAAAATAGGTCTTCCAGAGAACATCTGAAAGATAATAGATTAGTGCTGTTTGGATTACCAGATGTTGCTTTGGTCTGCATTTATGTGCCATTTTACTGATGTCACCCATCAGGAGTGTGTGCAGGTTGTGATATTATGCAAAACAAATACATATATTTGCTGAGGAGAAAACGATATCCCTATTCCTTAATTGGGCTAAATGAAAAATAAATCTTGATCTTGCGCATCTGAACATGCAATAATTCCTATCTATAATTAGGACATTTAAAGGCAAAAAAAGTAGGACTATATTACTACAAGGGAAAATTTGTGGAACTCTCTTTTGGGACAATCTCAGTATAAAAGAATAAGTCCTATCTTAGATTTCCCTTAGTTCCATTAAAAATGGAAATACTCCAAGCTGAAAAGGAAAATACAGCAACAATACTTTTTGGTTTAGCATATGTCAGATGATAGCATCTCTGGCATCAGATGTTAGTTTTCCAAAAGCAATTACAAACTCCTCCAGACTGGTTAACTGGGCTCAGATTTACTAATCCAATCATGTTTCCCTTTTAAAATCACTTGTCAACATTCAGTTGAAATAAGGTAGCATTTATTCTGCAGCCAAATTGGAATTTAAGTGCATACTGGGAGATTTTTATTTTTGGTGCAGTGATTTATAAGCAAACATTTAAAGAGCAGCTTGATATAAAACTGTAAAGTTTTAGCATAGTTGTTCTTAAATTCATTTGCCTAGGTTTTCATGGAAAACAATTTTTTTTACTGTCAGTGTTCCAAGAAATATCCTCTTTTGTTCCTGGTGGATATTACAACATTTTTAATTTGTATGTGCAGTAAAGAGATAAGAGAAAGCACTCCATATCATTTACCAGGCTATCTTCAAATATGTCAGAGTATATTTCCCTATCTTTGATGAAAGGGCACAATTTAGGCTGCATGAGTAGATCAAACAAACTGATGTGCCATCCATCAGTTAAATAAATGACATCAAGATTGTACAAGCCTGATGTGAAATAGAAGAAAACAGGACAGAGCCATAGTCACTGAAAGACCAACTTAAACCTTTCTTTATCACCCAGAGAATTCAGTTTTCCAACTGAAGGTAACAGTGATGTTTGATGAAATAGAATCCTCTTGACAAAAACTTATGCCACAATGAATCTGTTAGTTCTTAAAATGCCACAGAACACACATACACACACATGCACACACTCTTTCTGTTTTTGCTGCAACAGATCAGTATGTGTCAAACACAAATGCAAACATCTGCTCCATGCAGAGCAGCAGAACCAAGTCATGAATATGATCATCTCTTTTTAATGCATGAAAATGGAAGCAAGATCTCTTCATTCATACCAAACCTACAATAATGCCTCCTAGACAAGATGCAGTTGGAGCAATCAGAGCCCCTTTTGGTTCACCATTGCTTCGTAAATACCTCTAAGACCAACATAGCTGACCAGCAGGCACAGAGACAAATGGCAAGCAATCTTCAATTGCATTTCTTGTCAGGCTGATGAGTTTTGGGATAGGTTTTTTTTGCCTAAATATAAATTCCTCTCTTATTTTATACCTGCTCAGGAACATTCTTAACAACAAAATCCTTGTTATATTTCATAGATAAGCCTTACCAATGAAAACATTTGCTGGATCTAAACACCACTGTGTTCCTGCACATACAAAGACCATAATTATTGGTGCAAGAAATCAAGATCTCTTATTAGCCAAGGATCCCAAAGATGCTTGCACCGTTTCTTCTAATACTGTCCCTTCAACCATAGCAATGACAGGTAGCAATTCAAGAGGGGCATCAAGTTGCAGTCCCAAGGAACAACTCTTGCAGCATTTTCTGCCTGCAATGTTTTAAACTGCCCCAGAAGAAAGGATATGGGAGAAATGGTAACTCTTCTGGACCATCTCTCTCTCTTTCCTCGTCTTCTTTTCCACCCACCAGCTCCACCTGGGGAGGGATGTGATTTGTGCTCAACTTAGAGCTCAGCCCAGTCGAAACATCTCTCTGTCCAGGAATTCGTTCACTCATTTAATCTTTTTTTTTAGAGAGGAGTCTGAATGTCTCAGCCCTTCTCAGTAAATGACCACGAAGGGGTACACTGCTTCTGAAGATGGAGGCTCGACTTATCTGTCACGGTTAAGAGCCGTCGCCGGCTCTCCCTCCTCCTTCGTGCCTCCTTCCCTTTTCCCGCGCCTCCTTAATTAGCCTGGCAGGAGAGGCGCCACGCGGCGGCCGAGCTCCCCTACCTGCGCGCAATTCTCTCATCGCCGGCGAGCAGGCAAGCGGACGGCGGCAACGACGCAGGGAGCCCGGCGCCCGGCTGCTCCTCTGCATTTGCTAGCTTTCCCCTTCGCAGCCCAGCCTATCAATTATTCAAGTAGGTTGCGGCGTCCTTTTCTCCTCCCCTTCCGCTGCCGCGACTCCACCTGCAGACGGCAGCCGTACTTCGGCTGAGGGCGATTTGGCGGAGAAGGGGAAAGGGGCGCGAGGACACCGGGAAGGCGGACTTGGATGGCTATGCCCTCCCGAGGATATACGGCTCAGAGCCCCCTCCCGATTCTGCTTCCCGTGAAGGAGATGAGGGAAGCGGCGCTAATCTGAGCCCAGTTACAACAGGCAGGGCAGTTTTCTGTTTCCCCCGAGCTAGCAATTTTGATGGTTTGAAATTAATGTCTTGAACTCTCTCAAAATCAGGTTCGTGACCTCTGGACGGCAGCCCAATCTGAGTAGGATTTGGGGTATTTTTTTTTTACTTTAACGTGTGTATGGGGAGGGGGTTGTGTGTGTGTGTGTGTGTGTGACGAAAGCAAAACCTGCCTAACATAGTTTGTCTCAGTCCCGACAACCAGCAGGGGTGAGGTGGCTGGTGGCGTCTAGTCAGTCCGATCCTTTCTGTGCTCCCTTGAAGCCAGATTCCCCCAGTGCACCATCTTTGGAGACAGTCCCGTGGTTTGTTTGCTTTTTTTGCTAAGCCACACAATGAAACAGGGGAAGAACCCAAAGTCTTGTGTGACCTTGGCTATACATTTTCCAAGCTTGCAATAGCAACCTGTCCCTGTAGAAACAAGAAGTTAAATAGAAATCTTCAATGAAGAGGAGAAGTGGTGATCAATATCTTGGTTTCATTAAAGATTTTCTGTTAATTGCCCCTTTTTAAAGTGGATGGGAGAGATAAGTTTCAATTCACATGCAGATTAATTCCTTTTACTGTAAAATAATCTAGAAAAAAGGGTTTGATTTATGCTGGGAAATTTCATGGCTTGGAGTGGGACTTTGGCTCCCTTGAGTTCTATCACTGAGATAAAAAACAAACATTGGCTAAGTTTGTGTGCTGTGTTAGGCTGTGATTGTTTTAACCATGTTTTTTGTAGTCAGGTTCGCACAAAACTCTGAATTATGTACTGTGATGCAAATAATAATGGGCTGGGTTTGCACATCCACTAAATCAAGGGCCATCCACTAAATCTAGGGCCATCCCATTTTTACTCAGAACAATGTATAAGCCCATATGTTTCTCAAAAGTATTGATCATTCCCACTCATGATCTTTGGGGAATATCCTCAAGTCCACCTGCTATCTTCCTCCTTTCAGCAAATGCAAATTCCCCTCTCTTTTCAGGAACTGCCATAACTCATTCTGAAGTCACCATCTGAAATTAATCATAGCTTCTATTAAATAGCAAAGGCGTAGATAACTTCAGAATTGGGAGAAAGAGAAGCGAGTGGGTGGGATCAAACCACTCTATAAATGGGCTTGGTTGTAGGGAAATTTAAATTTGTATTAATTTTTAAGACATGACATACTATACCTATTTGAGGGCTGACAACAGTCTTTATTTCTTTCCCACTTGAAAATGGCAGAAAAGTAGCCTTTCATTTTTTAAGAATCCTAGAAAAAGGGAGGGAGAGACAGTTTGGTGTAATGATTCAGACACCAGACTGGAAACTTGAAAGATTGTGACTTCTAGTCCTATCTTAAGCATAAAGTCAGCTGGGTAAATTTGGGTTAGTTTTAGGATTTAGTTTAGGGACCAAGTAAGACTTGATAGCAGCAGATTTGGTTTTATGACTTTAGATGTTCTATGGGGGTGGGGTTTGTTTTAAGCATCCAAAGAAGCAGATAAATAGCTGGGTCTTCTTCCTTCTGTGCCTCTGCTTTTCAGTTGCCCTTTCTCCCCTTTTTGCCTTGCTCAAGTGGAAGAGTTTGTCCTTCTTTACTCCTTAAATCTGTCTCTTCTTTCAATGTGATCACAGATAGGCTTAAACACCTCAATGCTCAGATCTGATCTGGCTTCTGCACTGAAATACCTGCAAACTCATCTCTTCATGAAATATATTTGTAGCAAACAACGTCTGGCTATCAGTTGCTACTGATCATATTTAATTTCCAGAGAGAAACTGCCAGAAGCAATTTGTGGCCTGGATTATGCTTCTCCTACAGTATTACAGAAAGCTAACTAGAGGAGCTTTTCAGCGGTGCAACTGAGCTCTTGTATCTGAAGGGAGTTTCATGCACATAAAAGAAAGCTATATATGAATCTCTGTGCCTGATGTAACAAATACAAGTGTTAGCGTAGAGAGGGCCATCCAAGAAGTTTTGCTGCATTGGGGGAAAAGTTTCTCCTAACTCCAACCCCTTGTCATGAACAGAAATTAGCCAGACAACTCTGCAGTCAGTCAGTCAGTCTCTCTCTCTCCCCCATCTTTCCCTCCCTCCCCATCACCCTGGGCACTGCCTCAGGACAAGCAGTCTCTTTTGCTACCTGAGGTCACTTTAGGAGTTGGTGGGTGGGCACATAGCACAAGCAGTCCTGTCTTTCAGGTAACTTACTGTTCTCTTGCCTCTGTTCTAGGGTTTACTGTATCTCTTGGCTGCCATCTTGTGGAAATTTGGGTTTTGTAGCCCAGCACATTGCGTATCATGTTTGCTGACAAATGCTGCAGTGCAAGAATGCCCATGTTTTCTGCTAGACCAGTCCCAGAATCCTCCCAGTTAGCTAGCATAGCCATTAATGAGAATGCTGGGAGTTGAAATCCATTCATCTAGATTGAAGTTGTTTTTCAGGTAAAGGCTGTTGAGCATATTTAATCAGTCTGTAGCCTTTCTACACTGCCTTGTGCCTGGGTCTCGGTGGCATGAAAAGGTAACTCAGATTAGGTAATCTGGTGGGGCGGGGGGAGGAACATTGACTCAAGAAGATGGAAATTCAGTTTTTATTCTGTCATACCTACCAGAATTTTCTGCCCAAGGCAGCCAGCTCTTTATGCCTAATAGCCAGCCTGCCCAGCTCAAGCAGATGCTGATCTCTTTCAGATTGCGCTGAGCAGGTCAACAATGCTCTCCAGTTGTTCCATCTCTTGCATAACTTAATATTCCATCTGGTATTTAATGGATTACTTTAGGTTTTATTGCTCAACATTAGATATTCTAAAGGAATGTGGAGAGGCTGCTTTTCTGCTGGGTTTATTAGAACACTGACTCTTCAAGGCAGTTCTGTCAAAATGGATGCCATCACTGTCTGGTTGTGCTCCCACACAACAGCTCAGAGGCTGCAGAGTAGCTAAAAAAATATAGACAACACAGCAATGGCTACTGCTTTGCTCCTGTCTATCCTGGGGTAAACAAGAATGGAAATGTTTCTCTGCAAAGCTGTAGCTCAATATAAAATGCAATGGGCTTGAATCCCTCCAAGGGTTAATAGCAGAGGTGGTATATTCAGCAGGTTCTGACCAGTTCTGGAGAACCGGTAACGGAAATTTTGAGTAGTTCGGAGGACCTATAAATACCACCTCTGAATGGCCCTGCTCCCATCTATTCTCTGCCTACCGAGTCCCAGATGATGATGAGGAAATGGGGATTTTGCAGTATCCTTCCCCTGCCATGCCCAGCAAGTCATGTCCACAGAACTGGTAGTAAAAAATTTTGAATCCCACCACTGGTTAATAGTGCAATACAATAAAAGCTCAGATGCTGACCTCAAAATACCTGGCCCCTGCACAGCCTTCTACATATTATTCAACCACACAATGTGCTTCACTTTGTTGCTTTCCTCTTGGTAGCTGGAAGTTCATGCCCATACTTCCTGTTCCAATGCTATGGTATCAACTGGATTACAGGTACAATAGAGCCCAGGATTTATATTGCTAAGTGAGAAATTTGTTAAATGAGTTTTGTCCCATTTTATGACTTTTCTTGACACATTTGTTAAGCAAATCACTGCAGTTGTTAAATTAGTAACACAGTTATGTAAGTGAATCTGAGGTTCCCATTGACTGTCAGAAGGTTGCAAAAGATGTTCCTATGACCCTGGGACACTGTAACCATCGTAAATATGAATCAGTTGACAACATCCAAATGTAAATTGCGTGACCATGGTCAACAGTCATAAGTATGAAAAATGGTCATAAGTCACTGTTTTCAGTGCTGTTGTAACTTTGAACAATCTCTAAGTGAACTGTTGTAAGTTGAGGACTACCAGTATTGCATCAACAGGTCCCATGGTAGGGGACCAGATTCATCACCCCTGGAGCTGAAAGGGTGAATCCTGAGTGTTTTGCAACCCCAGCAGAGAGGTTGCATGGAGATTTAAAACTCCCATCCCCCTTAGGTTGTAGATCTATCATGAAGATGGGAAGGAGTATTCCTAACCCTCATCTTCCTATGGTACATTATTGGTTGTTTGTTGAATATGTACATAGGTAGCCCTCAACTTAAAATGGCAATTTCCATCACTAAGTGATGTAGTCATTAGATAAAATACCATGGGACTGCACTGCTTCGTGATAAGAGTCCCAATGGTCCTTATTGCAGTTGTTAGGCCAGGGCAATGCCATCCTTATCTCCCACTCCAACTCTGTCCTTTTGGCTGTCCTGACTCTGCCACTACCCCTGCCACCCCCTACTGCTGGCAGCTAACCTTTGCCATTTTCTTTCCGATGGTGATCCAGAGTGCAAGGTGCAGAGTATGTGTTAGAAGCACCCCCGGAGAACTGGTCCGTGGGCTTCAGTGCATCAGAAGCTGCTAGTGCTTTGCAAGGCTTTGCAGGAGGAAGGCAAAGCCATGAATGAGTAGACCAGTGATGGCCTTTTCTCCACCTTGTTTTCCAGGAATTCTTCCAACACGAACTGCAGAGTGTGTGCTGTGTCTCTGGGAAATTCACATCCCTCCACTTCCTTCAATCCTGCCACCATCCCAAACAGTGCTGCCATCCCGAATAGTCCTACAACAATATTTTAGGGCAGCCCTAGATGGGATGTTAGGGAATTGGTGAACAATTGAGGGTATTCTTCAGGGTTCCCATAGTATCATCAAAATGCTTGAAATAGTTGTCTGAAGATTTGGAGTATCTTGGTGACCCATCGATATCTCTACCGCAGGTTGAAGGTATCTTGGTGACCCATCGATATCTCTACCGCAGGTGTCAAGTCTCTGAACTGGTGACTAAAGCCAGAAGCAGGGCAACATGATACACAAAAATCAACTATTCAGAGAACAGATTCCTAGTTCATGGAACCACTGATCTGTCAATAGGGATTTTTACCAAGTGTCAAATGGGTTATATTTTCCTGTCCAATTTTTAGATCAGGAATGACCCTGAACTGAGCTTTGCTCAGCAGGAGCTCCAGCAAACTAAGTTTTTTGTGGGTTTATCATCTACATTGTTCTTAGAGAAAGAGAGGTTTTGCTTCAACTGACTTATAATTTAATTATTATGAGACTTTAATATAGTAATCGCAACATGTTTCTCCTGAACGCGCCTTTTTTATTTGGGAGCATATTCTTCTTTTTGTCACAGCTTCACTAGCTTCCAATCTGTTTCAGGAGTAATTGATCACGATTACCTTGGCATTTGCATTTGTCTCTGAATGATTAAACTGCCCCGCAAGCTCTCCTTTAACAGTTGTCATAGGTGGCTGGAATCTTTCTGTCCCACCCTCCATTCTCTTTGATGGAGAATCCCAATTGGGATAATTTAAAAAAAAATTCAATAGCCATGCAATCTGCTGTCTCTGTGGCTGAACTCTTGCACATGTGGAAGACAGAGAATCTTGTTTTAATCTTAATTTTGCAAGGCACATTGATGATTATTTAAACTGAAAGGCAAAATATAATAAACATTTCTAATCTGTGGGAGTCCTTGGTGTCTCTGACCTTGCAGACTAACAAGTAGTAAACAGCAGCTTAGTCAAGGACCTACCAAGGAGAAAATCATATCACCACCAACACTGACAGGATAAGCTACTGCACATAAACAAAAGCAAATCCCACTTTCTTGTAGCATTAACGATGTTACCTAGTCAGGTAACAAAATGCTGCAAGCAAGAACCAGTCTTGGCACCAAGGATTCCACAGCGCAACCCTGAGCTACATATATTCTCTTCAATTGGCATCAGTTTGAATCTCTTATATGTAAAATACCTCTAAGACACAGTTTAAAGCTTACCAGTAGATATTATCACAGAGTACCTTATTTCATGGGAATGCAAGTGTGTGCATAGTAGAAATTGACATACAAAAAAAAAAAGTCATATATTGTTCATGTCAGGCTCTCCTAAGCTCAAGGTGTGGTGTGGTTAGTCCTTAGAAGCAGTGGTGGATTGCCAATTTTTTTACTACCGGTTTGGGCGCACTTGCACGCGTGCGTGACACTTCTGCACATGTGCAGAATTGTCCAGGCGGGTTGGCGGAGCTTCCCGCTGCCGCTACTATCGGTTCACCCAATCCGGGCCGAACCAGGAGCAACCCACCTCTGCTTGGGAGAGAGACTAGTAGTAAATGCAGACCTGTAAACTAACTAAGACATTTTTAAAAATTAAAAGAAGACAGTAAATCATTTTTGTATTTTATCTTAAATCTCCATGGATGCAACCATGAAGTTTCAAGAGTTGAGCCTGATTTGATGCTGCAATTGCCAATATTCCAGCAAAACTGTTCACTGTGATGATTGCTGAATTATCCACTCACTAGGATAGTAGTGTTAGGCATGCAAAAATAAATAGTAATGGGTTGCAGTTAGAAAATAGGAGTGACAGGGATAGCATATGGCTATTATGACTCAGAAACCTCTGATAAATAAATCTGTTTCTGGAGCTGTTCATTCTTATGGTGTTTGCTTTCTGTGTTATGGGAACAAAGCAGGATCTAAAAGGCACAGCTAGGGTGCCTCTGATTCTTTGAGGGCCCAGGTGGCGCAGTGGTTAGAGTGCAATACTGCAGGCTACTTCAGCTGACTGCTAGCTAGTTCAGTAGTTCAAATCTCACTGGCTCAAGGTTGACTCAGCCTTCTATCCTTCCGAGGTAGGTAAAATGAGGACCCAGATTGTTGGGGGCAATATGCTGACTCTGTAAACTACTTAGAGAGGGCTGTAAAAACTCTGTGAAGTGATATATAAGTCTAAGTGCTAGTGCTATTGCAAAAAAATGGGAAGGAAAACAAAACAGTAAGCAAGAACTTAATTTATTTCCTTATGAAGACTACATCTGCCTCCTCTCTATCTTGAATCAGGAGTGGGGTGAAGGACTGGCAACTTGAGACTCTGTTAGGTTGCAGCAGCTTGTGGCTTGCCCCCTTTAGTTATAGCAGGTAAGCATGTAAGTGGCCATCCTCCTAAAAGGGTGACAATAACCCTTCTCTTTTGTTTTGCACCAGAACTCTCCTACCAGCATAAGAATTCAATTAGCCATTTCAACTGACAGAAGGAAGGGTATTGCTCCGGCAATGAGAATAAACTGCCTTCGTATCTTTGGATTACAGTGGTGCAAAAGAATTGAAGTTCTAATCAAGTTCTGACTGATGAGGGTGGCCATATGATTGTGGTTTTGGAATTTTTAGATAAGTGTTCATTTTTTGGCTTTAATCTCTGAACATGTAACAAAATATTTTTTCCAAGCATCCTCAAACATCACTGTTGATGACACCAAAATTGATTAACCCACTTCCTTTCCATTCATCAGAAATGACCAAAACATCTCCAGAAGATGGCAGTACTTGTGCCAGCTAGCCAGTGATGCTGGCAGAGATTACTTCTTCCTTGTGATTAAAAAGAAAGAAAAAAAGTCAAGGACAAATGGATGATTGCTGACATACGAAAGCTCTTGTTTTTCTGGCCCAGTATTTTCAGCAATGGAGCCAAATGATAGACCAATCTACAACAGAGTTACATGCAGGCTTCTAGTTTGTGCCTCCTGTAAAAATAAGATAAATAAAATATTATGTATTGATTGAGTAGCTGATTATACTATGAAGTTATTGTCAGTCTTAGCAACCACATACATTGTCTCCTTGATATATTTTATTCAAAAATATCTGTGACCTTAGCAAGTGCTACAATATGTGTAATTGAGTCTCCCAAGTATTTATGTTTTTGCAGGACTATATACACGGCATTATAAAACATCCAAACATCTACATCCTAAGAAAATAATGGAATGATATAAGGAATTCCTTAGAAAAAGCACTCTTAGTAGGGAAGATCTATTAAAAATTGTACTGCAGAAACATGATTGGTTGTTAACTATAGCTCACAGTTGATGCACAGGCAAATGCATCATTAATAAACTACGGTCTATATTGCGCTAGCTGGAAGGTTGCATACAGACAGCAACCCTACCCGAAACAGATTCTCACAAAGGATAAAAACAGGATAAAACCAGACCCTACAACAAACCCAGATGTTTATTTTGCCCCCACATATACATTGACAGCAGCATCACAGGCCCCAATAAGCACGCGTAAGACCAGAGCCACCTTCACATGTTGTTCTTCTATTGTGATAATCTATCAACAATTTCCCTCTGGATTAGAAATGAAACACATTTTTGCACAAAAACTAGTAGACACAAATTTAACATCAGGACTCAAAAAAAAAAAAAGGATGAAGTATTATCAGAGCATTCTAACTAGGACTCTCTGTGGCAGACTTCAAAATGTTTTGTTTCGGGAGAAAAAAGCACCACTGAGCAAGAAATCACTGAACTCACTTATAATCAAAATGTTTCATTTAACCTCTGAACGTTTCAACAATGGGTTTTAATGCACTGCTGTACAATTATCGATAAGACATTTGTAATCTGACTTTTATGTAACCTGCATCTGCATAGCCACCCTGTCTTTCCCTCCCTCCTCCAAACTTCACCCCATCTGATGATGTTTGCTCCAGCTCATGAAAGTGTTGAGTCTTTTATTAAAAATTGTTAGTAAAAAAAAAAGGAACTTCCAGACTTCTTTTTTATAGAAGAGCCCTGTAAATTTTGTGCTTTAATGCTTATGCAAAAAGATGGGGAAAAATCCAATTTAACATGTAGTCCTTTTTCCCAAATATACTTACCTTGAGCAAGAGTTTAGAACAGTGTTTCTCAACCTTAGCAACTTGAAGATGTCTGGACTTCAACTCCCAGAATTCCCCAGCCAGTTGAAGTCCGGACATCTTCAAGTTGCCAAGGTTGAGAAACACTGGTTTAGAATGTATTAGCTACTGATGCCTGTGCTATTTGATAGGCAGGAGGCCTCTGGAACATATCTGGTGTTGAGAAACTTCAAAGAAAGGGGAATCTTTTGTGTCATTCAGCAAGCAGATGTTAACACTAGATGTCTATGGAGATACTCTGTCATCCAGGTCATGGTTGTCCCAAAGGTGCTTTTTCAAGAGGCAACTGGACTTTCTGGTTTTTCTTTGAAGGTATTTCGTTTCTCATCCAAGAAGCTTCTCAGAGCTTCTTGGATGAGAAGTGAAATGTCTTCAAAGAAAAACCAGAAAGTCCAGTTGCCTCTTGAAAAAGGCACGTTTGTGTTAACATTGAATAGAATTCTAGATTTCTTGTCAGTTGCTCTCCTTTTCCAAAACAACTTATTGCAATAGGAGGGATAAACAAAAGGTAGGTTGGGAAGTGAATAGAATATAAGCTATGCAATCTCCTTCACTTACTGTAACATCCTTATTTTAAGAAAATATAGCTTTGCAATTTGAACAGTATTTGGAGTTTTTTTTTTATAATTTTGTTTTGCTCAGTTAAGGAGGAGGTTACTTCTTTTTCTCTAGTTTAAATCTTATTCCAAAAACAGGTATTACATGTTATGTATTTCATGGTAACTAGAAAAGCCTTTCTTAAACTATTCTCACTGGCAGGTGTCTACTAATGAGTATAGTCCCTTAGCCTGGGTCAAGTAGAAACAATGGAAAAGGACCAAGAACGGGAGAATTCAGTTGTGTGCCAGTTTGGATACATATAAGGTCTCCAGTGTTTAGCTTATAAATGTATATTTAGCACTTTACAGAATTTTCTCAATAATCCTTAACACAATAATTTTCTCTAGGTCAGGAATATATTTCTCTTGTTGCAAGGTGATAAGCATCTGTCTACAGACAACGGGTGACCTGTGATTTCCCCTTCCACATTTCTTCTGAAATGTATCTCGCTGCTGTAGCTCTTTCTTCGTATGTGGTTTCCCCTATTAAAATGCCCAAGCTTCCAATGCTATTATTAGCCCAGGATGGCAACTGATATCTTCAAAGACGTCATCAGTGGTTTGGTGCGAAGAGATTGTGGCTTGCTGAGAGCTACCTAGAGAGGCAAAAGAAAAAGATCACAATCACTTTTAAAACCCTGGGATCTCAAATATTCTTTCTTTATAAGGAAGCAAAGGTTGTTACAATAATTTCTACATGTTGGAGCAATGAGTTTCAAGACCCTTTTTTCAAACAGACACCTGTCAGTTTCGCATTGTTCACAGTGACTAGTAATTTCTTGTCTGAAGGAAAGGATAAAAATAAAATTGGTGATATGTATAAAGTTCAAACTGCTATGCAGTGGCCTGGAAAACAAACACGTATCAGCCTGTTGCCTGCCCCAGTCCAGGCCTATGTATGCCTAGGGGTAACAACCCAGTTGTCCTTCTGAGTATACACCCACAGAACTGGCAAACAATAGCTTCCATCCACACCAAGAGCAGCCCAGTGTCTGCAATAGTTTGTATATTCATGTTTCAGAGGGCTTTGCTATTTGCATTTAGATACATTCATCATATTAAAGGTAAGGTAGTACCAGCAGGTGGTTTCACATTCTGATCTTTATCTGAGCAATATTAAAAATTCTAAGGCAGGAAGGAACATTTTCTCTGTATTTGCCTTGCCTGTTTGTGGAATTTTATAAGGAAAGCTGGCAAAAGTTATCGTACTGAAGTTTATTATTCTCCTACATTTTGTTAGCTCCACTACTATCACCACCTGCCACAAAAGCAAAAATAAAAACACAGCCTTAAGGAGAGAAAGCTGGAAGAACTGCACATAACCAAAGGGTTAAGTAGAAAACCTTTTACTCTAGAAGCCCTTGGGGTTGCTTATGCAAGCAGAGGCTAGGATTTTCAATATTATAACTCCTGCAGTTTTATTTCTCCGAGTTCGATTTAGAAGCAGAAACAAGCATCCTTGGCTGGAGTTACATGTTTTAACAAACTGAACCCTTGTGCAGAAAAGGCCCCGGGGGGGGGGGGGGGACCATGTCTCTGGTGAGGAGCGCAGCAGATGAAAGAGGCCAGTTAACCAAGTTCTTCTGCCTACGTAGCTGGTGTAACTAAGATCTAGACTGCAGACATCCGAATGGCCACTTTACTGCCGCCAAGCGTCGCTGGACTTTTGTAGTCCAAACCTTGTAACCATAAAACAGTTCTTCAAAAAGATGCCTGGTTCCGAAGGGGCCATCCCATAAGATTTCCGACTCCCAAAATCCCCATCCGTGTTTTCTCCAGGCAACGGAGCCTAAACCTGAAATAAGAGGGAGGCGGGAGGGGAGAGGAGGAAAAAAGCGCCGGAGCTCTGCAGATCCCGCCGATTTAACAGCTGCTGCCTGTGTTACGGAATGACGTAACCCGCCGTCTCCCGGAGAAAGGCAAGCAGAGCGGAGGCTGATTAGTGTGGATCGCACGATCTACTGCAGTCTGGGAGGCCGGCGGGGGCGGAGTGGCCCGGGCGGGGGAGTGGGACAGAAGGGACAAAAATATACCATTACCTCAACGTTTTGCGGCCTCCTCCACTATCTGCCTTTCAAATAAAGCCACTTTCAGGAACTCAGCCTTGCAGAGAGTGACCGGGTAGCAGCCCGCCCGGGCAATCGGTCTCTGCTGCTGCGTTTAATCTTGCCCCTCTAGGATCATATTTTCCGTTAACTACGTTTCATGGATTAATGATGGCGAATTGGCACATGGGGTCCTTAGGGAAAAAGGAGGAGAACTGTGTGGATTCCCACCTCCCACCCCCAGTTATTTTGCAACTTCTTCCTTCTTCCACACCTGCTGTCTCTATTTGGAAAGTTGGTTTTGCTTTTAGGCTGGAGTTCGCTTGCTTTTGCTTTTTTCTTTTTTTTTAAAGGCGCATTTAAAAAAAAAGAATATTGTGACCCTGTAAACCAATTTTTTAATAGCTCAATTTCCCAGATTACAGTCCACTTGATCCTACCACCGATGATGTGGAATGGGATGCAAGAAAAACATTTGGCTGCTCCCCCACAGAAGCTTTTAACTCCCTGACGGGTGCGAAGTGAGATCTTGCTTAATGTCAGGCATGATTCCTTCAATATCCAAGAAAGAAAAACCTCAACTTCATTTGAATAGAGATAAAGTACTTTTACTAGATATGAATTGATAGCAGCGAAAGCAAGCAAGATCTGAACCCAAAAGGTGCAAACATGTACATATCAAACGTTTCCCAGCACCCTCCCCCCAATTACCGCAACCCAATGTCCAATCTGCCCTTTGGTGTCATGTGGGGTGCATCTTCAAAAGGCCTCATCCAGTTGCTATGCAAAGATGGTTGACTTTGACTAAGACCAAACACAAGCCATCAGCATGCACAGAAGATGGTGAGAACAAAACTCCTTTCCTGATAACTCCTCCAGCACCAATAATTCCCCCTCCCAAATACATCAAACCCCCACCCTCCCCGTTTCTATGGCAGCCAATAGCAAGCAAGCAAAGTAGAGGCTGACACTCATTTTGATTATGTGCCATCAAATCCTTTTCAATCCTTATTGACCATGGAGATCATCATGATCTCCATGTTGATCTATCCTTAATCCAGGGGTGGGCAACTATGGCAATTTTATGACCTGTGGCCTTAAACTCCCCAAATTCCTGAGGCATTCGTGCTCACTCAGGAATTCTGGGAGTTGAAGTTCACAGATCATAAAGTTGCCACTTCTGCCCTAACCTGTTCTTTCAAGATTCCCAGTGGTGCCCTCATTAAAAACTATAACTGAGTCCAATCCACCTTGCTGCTGGACATCCTCTCTTTATCTTTCCTTCTACCCTTCCCAGAATTAGAACCTTTTTCCAGAGAGCTGGGTCTTTACATATTGTGCACAAATTAGGTTAATTTAAGCCTGGTCGTTTGTGTCTCAAGTCAGAATTTGGGGTTGATTATTCAATGATCCATTTATTTGTTTTCTTGATTAGCCATGATATTCACAAATGTTTCCAACACCAGAGTTCAAAGGCATCAATACGCTTCCTATCCTGCTTCTTCAAAGTCCAACTTTTGTTTCCGTAGAGTACTAAATGGCTTGCACAGTTCTGATCTTTGTATGTACAACATAAAACACATCATGGCATTTAACTATCTTTTTTCAAGGCTTTCATGGCTGTTCAACCAAGTGCAAGACGACAATGACTGCTTGGTCCTTTACTGTTGATGGTTGATTCTGAAAGGCAGACCCTATCCACACATGTTGATATCTTCATTGCCAATTTGCATTGGTAAACAACTAACAACAGGAATTCTGATATCATTGCTTTTTTGGAAGATGTTACTTAACCAGGCGATTGTATTGGATTATTGAGACAAAGTTCATATTATGTTGTCTGTTGTGGATATCACAAATGTACAGAGTGGAAACAAACATCCAGATAAAATTTAATTGGGGACTGCAGCATTCAGTTCCTCAAAAGGATGAAGTTTCTCCTGCAAAAGTGCTTCTGGTTGAGCACAGTTGTACTAAAGAGATATCAAACATCAACAATTCTTGTTTAGCCCCAGATCCCCATTAAAAAAAAAAACACCACTTATTATTCAGAATCTGACATTTTACAGTAGCAATATGAGTTTTCTCTATACATTGCATAAAAAATAATAGGACTTGTAAAAAAAACAACCTGGCAGGATCCAGTGCTCTTTTCTCGCCAAAAAGGTCATGAGTGTAATCATTACAGGAGAAAAAAGTGTAATCATTACAGGAGAAAAAAGCCCTGAAATATAATACTTAGGCAGAAGATGAACAGTGTTTAACAATTTCATTAGAAACCTCTGAAGGAAACAAAGCATAAGGCACATATTTGCATCTGATTGTATTTTCATCCATGATCACTCTTGCCCTTGGCATCCTCTCCCCTGTTTCCAGACAGTGGGCTCTTAATATGATCAATCAATAGATATTTCACAACTATTCTGCGTTTCCTTCCTTCCAGTTCTCTGGCAAGATAAAAATAGAGGAAGCTAAAGAATGCACAGGCATTTCAAAAGAAAAAGAAACAGTCACATGAAAACTGTGCTGCCCCAGTAGTATATAGCTAGTGTAGAAATTAAGAACTGTCTCCTTTAAGAAACTACCTCATGGGAAATGTAGGCAGACACTGCCTTATGGGAAATGTAGTTCCAAGACACTGGGACATTGTACCCACGTGCAATGTTTATAGCCGATTAGTTTGAATACCTTTGTGAACCAGAATAGTAGCGTTGGTATCTCCACTCAGCATGGGAGTGAAATCATCATCTTTTTACACAACGTGATGGGACAGATTATGGAAAGGTCAGAAGTATCTTAATACTGAACTGTAAGTTTTGCTATTAAGAATGCCTGATAATAAACTTGATCTGAAAGAGATTTCTAAGCGAGCATGCCTACAACGCCCGAGGCAGAACAAAAACCTTATAGAATTCCTGAATGAGGCAAGTGATTACTCAACAAAAGCCTTATCTTTCATTTCATTTCATTTCATTTCATTTTCCCTTTATTTGTATGCCGCCCTTTTCCCTGGGGGGACTCAGGGCGGCTCACAGTTAAAAAAAAAGGGGGGGGGAAGGACAAACAATTTCCAACATACAGACAATACAACTTATTAAAAAACACAACAGCCACACAAATTCGAGTGGGGTTAGAGTCTTAACCCCAGGCCAGCCGGGACAGCCAGATCTTTAAGTCGGCGTGGAAGGACTGGCGGGTGGTGAGGGTCCGAATCTCCACGGGGAGTTCGTTCCAGAGGGTTGGAGCAGCCACCGAGAAGGCTCTCCTCCGGGTAGTTGCCAGTCTACACTGGCTAGATGATGGAATTCGGAGGAGGCCTAATCTATGCGATCGTATCGGTCTAGTGGAGGTAATTGGCAGTAGGCGGTCTCTCAAGTACCCAGGTCCAATACCATGAAGGGCTTTGTAGGTGATAAGTAGCACTTTGAATCGCACCCGGAGATCAACAGGTAGCCAGTGCAGCTCGCGGAGGATAGGTGTTACGTGGGTGAACCGAGGTGCACCCACGATCACTCGCGCGGCCGCATTCTGGACCAGCTGAAGTCGCCGAATGCTCTTCAAGGGCAGCCCCATGTAGAGCACATTGCAGTATTCCAGCCTAGAGGTCACAAGGGCACGAGTGACTGTTGTGAGGGCCTCCCGGTTCAGGTAGGGACGCAACTGGTGCACCAGGCGAACCTGGGTAAATGCCCCCCTGGTCACAGTTGACAAATGATGTTCGAAAGTCAGCTGTGGGTCCAGGAGGACTCCCAAGTTGCGAACCCTGTCTGAGGGGCGTACAATTTGACCCTCCAGCCTGAGAGATGGAACACTTGGCCAATTCGCGGGAGGGAAACACAGCAGCCACTCGATCTTTTCTGGATTAAGCACAAGTTTGTTGACCCCCATCCAGTCTTTAACAGCCTCAAGACCCTGGCTCATCACATCCATCGCTTCGTTGAGTTGGCACGGGGCGGACAGATACAACTGTGTATCGTCCGCATACTGATGGTATTTTATCCCGTGCCGTCGAATGATCTCACCCAGCGGTTTCATGTAGATGTTGAAAAGAAGGGGGGACAGGACCGAACCCTGCGGCACCCCATACGTTAGGGGTTTAGGGGTCGATCTCTGCCCCCCGACTAACACTGACTGCGACCTGTCCGAGAGGTAAGAGGAGAACCACTGTAAAACAGCGCCTCCCACCCCCACCTCCCGCAGTCGTCGCAGAAGGATACCATGGTCGATGGTATCGAAAGCCGCCGAGAGGTCAAGGAGCACCAGGATGGAGGCGTGGCCTCCATCCCTGGCTCTCCAGAGATCATCGGTCAACGCGACCAAAGCGGTTTCTGTGCTGCAGCCAGGTCTGAAGCCTGACTGGAATGGATTGAGATAGCTGGCTTCCTCCAAGGACCGCTGGAGCTGAAAGGCCACCACCTTCTCAACAACCTTCCCCACAAAGGGGAGGTTGGAAACCGGACGATAGTTATTTAAAACGGCTGGATCCAAGGATGATTTCTTCAGGAGGGGTCTCACCACCGCCGCCTTTAAAGCAGGGGGAAAGACCCCCTGCCATAGAGAGGCGGTAACAACCGCCTGGATCCAGCCTCGTGTCACCTCTCTGCTGTTTACAACCAGCCAGGAGGGGCACGGGTCCAGCACACATGTGGAGGCACCTACAGCTCTCATCGCCTTGTCCACATCCTCAGGCGTAACAGCTTGAAACTCAATCCAGCGATGGCTTACCAGATTATCCCTTAGTGCCTCGGCTGGTTCTGCAGAATTGGAGTCCAGGTCCGCCCGGAACCGAGCAACCTTGTCTGCGAGGAATTGGACGTAATCCTCAGCCCTGCCCTGCAGCGGATCGCCCGTATCCCTCCTATTTAGGAGGGAACGGGTTATCCTAAACAGGGCGGCTGGGTGCGACTCGGCAGACGCAACCAGAGAGGCAATGTGTGTTCTCTTAGCCGTCCTAATTGCTCGAATGTATTCTCTGGTGCAGGTTGTTAAAAGTGCTCGGCTCGATTCGGCTTTATTGGACCTCCATAAGTGCTCTAGGCGTCTCCTTTGGTGCTTCCTCTCCCGGAGTTCCTCAGTAAACCAAGGAGCCCTCCGGGATCCACTGCCTCGGAGCGGCCGTAGAGGCGCAATCCGGTTAAGAGACTTCGTCGCTGCCAAGTTCCAGGCAGCAACCAGTGTCTCCGCCGGACTGCGGGCGAGAGTATCAGGAATAACCCCAAGCTCCGTCTGGAACCCCAAAGGGTCCATAAGTCGCCTGGGGCGGAACCACCTGGTCGGTTCCTCCTCCCTACAGTGGGGGTTTGGTCTCCGAAAGTCAAGCCTCAATAGGTAGTGGTCTGACCATGACAGGGGCAAGATCTGATCATGACAGGGATTATCTGAATCCTCTCCTTCTCTCTACTCCAGAATTTGTATTCTGCATTCCTTTTTTAGTTACCAAACTGAAAAAGCAAGCTAGGGCCAATAATCAGAACATTATATGCATTGTTATGAAACAGCTTTAGCAAATTTCAGTCTCATCCAGAACCCAACTGAAACTCTGTCTTACCACCTTTAAAGCCATTATTGGCTTAAACATCATATGTTCATATCCAAAAGAGAGTCCTTGTTACATATTGTAGCACGGGTCAGCAACCTGCGGCTCTGGAGTCGCATGTGGCTCTTTCATCTCTCTGCTGTGGCTCTCTGTTGGGTCAGTAAAAGTAAAATGGACACTGTTAGGAATGTAAGCTAACAGTTGGGTTAGCAATATATAAGCCATGATAGTAGTACTGTTTCTTTAAGTACTGCTATAAATGAGATTGGTTGCTGTTACCCCAAGCGGCCATAAGATGGACCCAGAATGACTGTTAGCTCTCTCTGTTTGTTAGATGCGGAGCGTCGGATACTGCTTGTAGATGTGTCATGCGTTACTCAGCGTGTTACTGTGAGTTTTGCTACTGTTAGTGACTTTGTGTGCTGAACTGATTATATGATACTGGACTGTGTTTGATGAATCACCCCTTAACTGAGAACATTGATGACTGACTGTCTTAACCGTGTATGAATTGGCCTCTGAATACCTCTATTTCCACAGAAGTAAAGTACTATCTGTTTTTACAATTCAGTGTCTCCGTATGCTGGTTTATGTGTTCTTCCAAACCACTCTCACTACGCTTCTCTGAACGCACTCATTCTCCTAATGGGGAGCTTACCTAACACTGGTTATGGGCCCAGGTTATACCAGATGTAGCTAAAGGAGAGTTGGTGTTGATACGCAATACCGTATACAGACAGCTGTTTAGTTTGTGATAGTTACTATCATGGAGAAGATGGCACACGACCCATCAAGAAGTCTATCACTGATAACCCGATTGGATGAAACAAACTATGTTTCCTGGTTTATGAAGTGCAGTCTACTCTTGCATAGTGAGGGATTGTGGGATGCTGTACAGAATCCACCGGATGTAACCTCTTGGAATCCAGATGACGAGGATGATGGCGAGAAGATTTTCAATGACGCAACAAACGAGCGTTGTGTATAATTGGTCTAACATTGACTGACCAACAATTAGTACATATTCATAGAGAAAATTCTGCTGTAAGATGTTGGGAAAATTTGAAGAGCTTTTATGTACGTGACACTGTAGGTGCACATATACATATTACATGCAAACAGTTTAGGGCACGTCTTCTGAAAGGTGGAGATACGTTAGCTCATTTAAACTTTATGAAAGGAGTTTTCCAGGAGCTACATGAAAAAGAACTGATTTTTTCAGAGCTACATCAAGTTTACATCATTCTTTCCTCACTGGATGAGAGTTATGATGATTTTGTATCTTCCTTTGAAGTCCTAACCCGAAATGAACTCACATTGACTGACATAACTGCACGACTGTTGGAAGAGTCAAGAAGAACGGTGGAAAGAGAACAACTGAGAGAGAAACCACCACAACATGAGGAGTTGTCCTCCGACTGCCTATACTGTTGTAAAATGTTTTTCTTGTGGGGCTAGGGGACATATAGCTAGATTCTGTAAAAAGGCAAAACAACAGAATACTAGAAAGGCTAAGAAAAACACTAATGGCTACTTAGCTATGTCATCTTTGGCTATGTCTAGCAATGCACCAATAAACCATGATTCGTGGGTTGTTGATAGTGGAGCATCACTGTGCATTACTAGAAATAGAAAATGTTTTGTAGAAATGTCCGCGAGCAAGCAACATGTATCTTTGGCAAATGGATGGAAAGTGAAAGCATCTGGTGAAGATACTGCATATTGTTCATTTGTAAATGAACATTTATCCATGTTATATGTATCTAAACTGAAATTTAATTTATTATCTGTAAGGGCTCTAGTTAATATTGGCTGTGCCGGCAGGCCTGGGGTTGATGAGTTCCCCTCCCCTCTCGACTTGTATGGCTGTATGACTCTTGTGTATTTTAATTACGTGTATTGTGTTTGTATCCCCGTTCCCCTTTTGAGTTGTTCGCCGCCCTGAGTCCCTCCCGGAGAAGGGCGGCATACAAATAAACTAAATCTTAAATCTTAAATCTTATGTAGCAACCTTTAGGGGAGATAACTGTATAATAGAAAAAGAAGGTAATAGGGTTAGTGTCAAATTAACAAATGGATTATATGTTATATCTGGTGCCCAGATAGTAAACTCAGTTTATGATAATGTGAAACCACATGACGAATGTATACATTTACTACATAGACATATGGGGCACATTGATTTTAAGATGCTGCAACAAACTTAAATTGTCAGAAGGGGTAAAATTAAAACCTTGCAGTAAATACTTAAACTGCAATGTGTGCAGTCATGAGAAAAGCAAGGTTACTCCAGCAAACAGATGGAATGGTTTTAAAACAAAGGAACCTCTGGAGGTTGTTTTTGCTGATTTAATTGGACCTTTAAAACCCAGTTTGGGAGGTGCCTGTTATGTTTTGAGTATCATGGATCATTATTCAAGGTACGGTTTCTGTTCTGACCCCCCCTTGCACGGCTCGTTAACAAACGCAGGCAAATAACTGAAAAGGACTTTTCTTTATCAGTTTTCAGTTCAAACTGGCTTCGAGCCCAGAAAATAACATAAACATAAATCTCTGATAAGAATTCAAAACAAAACTCTTACAAGCAATATGCACTTCTTCCGAAGTCTTCACGGATCAATTTAAATGAAACACCAAAGCACTTGTCCAAGTGTAACAGGCATAAATCACGATTAGTAATCAAACAATCTTTTATCAAACATGGAACACACGAAGGAACGTTGACTCCAGCGACTGGGGCATGGCAGCATCCATCCTTTTATCTCCAAACTTGCCTCAAACCTGCCCCCAGCTGCATAATGAATCTTGATCCCGAAAGAACTCTCAGCAAAACTGTTGAGTCACAACAGGTTTCTGCTATTTAATGAAAACCAAAACAGAAACGTTCCAACATTTCTTTAATTGGCTGAGATTTGCTGAAAGAAAGATGAAAACTAAGGTGATTACTGTTGTAACAGATAATGGGACTGAATTTACAAACCAGAAATTCCAAACGATGTTAAAATCAGCTGGTATTGAGCATAAACCTTCTGTTCCTTATAGGCCACAGCATAGCTCATTTATAGAACGAAGGGGGCAAACTTTACAAGCCATGGCTCGAACTATGTTAGCTGATTCAGGATTGCCTGAAACATTGTGGGGTGAAGCTATGATGTGTAGTAACCATGTTTTAAACAATATGGTGAATACAACAACTGGTGAATTGCCATTCACTCGGTGGCATGGCAGAAAACCTGATTTAAGTTATCTACACACATTTGGAGCTCTGGCATGGGTGCATGTTCCCTCACAAGTAAGACTGAAAGAGCAACATAGAGCTCGATAGTTATTTTTTGTAGGTTACGAGGCCAAGCATAGATCGTTTAGATTTTGGGAAAAAGGCATAACTAAGGTATACTGTAGCGCTAGTGCTAGATTTATTGAAACCGTTGGGTGGGATAAATTGGAATTTAACAATGATGTAGTTATCGACACCCAGGTAGTCCCTAGTGATGAAATAGTAAAACCAGCAATAGCAATTAAAGAGGAAGTGCAGATTCAGGAGGAATTAGAAGAACGGGATCAGGTGAAACAGGAGAGTCCACTGGTGAGCCCTGAGTTACCTAGACGTTCAACCCGTGTAACATGACCACCTGACAGATATCAAGCTACTATAGCGTGTCAAGTAGATAAAGTTCCTGCTACTTATCATGAACTAACCCTGTATCCTAAGGAGGAACAAATAGTTTGGAAAACAGCAATGGAAAAGGAACTGAAATCTTTACAGAAGTTAGAGGTGTATGAAAATGTAAGGTTACCCCCAGGTAAACATGCCATAGGATGTAAATGGATCTACAAGATTGAACCAAGTGTAGATGGGACTGTTACCCATAAAGCCAGATTGGTAGCACAAGGGTTTGATCAATCAGCCACTGACTATGATGAGGTATTTGCACCTAGTTTAAGGGCTACAACATTATTCAGTTCAGTTCAGTTGCGTTTATTTATAGGCCGCCCTTTTCCCTGAGGGGACTCAGGGCGGCTAACAACTTATGGGAGGGGAAGACATACAATAACATAAAAATACAGTATGTGGTTAAGATCAAACAACATTCATTCAACATTCGGGCGGGGGCAAACTATAGTCTTTACCCCCAGGCCTGGCGGGATAGCCAGATCTTGAGGGCTGTGCGGAAGGTCTGAAGGGTGGTGAGGGTACGAATCTCCACGGGGAGATCGTTCCAGAGGGTCGGAGCTGCTACAGAAAAGGCTCTCCTCCGCGTAGTTGCCAGCCGGCACTGGCTGGCAGATGGCACTCGGAGGAGGCCTAATCTGTGGGATCTTATGGGTCGAGAGGAGGTAATTGGCAGAAGGCGGTCTCCCAAGTACGCAGATCTAAATTATGTGCATCATTAGTTTGGGCAGCTAGGCATGGATATGTAGTGAATCATTTAGATGTTGAGACGGCATATCTCCATGCACCGCTGCAACATACTATATATTTAAAGAAGCCGTTGGGATTGAACACTGATAATAACAATGATTGCTGGAAGTTAAAAAAGAGTCTTTATGGCTTAAAGCAATCAGGCTATGAATGGAATCAATGCATAGTGAAGGAATTAGCAAAGATAGGTTTCAAAGCTGGAATGGCTGATCCATGTTTGTTTTAAAAAAAAAGGAATGGTGTGATTTCATTGTTGCTATTGTTCACTGATGACATAGCATTAATTGCTAAAACTGGGCAAGAAGCTATTGAAATTATTACACTGTTGAAAACACAGTTTAAAATAAAAAACCTTGGAGAGATTAAGCAATATCTTGGTTTAAAAATAGAAAAAATTAGGAGAGGATATAAAATATCACAAGAAGATTAACCAGTTACTCAGGACTTTTAAAATGGAACTGTGTAAACCGTGACCCGTCAAAACCGCGGAGGACAAAATCACGCTCGACGAAAGCGCGCATGTGACGTCATCACAGCGCGACGAAAAAATTTAAAAATTGAAATAAAATTAAAATTAAAGCAAGCCGATTCACATAAAGGTAAGGGTTAGGTTTAGGTTTAGGTTTAGGTTAAGGGTTAGGGTTAGGTTTAGAGAGTTAGGGTTACGTTTAGCGTTAGGTTAAGGGTTAGCATTAGGTTTAGCGTTACGTTAACGGTTAGGTTTAGGGTTAGATTTAGGGTTAGGTTAAGGGTTAGGTTTAGGGTTAGGTTTAGGGTTAGGTTTGGGGGGGTAGGGTAAGGTTTTTGCTTTATTTTTACATTTTTCGATCACAGTGCGATGTTTTCGTCGCGCTGTGATGACGTCAAATGCGCGCTTTCATCGAGCGCGATTTTGTCCTCCGCGGTTTTGTGGTGGAACCGTGTAAACCGGCTAAAACTCCAATGGGTCAAGAATTTAGCCATGATGATGTAAAAAGCCCTGTATTTGATAAAGATATTTATCAATCTCTAATTGGTAGTTTATCTTATCTTAGTAATTGGTCAAGGTCAGATATAGCATATAGTGTTAATCAATTAGCCAGGTTTAATGCTGAACCTACTGAAAGGCACTGGCAAGCTGTTAAGCATATATTGAGATATCTTAGACAAACAATACGCTATGCCTTATATTTAGAGCTTAAGGATGAACTGATCTTAACTGCATATGCTAATGCAAGTTTTGCTAGAGACGTGTCTACACGAAAATCCACATCAGGTATTGCTATATTTTTAGGAAAAGCATTAATTGGATGGCGGTCTATTTGTCAAAAACATTTAAGTCTATCAACAATGGAGGCTGAATTCTCATGTTTGTCTTTGTTATGTACGGATTTGGTTTGTTACAAACAACTCCTACTGGATATGGCGATCAATGTACAAGAGCCTATTGTTGAATATGAAGACAACCAAGCAGCGATTCAGATGGCATCCAATCTTGTTGTAAAGACAATTTGCCTGCGCCAAATCAAGCTTAGCAAATATTTTACCCTTGCCTAAGGTGTGGAGGACTTGTTGAACCACTGGCACCGGATAGGGGTGCGATTGCAGGGCCTTGTTGATGGTGGATTTAAAATCACCACAGATCCTAATGGATCCGTCGGCTTTTAGGGGAATGACAATGGGGATTTCCCAGGGAGCAAAATCCACCGGCTCCAAAAGGCCTTGGGTGAGGAGCTTATCAAGCTCCGCGTCCACCTTGGCTTTTAAAGCCAGGGGAAGGCAGCGCGCCTTCAAATGTATAGGAGCAACAGCGGGGTCAAGGCTGAGGGAAATTGGGGTGCCAGTGTAGCAGCCCAAGGTGGGGGAGAAAACATTGGCAAATTCAGACAGGAGGGAGGAGAGGTCATCCCCTAGAGGCAGGGAAGGAGAGAGAGAGTGAACCCCAGAAATAGACAGCCCCAAAGCCCAAAACCAATCCAGCCCCAGAAGGGAGGCTAAGGGACTTTTGACAATAAGGAGGGGGAGGCGGCCGGAGAAGTTGCCATAGGAAACCCTGAAATAGCCACAGCCCAAAAGGGAAATAGGGTTGCCCTGGTAGTCGCGGAGACGCCAGCGGGCAGGCACCAGTTGGCTCTTTTGGTAATTGGGCAGGAGAGAGTGCAGGGAGTCCCAGGACATAATGGACCTAGCAGAGCCAGTGTCCAGCTCCATAGAGCAGGGCCGAACCAGTCACTCGGGATAAGCATCGGCCGCATCCCCTACAGAAAGGCAGTTTTGGCGGTGGGCAGTAGAAGGGGCCTGAGAGCGAAAGGAGGCAGCAGGCTGGCTGGCAGGGCATTGGTCCGGCAGGGCGGACTTGCAGACAGAAGCCAAATGTCCCTTCTTGCCACGCTTGTGGCATACAGCAGAGCGGAATCGGCAGGTAGATCAGGCATGCCGGCCACCGCAGCTGAGGCAGGGACAGCCGCCCGTAGGTGCCAGAGACTGCAGGCGGTCAATGGCCAGGTCGAGTTCAGCCTGGAAAACATCAGAGACTTGTGGGCGGTAGACAGGGTTAGCCGGCACCTGAGGCGAAGTAGAAGGCGGGAAATGGCGGAGGTCAGGTGTGGACCAATCAGCCATCTCGTCATCCACCACAATCTTGAGAGAGAGTTCGGAACGTGAGAGGATGCGCCTATGCAGATGGACGTCTGAGGCCATAGATAAATTGCTCCAAAAGAGCATCTTCAAGATCAGGAAACACAGTTGATGGCCATAGCCCGAAGGGTAGCCACATATTGGCTGATAGACAGCCCTTCCTTCTGGACACAGCGGCGGAAGAACTGGCGCAGCGCATATTTGGAGGGAGCGGGCTCGTAATGGAGCTTCAGCCGAGAAAGGAGCAGGTCCCAAGGCACCGAGTAGACCGGGGAGGGCGCGGAAAGAGCTCGAGCGGTAGTGAGCATCTCAGCCCCACCATAGTGCAGGAAAATGCCGCGTTTCCTGTCAAGGGAAATGTCTGTGAGGCCATGGGCAAGAAGAAAACATTCAAAGCGTTCCATGAACGCATCCCATGCCTCAGACCCTGGCTGAAAAGGCGCAAAAACAGTAGTGGCAGCCATGGGAGGCACGCAGTAAGGATCCGGTTCTCCAGTCATCGTCACCAGTTATGTGGTCTGAAGTAACGACTGAGGAGACCGGTCTGAGATCAACGGAACGGTCTATTAACAGCAACTTGTTCAAGTAACAGGCAACGAAAAACTCCTGCCTGACAGCTATTTATACAGTGAGCTGTCAGACGGGGAACCAATGGGAGTGCAGGGTTTCTCCCGCCAAGAGGCAAATGCGTCCTGGCCAATCAGAGGCGCCTTGCACAGCGCCATCTGCTGGCCAGGACACAACAGTTTATATATTGCTGCCAGAGAGATCAAGGAAAAGAAAAATTCCATGTCAGAGGGGATTTTCCTTCATAGCAAAATGAGTGGAGGGAAGGGCTATATTTGTTTCTAAGCATTCACTTCATGTCCCGAAAAGTTTAGCATGGGAATTTTTGTACTCACTGCTGAAATGTTATGCTTTCAGAACTTCATTGATTGTTCATTTTCTTTTATGATCATCCAGGTATTAATTAGACCTATCAACCAAAGGGAGGGCTGTAAATATTGTAAGTAAGTAAAATCAGTAAGTTCAAAAACATTGTCAATGGATGGGTTTAAAGATGTTAACTTGCTTTTATGCCTTCAACAGAAACTTGCATATCAGAAATTAGTAGGCGAAACTTTTCAATATACTGAACATCAAAGGTCAGTGGTTTTGACACACTGCCCAAATATGAAGGAGAAAAGAATGATTTAATAATAGCAGCCAGAGCTATAGTCAGTGCCTACTCTTCTTTGGGATATAATCTAAGAGGTAGATCAACTATAAGCTTTTTTTGAATATACAACATATATGAACAAAATGAGTATAAATTTTTACAAATGCTTAAATTCAGGAATCCACTCTAAATAATAAAATTTAACTAAAGTTAAAGTGAAAAGCCTTGAGAAATGCATTGGAGAGCGCTATTTGATGTCATCCTAGCTATTATAGAAGAGTGATTCCATAGAGACAGCACATTTTATACCATTATAGTTTTCTGCTTACTTGATGACTAGTGACTAGAGCACTTTACCTGTGGTGCAATTGTACAACTCTCTCTCTGGATCTGAATAATCTGGTCTTTGTGTTGTTGTATGGTAAATTAACATTTCTGGGGCTAGGGTTGCATAGAACTTTTTAGTGAAATTTCCTTTTTCCATGTTAGAACCTCCTTAGATTAAAGTACTATAAACTACTGTCCTTACCAAATTATCTTTGTTGCTAATGATACAGCTCTCCATATCTTCAAAATGTAGCTAAATAATTAATGAGTTACCTTAAATAATCTACCAGCCTCCAGGAGGCAGCAAATCAGTCTGATACCAAGTATAAATAACAATTCCGCAAAGTAGATTAAAAGAGTAGGATTTAAATGCAAAATTCATGGCAGGGCAAATGCTGGTATTTCAGTTACTAAGAATATGTAAGTATAACTAGCTAGGGTTTATTTAAGACTGACCAACCTAAAAAAAATACACTGATGTCTGTTTGAACCTTTTTCTTTTCTTTCCAAATACAAAATTCTGGTTTGGTGCTGCAGATCTTGAAGTGTCCTTCAAGACTTTTTCACAATGAAAACAAACTAACAGGAATGGTCTCTTGTGGAGTAATGCACTCTGAAAACTTTCCAGAAAACTTATATTTGGCTACCATTCCAAAAATGACTCTTGAGAACATTCAGCAAAGAAATTCTTGTATTTTTTTAATGACATGATAATTCAATGGAAAGTAATTTGGGTATAATGCAATGTTATTTATTGTTCCACTGGATAACAAATTGCAAAAAGGACAAATTCACAGCCTCCAGCTTTGATCACATGAATGAGAAAAACAGGTTTTACGTTTCATGAAAAACTCTTTGAACTTCTGAAAAATATTTTAGTGAAAATAGAGATACTGCCCTAGGATCTAATGAACAGCTGAGTGCACTAAAGTGCTATGGAAATTTTCACTTCATTGGGTGTAGTTGCCTATTGCCTAGAAAATAGATGTGTTTGCACTTAAAACATGTCTCTTTGCTTCAATTATTGTGATCTCCAATTCTGAAAGTGTAGGTGCTTCTAAATACTGTAGACAATCTTCATACCATAAATCAAAAGTCCTGGGCAATCCTGCTGGTGTTCAAACCTCCTTGCTATCCATCAGGATCTCTTATTGAGCTGTAAAGTTGGTTTCTGAGCAGGGGGCTGGAGAATCGCTGCCTTTTAATGCTTGGGAATTTCAAGCTGCCCACCATGAGTGCCAACTCCAATCAAGCTTGGGAATTCATGTCCTCTATAACCAACCATGGTCTTGTTTATATAATCTTGATCCTGATTCATATTGATGGTTACATCTTGGATCTTGTAATCATCTCAGAATGGTTGATGATCAGGAGGAGGAAGGGATTTGTATCACCCCATTGCCATAGTCAGAATATGTCCTAATCTGGTTAAAATTCAGAGCCACCTCAGCGATTATCAGCAGTCTAACTGGGCAGAGCTGCTGCCATTCGCTGAGGTGGCATACAATAATGCCATTCATAGTAGCACTGCCATGATCCCTTGCCAGATTACCAGTGGCATGGAATTTGTTCCCATGCCCGAACTTCCCAGGGAGCCTCCCTCATCTAGTAAATGAGTGGATGGATTCTCTGAAACAGGGGTGGGAAAATACGAAGTGGGCATTGCGGGAAGTGGCAAAAATCTATAAAGCACAAGCCGACAAACACCGCAGTCCCCAGCAGCCATTCTGGGTCTGGAACTTGATCTAAGATTAAAGCTCCCATACAAAATGCTAGGGCCGAAGTTCGTCAGGCTTTTCTCTACAGTGAAAGTGATTAATCCTGTTACAGTACAGCTTAGCTAGGGAAAGTGCATCCGGTGTTCCATAGCAGTTTGTTGAAACTGGTGGTAGGCTCCCTAATTAGACTGATAGACCGGGTAGCCCTGAAACCAAAGTGGTGCAGCGGAAGACGCATTACAAGGTAAAGATTTTGGATTCAAAATTGCATAGGGGTAAGTACCTGGTGCAGTGGAAGGGGTACCCTCTCTCTGAAGCCACTTGGGTCAAGATCTGGGATGTAAAGGTGGATAGGTTGGTCATGCAGTTCCATGACGAGTACCCCTAGAAACCTAAGGCACCTCCAGGGGGACGAAGGGGAGGTTAGGCTAATTTGTAACTAATCTCTTTGTACTTTCTTCTCATTGCAGGAATTAATTGATGTTCTCAAGTTCTGGGGTGCCCTCATCATGGAATTGGGTCACCCACTCTGCTGCTTTGTCCTCTAGGTTGTCTGTGATGGCGGAGATAATCTCTTGGTTGGTTAGGTACTCGTCCCCGTAGCGATCAATGTAGGCCCAAACTCGGTTTACATAAAAGGCCAGTTTGTCTGGACTTCCGTGAAAGGTAGCCCTGAAACGGAGTGACACTGAAACTGAACCCAAGTAAAACAAAATTACTATATTTATATCTGGGTCCTCTGTCAACATCAGTGTTGCTTCTGGATGGGCAGGTGTTACCAATTAAAGAGCAAATTCAAAACTAGCAAGTCCTTGTAGATTCATTTGTTTTTAGTTGCAAAGTCGTGTCCGACCCATCATGACCCCATGGACAACGTTCCTCCAGGCCTTCCTGCCCTCTACCACCTTCTGGAGTCCATTTAAGCTCACGCCTACTGTTTCTGTGACCGGTGTAGATTCATAACTTCTGCTAAAACAGGCCTATCTAATGGGGAATTTGCCTAGCTAATGCACCAATTGTGACTCTACTTGGTGCAGGAGAAGCTAGCTAAAGTAATTCATTTTGTGGTCACCACCCAGTCTCACCACCCAGAAACTGCAACTGGTGCAGAATGTAATGACCTACGTACTTGCTAGCTTTTGACAATGGGAACAAATAACACCAATTTTCCTGATTTTGCACTGGTTAAAGATCTAAATACAATTTAAAATGTTGATGTTAACCAAAAATGGAATTTGGAATTTGGGCATTTGCGGAGCTGACTGCTTCAACCAGAATCAGCCCATCTCATTAGATCTTGGAGGGCTGGTAGTGATCTCACTTCTGGGAGGTGAAGGAAGCCAAGATAAGATGACACTGTTTTTCTGAAACAATACCATTGTTTGGCATGGTCTCTGGCATGGTCTATTTTTGATATATTGTGTTTTAATTATTGTTATTTATTTTATTTTATTGTCATCCATGCTGGTTTTTACCATGGAAATTTTGATTATTATTTGATTGTATGCTTGTTACTTGATTGCTGTAGGATATAAGTTCAATCAATAATAAAGGTCATTGCAGAAATTGTTCTTTCCTTAACTGACATTTTTCTCTACAAAACAGTGGGACATATGTAATGATTATAAGCTGAGGACAAGATCATCTGGATTCAACACAAAATTGCATGAAGGAATACAGCAAATGGCCAGTAAAAGGTGCCTTTTCGAAGCTACTTGAACACCTCAGAATGAGAAAATTCTGAAATTAACAAAACTACTGTATTAGATCAGCACTGCAAAAAGTTGGATGACCACCAGATGGCAGCAAAGCACCAATTGTCCTCTTTTTGCTGATACTGTGATTGTCTGGATTTTTGCAGCACAGATTAGGTTAGTCCTAACATGTTTAAGTCTGGCATCAAATCAAAGAAGCACAGTACACCAACAGGGGAACAAATATATTCATTCAAGTAAACAAAAATAATTTAAAAGTGATAATATGGAGTCAGATGGTGTTTCTTGGAAGGCATGCTTAAGCAATGCCTCTATTTCTGGTTTAAAGCATCACCCACTCTGCCCACATATGGCCAAAAAGAAAAAAAGGGGGGGGGGCGTAATCTTAACTGTGGTTATCTGAAACATTGACTGGGGTTAACCAGAAGGAAACCAGCTACTCTCTCCACCCTTAAAACCACTTTCCCTTTGCACCATTTCAGCTTTGCATTGTCCAGTGTACCACTCTTCTCTTCCTACTTTTATTTTTAGTCTCATTAAACTTTATCTGGGATTACAAGTTAAAATGGACAGACTGCATTTACGAAAAAGACTGAAATTGACTGCATTGTTCTTGTCTTGTTTAAGTTTGAAAAGACCTCATTGGGTGATCTACTGCATTCTCTTTTCCAAGTGTGTGTCAGAGGGGAAGCATGGCTGGGGAGGGGGCAGTGATAATAAAAGAAGGAAAAGTTGGTTGGAAGAAACAATGAGGCTATACATTTTAACAGTTGTATTTTTTTAAAAGTGAGTGGAAGTAGAGGAAACTTCTTTACTCAGAAGATAAAATTGGAAGAAAATTCATGGTGGCAGGTACTGGGCAGTGACCAGAGGGACGTGTGATCATACTTGTGGTTTCATTGAAATCTGGAGCTAGGCCCAAAACAGGACACTTTACTAATTATCCTGAAAAAAGGCTGTAAGTGACATTCATATTATACACTTTGTGGTGGGATCTTGCTGAAGGTGGAGCAGCAACCTTTAATCCAGGTATGCGAACTGACAGGAACTGGTTAAAATGTGTGGTGAGGAATAGATTAGATTAAATGATTCACATTGGAATATATCTTAGAGCAGGGGTGGGAAACAATGGGCCCTTTATGACTTGTGGACTTCAACTCCCAGAATTTCTGAGCTAGGCTCAGGAATTCTGGGAGTTGAAGCCCACAAATCATAAAGGGCCCATTGTTCCACACCTTTGTCTTAGAGGTACATACGGTTCTATATTGAGGGCATGATCTGGTAGGATAGTCTCTTGCACAAATCTTGCAGAAACAAACAGCCCCATGGAAACACCCTACTGGTGTTTTTCTTAACTTTGAAAGCTTGCTTTCTCAGTATTTTGTGAGATGTGTTAAAAAATGTAATGCACTGTTAAACACAATAAAATGACAGTACAACTTTAACACACATTCAGTTTTCTAATTAACAGAGACCTGTGTGCTATTGTAAATGTATGAGGAACAGTCTGTTTGCATAACCATATATCACTTTACAAGATGCCCTTTCCCCTGAGCATTTAACAATTTTGCATTTACGTGCTGTATCTGGTACTCATGTAAAAATAACTGAAGTCATGAAGATATATTGCTCTTTCTTGGTATTATAAGAATATTCTCAGCAAGGAAAATTACAAGAAAAGTGAAGAAAGAAGAAAGGAAGTAAGAATGACTCACCCATCCTCTTTTTATGTTTACTTGATGAAGTCTGAAGCAAGAACATACACATACTTCTCTTGCGATGGAATTGGACATGGTGAAACAGGAACTTTCTAATTTCATTTTAGAGAAAATGTGCAAAACATTAGGGTAGTCAGTTTTGAGGTGGTATTTTATTTATTAATTAAATTGAGGTATCCACTAAATATGTGTCTCTGGGTGGCATTCAGTAAAAACAAAATAATTAAAAACAACAAACCATTAAGAATGTATGTATGCATGTATGCATGTATGTATGTATGTATGTATGTATGTATGTATGTATGTTGCATTTGTGCTGATAAATAAATAAATCGGCACAAATGCAACACAAATGTAACAAAGGCAACAGTAAAAATAATGGCTTTCTGTCTGGATGGTCTCTTGTGATGAGCCGATAGACAGAGAAAGGAAGCAGTATGCTTCCTCCCATATTTGGGCATACCAGGGGTTGTGACATCCATCCATCCATCCATCCATCCATCCATACATCCATCCATCCATCCATCCATCCATACATACATACATACATACATACATACATACATACACACATATGTCAAAATCCTTGATTTATGACCAAAAATGAGACCAAAATGTCTTTCTCTAAGCAACGTGAAAAGCACAACTGATCTTATGACCTTTTTGCCATAGTCATTAAATGAATCACCACAGTCATTAAGCAAATTCCACTTCCCCCAGTCAATGCTTAGTTTAGGATGTGAAACAGCCATTTTGAAGTGGAGCTTCAAAACGCAACCAGGGTTGTATTTGTGATGGGCTGGGAATAATAATTGGAGGTCACACCTACAGAATAGGTTCTAAAATTTTTTGAAACCCACCACTGTTCTGTTTACACATTTCGAGGAATAAACTAGGTATCCTCCCAAAATATACCACCTGTCCTGACCTATCTCTTTGAGAATAAGGTACTTACTAGGCTGTGCAAAATCTAGGGTGGCTTTGGTCCCTATTGATTTTGGCATTCCAGGTTTAAGTGGCTAGCCTTTTCAATTAACTATAGGTATGATTAATCAAGTGTCAAGTGTGAGTAAACAGGTGATCCAATGTAGAAACCAAAGCTTGTCAGTCTTTATTTGCGTAAATATAAATTGCTTTATTGCAGTGATTAACCAACATAAGAGAATTGATATTCAAAGTCTAAATTGACTAAGTCAATCAAAACTAAATTGACAAAGTCAGGACAGTTGTGAAAAGTACATATACACAAAATTTCTTGGCTAAAATATGATATTAAATCAGAATTTGCTAAAAGGCTTGCTTAGGCTACTCATCTACAGCAAAAAGTGATTAAAGTTAACAATCTGTATAATACAAACTTGGAATACCAAATAAAATGCAAATACTATATAGCTGCAATTAAGATTCACTGCATAACATTTAAAACTTATTTGGGGTATATGACTGACTAAAAAGGGTAAAAGGTGTTAATTGTGCACAGCAAGTAAGCATGAATAGGCACTAATTACACAATCCCATTTCTGTGGAAAGTCCCTTTACACAAAATTGGAGAGCAACAGTAGCCTTCAGAGAACTGAAAGTAATTCAAAATGAATTTCTCTTGCTATTGACATAGAGCGTTTTCCTCCATCTACCATCCCCCAAATTTATTGGGGCTGGTGTGGCTGCAGATCCAACATACAATCAGCAGTCCTTTGTGTTCTATACAGAGATACTCCTACGTAACCTGCTTGAGACAAAATATTATGAGCATGAAAAGGTGAAGCAATGGCACTCTAAAACTACTTTCAACACAATAAAACTTGTCCCTGTCTTGAGCAGCAGAAAAATCAAATCCATTCCTATCAGCATGATTCAGCATATCATGTAAGCATTATAAGGCAATTGAAAAGTAAGAATGTTTTAGTGTTTTCAGGCCAGGGAACAAAGATAGGAAAATCTAAAATTAAGGGGTTTCTTCAAATTCAGGCTGTAGAGATGGGTCTTTGACTGAAAGACCCCTTTAGGCAAAAATTTGCCCCATTTAGGCAAAAATTAAAACCTGTTTAACTAAAAGCTTTTTCATATTAAGGCAGATGATGTCAGCTTTACCAGGTAGACCAGATAAGAAACACAGGCACATAATTAAGCTACACTATATTGCCAAAGGTGAGTGAATATTTTTGGCAATATAGTATACATTAGCAGAATCTTGTAAGTTTGAAAGTACAGTTCCCTTTTACAGATCCAATTTAGGGAGGATCCCTCCTGAGCCTCTTGCTCTGCTCACTGTTCTGTTGTGGGCTATGCTACCTCTTATCTGATATGGTTTTTTTGAGCTCTCTCTCAAGGCCATTCCTGTATACAATTACAATGCACTGTTTTCCAGTTAATTACAGGCTCTGGGCTATAAAGTATTTTCCATTTGTGATAACTTTGAACCTCAAAGGAAGAATGAGGAGCCTTAGGATTGGTTACTGAGCACACACTCACAGGATTTCTATTACTGGCCTAGAACACTGATAAATAGACATAGGATAGGCAAGGAAGTTGCAGCCTAAGATCAGAGAAACTTATGGATGGTCAAATTAGAAACAAAATTCAAGTTGCATACACTAGATATACTTTATCTACCATATTTGATTTTGGTGCAATTTAACTCCAAAACAAAATAAAAATCACACAATAAATGCTGACATAGATGGGCAATCTAGCCAAATAACACAAACAACATATATAAAACACAGCCAATGAGAGTCTCCATCTTGCCTAGCCCAAGGTTTAAGGGAACAACAAGGTCTTTAGTGGAGATGGCACTTCTATACAAATTGTTTTATTTATTTATTGTACTTTTGACTTTTCCAGCCAAATACATGAAATTTAGAGAACTATTAAAACCATTAAAAAATTTAAAAGCAAACATGAACATCACAGTGTAATTCCCTTCCCCCTTTATCTACCACTGTTGTTGCAGCCGGTAGCCATTTGGATCAGAAGTGGGTTGCCAATTTTTTAACTTCTTGTTCGGGCATGCTCGCACTTGCACATGTGTGCAATGCTTCTGCGCATGTGCAGAAGCATCCAGGAGGGTGGGCGGAGCCACACACCATCATTACTACTGGTTTGGCTGATCCAGGCCGAACTGGCAGAAACTCACCTCTGATTTGGATGACATCATCTCACAAGATGTTGAAGATCAAGTGGTTCCTCACTATAAAGCAGTACCAAAACTATCCCATTCTGCAATGGATTCACACGAAATTAAGCCTCCATTCCCCCCCAAAAACTGATTATATCCATAGCTTGATTTTGAAGACTAGCCTAGCTGAACCAGTACAATGTTTAGCATTGCAATTTGCTTCATATATTTTATCAACAGCCATGTAAGATAAGAGCTGTACTATTATCCCTATCTTATTAGGAATGCTGAAATAGAAAATTGCAGTTTTCTTTAGACCACTCCTTCCTCAGGGCCAGAGTTAAAAATGGAACCCTAGATTTCTCTGTTTATAACAGCCACTATGCGACATCAAGGACACACATCCTTCATACCTCTCAAGAATCATTTATGCCCATCTGTGTCCTTATGCCATCATCTGTGTTTAGCAGCTGAGTTGACTGATTTCTGGTTCACCCTTGGTGTAACCAAAACAAAAAAAAGTGATATCTCTATTGCAACAACAAAGCTGTGTTGCCCTTGTGGGTGGGATGTTTCCCATTAGTGGTAACTCTTGTTTCACTAGTCTTCTTGTTCTATACAACAAAATGAGTACTAAATTAGGAAGTCATCAAGTAGAGCTATTTCCAGAGTTTCCCATGACAGGAAATATTATGGTTTGAGACCTAAATAAAATATGTATGACTTTTTTCAATTGGAAGGCATTCAGATTGATCCCATGAGGGTCATTATTAGCCAAGGCTCATAGCCATGAGAGTTCCATTAGCTTTCCTTTACTTTTTCCCAGGATAATATGGGGCAGTTTGCTTGAATTTATTCTAGGACAGGGGTGTCAAACTTGTGGCCGATAGGCCAGATGCATCACATAATGCCTCTGCTCCTGCCCGGTTTAGCAAAGGAGAAAAAAAAAATTCCAATAGGTCTCATGATGCCGCCATGACACTGCAAGTTTGACACCCCTGCTCTAGGAGATATAGGAGATATTTGCACTGCTATTCTTACTGGTTATCAGCAACCGCTCCCTATTACCACAATCCAATAAATAATTTCACATAACTCCTGTTGCTTACACACACAAAGATAACAAATAAGGAAATTGGCAATCAAAAAATCCATGAAAGAGAAAAGAGAAGAAAGAAAGGGGGGGGGAGAGGGAAATTTATTGGATCGACAGATTGAACGAGCAAAATCTTGTACAAAAGCCTACAATAATGGGTTTAATCACAGTTTTTGAGATTTTAAAATTAGCTTATCAGATTAGTCTGTTTTTACCAGTGTTCCCTGTGAATGAGCATCCAGGTTGGAAGATGAGACTCCTTTCCATAACCCACAGTACCTTTCTCTGTTACTATCTATAGGTCTCTGCCTATAGAGAAAGCTATATTCAGAAAGAATTGTGGGAACCACTTATCTTCTCACATCATTTAGATCTGTATGTCCAACAGAAACATCTTTGACATGCAGGAGACATCTCAAGAAAATTGGCACAGGATTTTATCTAAAGTGATTTTTATGATTCTAAAAATTTAGGCAGAATTGCCAGAATTGCCAGAATTTTAAGGAAAAGGCAAAATATTTTGCGGAAGTATTTCAAAGCTTTTCATTTCTAACTAGATCAAGGGTATGAATAAGGTCCTAATATTAATTTTACTTTTAATATTAAGCAAAAAATCAAGAATAAGGAAGCATAACTTCAAACTGACAGGAGGGAAGTTCAAAAATAATGTTAGAATATTTTATCTCACAAAAAGAGTAATGGAAGCTTGGAATCAACTTCCAATAGAGGAAGTGGATCAATCATCAGTTACTGAGGTTAAACATGCTGGGGATAAACATGTCTATCATCCAACAAAAAATAAAAATTAAACAAACAAATAAAATATGACAATAATTAAGAAGGATATTTTTGATCTTCCAAAATGCACAAAAGAATAGGACCTCAGACTTGTAGACTTTCCATGTTTATAAGCACTTCTACCCAAGAAGCCTTTCTCCACTGTGAAACTGAAGGCTCTCCACCCATCCTCGAATCAGCAGAAAACTATGCTGGCATGAAATTGGCTGCCCCTGTTGCAGGCTATACCCTGCCTTTATTGCCTCTGTTCCTACTCTGTTTAGTCATCTAACTTTCTATCAAGGGGGCGGGGGCGGGAAAGCCTAACAGAGTTTGGGACTGTTATTAGACAATGTCAGAATAAACAGGAAAGACTTTGATACTGCACAACTAAGGATGACTTAAATCTTTCACACTCATGGGCTGGGGATAAGTTGAAAGTGATGTCATGGTGTACATAGCACAAAATAGATACTGCCGAGACTTGTCTGTGCCGATGAGGTTAAGTTCAGGTGAGGAAGGGATTCAATGACTCCATGTTAATTTAGAAGCAATTCTGGATCCCTGTGCTTCTGTGACTTCTGTTGGTTTTATTGCCAGCTGAGCTTCAGTGAATCCAAATTGCAACCAGTCAACACATTTGCAACTCTTCTGTCCCGTGTTCTGTTGGCTCTTCACCTTCAGACTTCCCAGGTATTCCCAGGTGATCTATTGAATGTCCTTTAAGGAGAAATTCAAAAGTGAAACTGACCAGTGTCCTGTCAGTTTTCCCTTTGGTTTCCACTGGGAGGAGCAATGTGCTGTATGTGTTTCCTTCTTTTTTCCCACCCTTTTTTTCCCTTTGGGTGGAGTGAGAGGTAAAGGAATTTTTGATTACTCCAGGGGATTAGAAATGATGGCAATATTACACAATAAATTCCAGTAGCTTTAAAACTATGCAATTTATCTAGCTGGTAGTCCACAGTAGTCTATAATTACCCAGTTCATTATTTTCATGATGTAAAGTTATGCCATCTCCCTGAATTTTTTAATGCAACAAGAATTATGGCAATGGCCTGACAGCTTCATCCTATTACAGTCAGTTTTCATACAACATGTGTTTATACTACATGGATTCACCTATGCACAATTAATAAATAAGGGGACAATCTCTGTAAAGCAGGAGGAATGTTTGCTTATCCATGATTTTCCTGACATTCAATTTTGAGAAAATGAGATATGGCAGATGAATGCTGCAAGCACTACCTAAGTGAACATTAACAGATTGCTGCTTTGTTTACTGCTCACTCAACTTAGTTTTCTACATGTGTGCTACCTTGATAGTGTCTATTGTGCCTCTCTTCTCATTTTTGATGTTATTCAAGAGTGTCCATAGGCAAGGTAAAAAAAAAATAAGATGGTGACCACGAACCTGTGATCAAAGCCCTGTCTCCCTTTTAATCTGCATTGTGAGACAAGATCAAAAAGGTGTGACTACATGATTGTAGTCATCCTGACTTTTCTAAAATTCCCTTCCTGAAGATAGCCCAGGTGCTATTACTACTTTTACAAAAGTGTGTTTTTCTCTCCTAAAATAGTAAAACAGTTTAAAGTAAGGTACCAAACAACGATAAAGGTGTTAAAACTTCAGGTAGAGAAAGAAAAAGAAAAAACTATCAACTGAGGAGAAATTTTGAAAAAAACTGAAAGAGCATGTAACATCTTGCATGCTGCTGAAGTGATGTGGACAATTGGGGGGGAAATGCTGAGAAAATACCCACAAACGTTTTAGGAGGAACAAGTAAAGTGCTACAAAGCCTATTAGGACAGGTCATAAAGGAAGAGATGGAACATCTATTAAGAGTTTGGATTGATGATCAAAGAGGAGACAGATAAAAGAGAACTTATTAGCAATATATGAAGACTTCAGAGAAAAAGTTGAAAACCTTGAAGACATGTTTTCAACTGTGTAAGTACTATATTGGGATTCTTTATTGTATTTGGTTTGCAAAAGTATTTTTGAGTGTCTTCTTCTAATCCTACCCCCCCCCCCATTTTTTAAAAATATTATTCATTTGAATGATTTTGCATCACATGAGGTTTTCTAGCAACCCAGTTTTTGTGGTACATAATAGCTGACTGTTCAAACATTTGAAATTTGACACACTGCATCAGATGAATACATCTCTAGGACTTAGAGGTGAGGGTGTATTGTTCTCCTAGACCAGAAGTTGCCACAGTTCCAAGTAACACCCCTAATGAAAGAAGACTTGAGTTTCCTCAAAGTTCCATTTTATTAAAGATGTCATATTGGCACATCTGGGAAAATCCGAATCTGAAAGCTTCCATGTTTTCTCCACACAATTGAAAGTTCAAATCCCTGCTCAGCACCCACATGTCCATCACATGGTCCAATCAGACTCCGACCCAACTGGAGATGCCTCCCATTCATACCACTTCAGGTGCAGGACAAGATGTCCTTGACTCTCTGAGAAAGGAATGTTATTTAGACTATATATCTCCCATACTTCATATAATCCCGAGCCGCCCTACCCATTTTCCCACAGACTAAATCTGGCAGGCCTGAAGGCCCAAAGCAAAAGATGGCTTCCAGGCCTGACAGCAGTTGCATGGATACCGAATGAATAACTTTTTCCAGCTAAGCTTTTATTGTTCAGTTAGGGCTTGGCACTTTTGTTGTCAGTATTCTGAATTCAGCAGGGTAATTGGCAAATTGCTTCCAACTACTTTGGAAGGGATGAGTGATGTTTCAAAGTGTCCTACATGTCCTTGTCTAATTTACTATATTATTGGTCAACAAGGTATTATTCACATACCACAGAGTGCATGCAGGCTTTCTGCTTAATTGACAACCACGACCCAAGTTATTTCTTCCATGTTCCATTACAGGACTAGTAGCTGACTCTAAGTGGTAATAGGACTGTGGCCTCCATTTGAGGGCAGAGGTTAGGTTAGGAAGAACAGGGTCAAGCCAAGTAGAACATTCCTAGCTCAGTCCTTGTGACTTTTGCTATCATTTACCACCTCTCCAATCCAAAGAAACTATCTTAAAATGCTGTGTTAAATATATGTTAATGCTGTGGTAATCTTACTTTACAGAATAACAACTGAAATGTCTCCATTGGTTGATGTGATATATATCACTGTGCTCTCTATTATGTTGTGGTATAAATGACCTTAGAGCAGTGTTTTTCAACCTTTTTTGTGCAAAGGCACACTTTTTTCATGAAAAAAATCATGAGGCACACCACCATTAGAAAATGTTAAAAAATTTTAACTCTGTGCCTATATTGACTATATATAAAGTAATTTTCCCACGGCACACCTTACACTATGTTACGGCACACTAGTGTGCCGCGGCACAGTGGTTGAAAAACACTGCCTTAGAGGACAAGAGGCATGTAAAAGAATGGGAATGTTCTAGGAAGTGTTTCAGAAGAGATCCTTTCAGAAGTTTTTTCCAAAGAATAGAAGGAAAGGAGAGGAAAAATATTTTCTTGCAAGATTCTTTTGAAGTAACTTTATATAGAGCTAGTACTCATGGTTGTACATCTTGTCTGGACTACCTTGCTAAACTAACGTATGTTTTATATTATTTTAAAATGTTGTAAGCTGCCTAGAATTGCTATTGTGAGCTGGATGCCACATAAATTGAAGAATGAATAAATGAATAAATAATGGAAAGTATACATAAAAAAGACAATAAATATTTAAAAACAAGTACAAGGAAGAAACTTTTATCATCTTTCCCATAAAACAATTTATAAAGCAGTTGCTGAACAGGCTTCTGGAATAATTGTTCTGAACTTCCTCCCTTTTAATTGGCAGGGTGAGCCCATTGAAATTCCAGATTGCCCTGGCTTCTGATGGAGGGGTGACTTCAAATGTTTGCATCCATGGTCACATTTTTTCTGATATCTAGCTTCCAATTTTTTGTTAGATGTTCTGTTAAATGATCTGGTTTATGATGCCCTGGATATGCGTGTATGCTTCATTCCAGATTAGATAAGCAAAGCAGGTAACAGTACTTTCTGTCAGTATGAAGAGACCTCCAAACACAACGCAGCTGTACCCAGAAATGTTGTTAACTGGACCAACATCTGATTGCAGATTTCTGGGACATGGATGGAATCATATCTGGAATATGTGTTGAATGCAGATCAGTACAAAGGTATATAAAAATAGAAATCTAGGTCGCTCCAGTCCCTGAAGAATAATAACAACATCATGCCATAGTTGCAAAGACAGAATTATAGTTGTGCCTTCATTTTATATCCTGAAATCTCAACTGCAGAGACAATTTTGGAAGCCACAATCTGGTTGGGAGATTGGGGGGGGGGAGCTCCAGATTCTCATAGAAGGTGGGAATTTAGCTTTACCTGATGGTTCCTCTTTCAACCAGTTATTCCCAATTCTCATGTAAGAGCCAAGTTTCAATCCCCATCACAGGTAAGGAACAGGCTGGAGGAGAAGTAGAATAAGAATTTTCCCATGGATGGGGGAGGAAGTAATTTTGGCCTTTTGATATAAATCATTGGTTCCTAAAGATAAAACATTTGGACACCTCTGAATTATGGTATGGTGTTTCTTTCTTAATGGAAGTCCCTCAGACAACCAGGGCTTAGGTGTCATTGCTGTAAGCTTAGTTCCTTTGTTTGAGTAAGACTTCTGAGAATTTTCAGACTTTTGTTGATGTTTCCACTAAATAGTTGTAACTTTACAGAATTGTTGGGCACCTGCCCTTTCACTTTTTTCCAAACTTGAAATCATCAGGTGGGTTACAGACACCTCCCTTGCCTGGGAAGCTAATTTGGCTGCTACTAGTTCAATAGTACAAAAGCTAGGGTGAAAACTGCACCTGGCAAGCAATTGGAGTAGCTAGGATGCCGTGTGTGTATCTTTATAGCTCTCATAAACAGTTTAATGAAGAACAGGCTATGGAGTTAAAGGCTAGGCCAAAGCCTCACCCTGTGGAGGGAGGTGTCCTTGAAGGCTTTTTACAGAAGAACAAGAGATTAAGCCCGATAGAGGAAGGAGGGTAAGAGGCAAACTACATACATATTCCCTCCCTCTTTCCCTCCCTTTACACCACCCTTTTTCTTCACTAGCTTCCTGATCATTTGAGTAGCTTAGCCTGAAAGGCAGCAAAGAAAAGTGAAGAACATTAATAGAAGCTGAAAGAAGACAGCTTTATTTGAGAGGGGGAAAATCTAACAAAGCTGAAGAGTTTGCAATTATGTCTTCTCTCTGACTTTCTGAAACAGTGGTGAAGACAGGAAGTGTGAGAAGTTGTTGGAGTTGCTTTAGCTGGAGACAGTGGCAAAGGAGTTACTACGGTTAGCTGAAGATGACAGCAAGAGTCAAGAACACATGGCTGGATCTGTCATAGGATCTCTATGCCTGGTAAGTATCCATAGCTTATTGCATCTTTGGCAAAGGGGGCTGTAGAGAGATGAGGGCTGATTATGTAAATAAATTAAGTATCAGTTTCCTCGAAATATGAGTTTCCTGTAGTTGTATGAACACATACACACATAAATGAATAGAATTGTATGGAGAATGATTGACAAGCATAAAACCAAATTCAGAATATGTCTCAAAGGTGCTTTTCAAAAGGCAACTTAACTTTCTTGGGGGTTTTTTCCCCTTGAAAATGTTTGCTTATCATCCAAGAAGCTTCTTCAGTTCTGAGATCAAAGTATCTTCTTCACAAAATTTACTGATGTGCTGACAGCGCGGTCCTATTCCCGTTCAGAAGTCTGAATTCCTGGTACTTTTGTTATAACAGAGTTATAACAACAAAATATTGTTAAAAATCTTAATTAAGAGAATTCCAACTTCAGTCTGAAACTTGTAAATATAATTTGTTATATTTAGATATATAACATTCAGGTACATTAACATTGGTATCCCCTAGTCTCTTTTAATAACTCTCATAACCTTTCCTAAGTGTTTAAAAAGAAAGACATTACAAAATTTACATCATGAGACTCTGAGCTGTCATTTAATCCAATGTGGTAAGGTTGGCACTACTCACAATGGAGAAATGGTTGGTGACGTCTAAATTAACTTCTTTGATTAAAGAAAAAAGCAGTATCAACCTTTATGGCTAAAAAGAAACACCTTATAAACTTTTTGCGTGAAACAGAAAAAAAATGCAGTTTTAATTTGTAGTTTTGATTATTAGGGGGGAAAATGCTGGATAAGAGAAAGGGACTGGAATTTGGAGGGGAACAATTAATGCTACTATAGTGATACTGCTGGAGATTAAGGCATTGGGATTGCTATGGTTTCAGTTTAGAGAAGTTTGTGTTAGTTTCTTTAAAAGGTTCCCTAATATTCTGTTTTTTCAGTGATTTGTTGAAGAAATTCAACTGCACAATTTATAGCTTTTTTGTAATCAGGAAATAAGAGAAAATTTTGTAGTAGTATTTGTTTGCTGCAAACAAACTCAGAAGCAGTTTTTTCTTTCCTTTTTCTTCCTTTCTTTACTGCTGTTATTCTTGATTAGTTTGTGTTAGTCTTTATGTTCTTTATAAAACTTTTAATAAATATTTATATACATATCTATTCTGAATTGTCAATGACAGTATATACAAACTTGAATTTGAAATGCAGTGCATTATAAGGATCAAGGAATAACAAAGTGACAATCTTCTGCATGAATGAAAATAATTAATTTTAGAACTGAAGAAGAAAGAAATATACTACTTTTAATTTTAATAATTACACATTAATCTGTAAATCAGAAAGTTTTCAGACTCTGTGATTCAGTAGATGTCCACTTAGGCAAAACGAAAACTCAAATCCAGAATCAGTTTGACATTCCCGCTTTGTCAAAACAAGTCTGATCAAGACTGTTTTTTAAAATAGTGACTCTTCTCCAAGTTGCTTATAAACTCTTGACATGGGGGTTTAACTCAGCAGATTGAGAACTGCTGGCATGTAGTTTTCAAATTGGTGCCAACTGCCAACACTCATGAGATATCATTTAAAATGTAATGTAGAAGTATAAAGTCTAGTTATATCTTTTTCTCTTCAAGATATCAAAAGGTGTATATTCATATTAACCTTTGTTATTATATAAAGATTATATTATTATAAAGTTTATTTAGTTTTGGGGGAAGGGGTTCTAGAAATTGTGCAGTTGAATTTCCTCAACAAATCACTGAAAAAAACAGAATGTCTGGGAACATTTTAAAGAAAATAATACAAACATTGTCTCTAAACTGAAAAAAAACCCCATAGCAACCCAATGCCTTAATCTCCAGCAGTATCACTATAGTGGCCTCAATGGTTACCCTATGTTAGTCCCTAACTAACTGTTAGTCCCTAACTAACAATGCTTCCTGCTCACATATTTATTCAACTAAATTCAAAACAACTTTGTGAGACAGGTTAGGCCAAGAAATTGTGAGACTGGACATAGGTCACAGTGTGTTTTAATGGGCAAGAAGAGAATTATGCCAGTTGATTCCTGAGTTATTTCTTGATTCCTAGTCTAATGTTAGCCAGCACTTCATGACAAACCACACCACATAATCCTGCTCATCATAGACATGTTTGCTTTCATGAAATATTATTTTAGAAAGTTTTATCTTTCATACCACCCATGACCACATTTTATTCTAGACAGCCATAGCCTAAAATGAGGAACCTGAAGGCGATCCAGAAGTCTTTGGAAGAAATGTCCATAGCAGGTGTGTCCAACCCCTGCCCTGCAGGCCACATGCGGCCCCAGACAGCTAGTAATGTGACCCCATAGGATCGTAAACTAATAATGTATTTATATACATTGATTATATTAGGTTTGAAGGTTTGAAGATTTTATTCGACTTGTATGCCGCTCTATTCCCGAGGGACTCAGGGCGGCTAACAAAACCAAGGGGTGGGGGACAATACAAAAGAAAAACCACAACAAAAACAAACAACAGTACAAAACAGTCTACCCATTCGAGTAGGGGATGGGACTCAGCAACCCCAGGCCTGCTGGAACAGCCAGGTCTTGACGGCTTTACGGAAAGCCTGAAGGGTGGTGAGGATCCGAATCTCCATGGGGAGTTCGTTCCAAAGGGCGGGAGCAGCCACAGAGAAGGCCCTCCTCCGGGTAGTTGCCAGCCGACATTGGCCGGCCAATGGAATTCGGAGGAGGTCTAATCTGTGGGATCTAATGGGTCTTTGGGAGGTAATCGGCAGGAGGCGGTCTCTCAAGTACCCAGGTCCAATACCATGTAGGGCTTTATAAGTGACAACTAGCACCTTGAAGTGTATCCGGAGACCAATAGGTAACCAGTGCAGCTCGCGGAGGATAGGTGTAACGTGGGTGTACCGAGGCACACCCACAATCGCTCTCGCGCCTGTGTTCTGGACCAGCTGAAGTCTCAGAACACTCTTCAAGGGCTGCCCAATGTGGAGCGCATTGCAGTAGTCCAGTCTTGAGGTCACAAGGGCGTGAGTGACTGTTGTGAGAGCCTCCCGGTTCAGGTAGGGACGCAATTGGTGTACCAGGTGAACCTGGGCAAATGCCTCCCTGGTCACAGCCAACAAATGATGATCTAAAGTCAGCTGTGGATCCAGGAGGACTCCCAAATTGCGAACCCTATCTGAGGGATGTATTATTTCACCCCCCAGCCTGAGAGTTGGAGAACATAGCCAATTTTTGGGAGGGAAAAACACAAGCCACTCGGTCTTGTCAGGGTTGAGAGCCAGTTTGTTAACTCCCATCCAGACCCTGACAGCCTCCAGGCACTGACATATCACATCAACCGCTTCACTGAGTTGGCACGGGGCAGACAGATACAACTGAGCATCGTCCGCATACTGGTGATATTTTATCCCGTATCGCTGAATGATCTCACCCAGCGGCTTCATGTAGATGTTAAACAGGAGGGGGGACAGGACCGAACCCTGAGGCACCCCCAGGAATGGGAAGAAGAGGGGAAGGGTAAAGGGGAGGAAGGGAAAGGAGAGAAGGGAAAGGAGAGGAGGAAGGAAGGAAGGAGAGAAGAAAGAGAAGAAAGGGGGGTAGGAAGGAGGGAGGGAAGGAGGGAGGGAAGCAAGGAGGGAAGGAAGGAGGGAAGGAAGGAAAGGAGAGAAGAAAGGAGGGAAGGAAGGACGGAAGGAAGGAGAGAAGAAAGGAGGGAAGGAAGGAAGGAGGGAAGGAGGGAAGGGGAAGGAGGGAGGGAAGGGGAGTAGGAGAGAAGAAACGAGGGAAGGAAAGAGGGAGGGAGGGAAGAAGAAGTAGGACCATTGTAAGATAAGATGGATCTATGGGATGATAAAAAAGCAATCTTCAAGTATATTGTCAACAGTAGGGAAAAATTGTTATAAATACATATTATTAATAACAATTATGAGATTATATAATTGTGAATGTATATATGAAATTGATAAAATAAAATAATAATAATAAAAAAGAGGCACCCCATATTTAAGGGGCCTAGGGGTTGACCTCTGCCCTCCGACCAACACCGACTGCGACCTGTCCGAGAGGTAGGAGGAGAACCACCGAAGGACGGTACCTCCCACTCCCACCTCCCGCAGTCATCGCAGAAGGATACCATGGTCGATGGTATCGAAGGCTGCTGAGAGGTCAAGGAGCACTAGGATAGAGGAGTGACCCCTATTCCTGGCTCTCCAGAGATCATCGGTCAGTGCGACCAAAGCAGTTTCTGTGCTGTAGCCAGGCCTGAATCCAGACTGAAAGGAGTCTAGATAATCAGTTAGATATTTTATATGTTGCCCAAGATAATTTGTCTTCACTCAACATGGTCAGCAAGTCAAAATATCTATAGTCTCATTCAGGAGTTTAAAATATTTTTTTTTCAGAACTTTTAGTTTCTCTCTACATAATTATATGCTCCATTCTATGATATTTAGGATTGCAACAAGGTTTAATATTTGAATATTTGAATTTTAATGTTATGTGTATGTGAACTGGCATGCGTACTTCTGTCTTGCTGTATGTACAATGTTCTGCTTCTTGGCACCTGTGTGGATGGAAGTAAAGACTAGAGTAATTCAGAGACAACTCATTTGTTTGAGCAATTATGCAACTCCTGTGATATCTCCCCTTCTGCTTCCAGTTTTCTGACTATTTTCTTTTTTTCCCCTCCCTTTCTAATTTGGGTTTCATAAGCACCTTCTGACTCCGAAGAGTGGAATTTTCCTGCCCTTTTGCTGTCAACAGATGTGTACTTAGGCACACAGGGCAATCTCTTTGTGATTTAACCCCCAAGAAATGTGACTCGAGCAATAAAGCTGTTATCATTGCAAATGGGAGAATATGAGCAGAACTTCCGTCAACTGGAATTTCCTTCAGGCCAAAAAAGGACAACGTTCAAGTGGCACTTAAGAATATTTTTCTTCAGAACTTTTTGTTTTAAAGACTATGCCCCTAACAGGCAGTAGAGGGCCTGCTTGCTCCATTCAGGATAAAAGCCTGTCTTTGTAGCTCAATAACCCAGATCAGTATTAGGCTATTTCACTTCTAAGGCAAAAAGGCAGTTACTTCAAGCCAGGTAGAGTCCTAAGCATTTCACCTACCGAGGCCATTCTTAATCCTGTGTCAGATTGCAGTAAGTGATGGTATTCATTTGTGATGTATGTTTTGATGTGTTCTTGGAGCTGATCCCCGCTTGCAGTCTTCATCCTGCCCAGACAATTCTCATCTCCTCCAATTCATTGCTCCAAGATTTTTCTTCATCTTATCTCCAGCCTTGTGTTGTCCTTTAATGTATTAGAATAAAAATACCCTTTCCCCCCCTTAAATTGATTTTATCCTACTCAGATTCAAGGCAAACAAAATGTGTGACATTTTGCCATCTGTTGTGGACATAAGAAGAGCTGTGTTCAGTGAGTATTTGGCATGGCTATTAGCCACCTCACCCCCTGAATTCACTTCTTTCCTGGTGTTTGCTCTCCCCATTTGTGCTGAGATCAATCCCCATTTAATTTATTTAATCTGAGCAAGAAAGGGGGGATATTTATTCAGTACCAGATCAGCACTATGCCAGAAGCAGTATTTTTGTTTTCAGACATGGGATTGTCACTTTTTCCCCCTCACAATAAAATCCTGAAAATCACAAGAGACTTCAAACTAGGGCTTTCTTGGTCATTGGCTGGTTATATTCACCTTACACAGCAGCTAGTCAGCTTTAGTTAACCCTATTTAGAGGACATAATTAATTGTACAGTCATAGTAGAAACGGGACTTCTAGAATGTGCAATTATTTCTATTCCAATCTTTCTCTGTTCAAAATTTCATATTTTAACTTGGGAGATGTGACAGGAGGGGCAGACCAGGCTAGAAAGGAATCCCCAAACCAGGCCCACCCCATTTGTGCTGCAGCGCCCTGATTGGTGCTGATTTTTCCCCACTGACTGGTGATTTTTTGAAAGAGGATATCATCTTAACCAGAGAAGACTAACCACTGATTTTAATGACTGACATATGTGCAAATCCTTATGACACAACTTGACAGTGATATAGAGCAGCGACAAAAGAGACAAAATAGGAATTGGTGACAGGCATACCAAAGTTTATGGTGGCATTGTGTTTTTGTGTCCAACCCAAGGAATAAACAGCACGTAATAGCAGGGAAATGCCTACAGTTATTTAGGGATCATTGAATCTTGTTTGCCTCTGGGTAACCGTTTGAACAAATCTTTGCTAGCTTGCCCTATCTTTAATAAAATTCATAGCTTTTCTAAGGCATTCCAGTAATCTCTTAGATTCTATTCATCCATCCAATTGCTCATTTCACTCTCCCATTTCCCTCAATCTTGCCAAGCACCTGAATTGGCTGCTGGCCTGAGTCCACAGCTTCTGTGGAATACATGACCTTGAGAAGCACCACCTACTCTTCCTGCCACCTTGTCCTTGGAACCATAAGGAAGTGGACTATCGGCTCTTCGCTCCAAATGTTGGGGGTGACTTTTGTGCTGTTTACATGTAAGGCACCAGAGTACCAGGTGCTGAGAAGCACTGGGACTTTGGGCAGGTGCTTAGGAAGGATTATTTTTTTCAGACTGGAAATGTCCAAGTTGGGACAAGTATGTCTGTTTTCTCTCTGAGTGTGAGATAGTAGACACAACAATATCCTAGGCAACAATATCCTTCTCAGGTAATGCCAGTTTGCCGTTGTCAGTGTGGGATGAAATCAGGGTATTGTATTATAGTATGTTGATTGATGCGATGGATTACTTTAGGTTCTACTCATGAGTAGAAGTGAATTAAGGTTTCTGACAAGCTAGCTGGTTAGATAGTAGATGGTTTGCATCTTACTTCAACCTGGGGGAGAGCTTCCAGGTTTGGGGATGATTGGTTCAATTGGGGGGGGGATGGTTGCCACTTGCTGGTGATGGGCAGAAGGAGATATGGCAGGAGACAAGGAATGGGCAGCTCTTAGGGAAGGTGTACTCAGTTTCTTGTACCAATTCTGCCTTCTACAACCCTGGCTCAACTCCAGGGATAGTCACTGATTTCTCAGTGGTCCTTAGTGCCATGTTGCTCTGTAATAAGCCATTCCTACATTCAAAATCTTACTATGGATGATAGAGTCAACCTAGCATTGTTTTACCAAGACCTGGATAGGCATCTTTATGTACATTTCTGAGTCTGGATTATTTGAGGCATCTGTCAGGATTAGTCCTTAGTGAACTCCAGCTTGACATGGTTATCTGAGAAGAGTTTGTGCGTGTTCATCTCAAGGAAGTTGGTTGACCTATGAGAACAACTATTGGACCATGCCTCTCCTGATTGGTCAAAGCCAAAACTCCAAGCAGTGAGGGAGGGAGTAGATTCATCTGAGCTTAAGGAGGCAGTGTTTTACCTTTTTCTCAAGATAGAAAGGGTTGGACAATTTGTTACCCATCTTCAATCTTCTCTTTTTGGTTGGCGCTTCAATCTATGGATCTATGGAAGATCTATGGAAGAATCTATGGCATCTGTGGAAGGATCTATGGAAGATCTATGGAAAAAAACTATCTAGATTCCTTCCCATCAAACCTCAGACTTGAGCACAGTAACAAGACTCATAATCAGAGGGTGGGCACGAGCGGGACCTCTCAATCCAAGAATAGGTGAAGTTGGTGCACAAGATGAATTTGTGCAAAAGCCTGCCACCTGCTCTTCGTATATAGGAATTGTGAATCCTATGTGCATGTGTAAAGCAAGTGATTTTTCTTTCAGTGCTGGCATCATCAATCTTTGCAGCTCTGGTCCAATTACATTGTCACTTCCAGGTTTGTTTGTGGAATTTCAGCACTCTTTCCTAGAACTAAAAGCATCCCTTGCAGATTGTTAGCTTTATCATCTGATACTCATCTAAGAGTTAAACTTACACTAAAAGTTATACTGATATTTTCAAAGGCCATCTCACATACTATAATGGTGTGTGGGGATGATCATGGAAAACAGAAGTAAAAGTGGCAGTCTAGACAACGATCTGAGAAACTAAATCTGAGTCTGAAGGAGGGGTGGAGGTGGAGAAAGCATCTCAGAAAGGGCCCTTCCTAGTTTTTGATATAGTAAACTAAGGAAGGAGAGAGGGACTTTCAGACCTGCAAGATTTGGTTACTGTATTCTTACAATAATGGTAGCATTAGTATTTATGATTGGTGCTTCTTGTGTGGATTGCCTCAAATAGCAAGACAACTTCAGTGTTGATCAACTATTTCATGTAATTCAAAGGAATAGTATTCAGAAATGTATTTAGATGTATTGAAAATACAGTAGAAATGGGTAACCATACCTCATAGTTCTAGACTTTTAAAATGCTTCAGCTCCTTTTGCCTAAGTAAAGTTCTTGCATATTTCCATCATGGTCATCTTCCTTACACTTTACATACACACTGCATAACTACTCACTAATGTTGCAATAAAAAAGGAATGTTCTACCATCTCTGATGGGACCTCGATTACCTTTCAACATTTTGGAGGGATGTCCTTAACAAAATGAAACATATATAAAGATTGTATTTTTACCAAGTTTAGACCTAGATTTTGACCTTCTGTATTTGATGGAAAGAGTAAAAAGTTATGAAACAAGAATGTTATTGTCTAACTGCAGTGAAGTTAATCATTTTCCACCAATGGAAACATTTGGATAATCTCTTACTCAAAAACTGGTTCAATAAGAATTGGTCAATAGATCTGCTCGAGAATGTGTTTGATGAAATTGTGTGTGTGTGTGTGTGTGTGTGTGTGTGTGTGTGTGTGTGTGAGAGAGAGAGAGAGAGAGAGAGAGAGAACATTTTATTGGAACTATCAGGATTGTATCTGTTTATATAAGATGAAATGAATAATCTTTTAGGATATGTGGAAAATATAAAAGGCCTGTTTAATGTAGGAATAACTTATATAATATTAGTTTTAGAATTAAAAAAATGCTAAATAAAATGTTTTGTGGGTTTCCACAAAGAAGACGGAGTCAGCCTATTTCCCAAAGCACTTGAAGGCAGGACACGAAGCAATGATGGAAACTAATCAAGGAGAGAAGCAACTTAGGTCTAAGAAGAAATTTCCTGACAAAACAATAAATCAGTGGAACAACTTGCCTGCAGAAGATGTAAATACTTCAACCCTGGAAGTTTTAAATAAAGGATTAGACAACCAATTGTCAGAAATGGTGTAGGGTTTCCTGCCAGAGCAGGGGGTTGGACTAGAAGGCCTCCAAGATCCCTTCCAATTCTGTTATTCTGTTCTTTTATCCTGTTAAAAATGAGAGCATTGCAGTCACTTATTTGCATGTATTAATCAATTTCATAAGATCGAACCAGCTTTCGTCAGATCTATCATATTCTTCCCCATTCTCTTAGCTTTGTAGACACCCAAGATATTTGTTTTTATTTCTGGCATTTCATTCATGAATTCATGTTCTATCAATTATACCTATTATGTTCAAAATTGCAATCTTCCATATATGCCATATAATCCCAATAAATCTTGAATTCTGCTGCCCAGTTTTATATATAAATATATTTATATAAATATTTTTTGTATTAAGGCGCCAGATGAGAAAACAGTAGAATGTGAGTTGTGGTCCTGCCTTACCTATAAAAGCTGACTAGATGACTTTATGGCAGCCACTCTCTCAGCCCAACTCACCTCACAGGGTTGTTGTTGTGGGGAGAATAGGAGGAGGGAAATATGTTGGATGTGTTTGCCTCCTTGAGTTATTTGTAAAAATGATAAAAGCAGGATGTAAATAAAATAATAAAATGAAATAAATTAAGTTACCAAGCTATTCATTTTTATCCCCAAACAACCTGAGTAAAAATTCATCATCACTTAGTCTATTCCAGACTACATTAAGGAATAAGTCATGCTACAATTATATTTCTTGCATAAATGATTAAGTCTTTCACAAACAGAATCCTTGGCAACTTTTTGACTCAGTAGGAACTGAGTAAGGTTCTGAGTCAGGGTCTTTCTTCATCCTCCACAGTCTCCTGATTCATGCAATTCATCTCCTAATGCGATGTTCTGATTGATGGTTTCTATTTTCATTTTGGCTAAAAATCATACTTTTCTTGACTTAATGTCACACACTTTCTTTTTCCCTGAGCAATCACACTTTCCAGGTGAAGACTTTAGGTTAAACTCTAGAGTGTAAGCGAATACCCATAACTAGGTCCCATTGGTATCTTATTTACAAGTATACAAACTGCAAATACTGAAAGGAAATAAAGAGCAGACTAACTACTGTAATTACTGTTTTTGATCACCACAGAATTTCTACATCACAACGTGACTTCATTTTCAACTAGCTCCCAGATCTTTGTCTATATAACCCTTTGTTCACAGCTACTGTGATAATTCTTTTTCCTCCGGCTGTTGAACCAGCTGAAGTTGAGAGACAGTTAAAAGCATAAGGCTGCAAATGGAGACATTGAGTGTTAGTCCAGCCTTAGGCATCAAATTGGGTAAATGACTTTGGGCCCATTTCTCTTGCTGCCTCAGCTCTAAGAAGACACAAAGAACAACCATTTCTGAAAATTTTAGAAAGACAATCAATTGGGTGTAGTGGTTAAGATGCTGGCCTAGAAGTCAGGAGACTGGGATTGCTAACCCAGTATTAAGCACGGTAAACTAGTTGGACTAGTCTCTGTCTGAGTCTCCCTCCCTCCCTCCCTCTCCCTCTCTCAGCCTAACTCACCTCACAGGTTTGCTGTTGTGGGAAAAATAAAAGCGGGAAGGAGTATTAGATATGTTTACATTTTGAGTTGTATGTGAATTTTTTTTAAAAAAATTAACCTTTAGGGAGTGAGTTGAAGGCACACATATACAACCCCCCCCATCCCAACCTAGCTGAAGAATGTGACTTTTCAAGGACACAGAGTGTTTCCAGGTGTATAAAAACAGTTGCAAGTCATCTGTATCCTTCTCTAAGTCTTTCATCTACTTGGTCTTTGCTATGAGCAAGTACTCTAAGGAAGGTTAGTCAACCAAGCACGCATGACGATATTTTAGAGTTTGAACGGTTAAGTGGGCTGGAAATTTTATATTCTTGTGTCTTTTGTTCTGTTACATTTTATTATACTTTGTCCTTGCTATAAGGAAAAAAAAACCTATTTTCTCTTGTTTTGCTTTTTCCTTTTATTGCCACAATAATTATATTTCTGTACTTACTTAGGGCCAATTTAGATTTTAGCAAAGAACAATTCTACCCACCTATTTTTTTCTCTTCCTTCTTCCTCTACCCTTGAGTCTATCTCCCTGTAATTCTAAAAAAAATCATTGACATTACTGGATCCTTACCCCACTACTTAAAATATTACATCTCCCAGGCAGAGCTAAGTAACCATTGACTTTTACCTGAATATACGTATGCATTGTTGAATTTCTTCCTATTTAAAGTATGTAGGCAGTGATGGGATTCAGCCAGTTCGCACCACTTCAGTAGAACCGGTTGTTATCTTTCTGAGTAGTTTGGCAAATTGGTTGTAAAATTATTTGAATCCCACTACTGTGTAAGGATTGTTAAGTGTTTACAAATGAGAAGTACTGTGAATGGTTGTGCCTAGCATCCTCATTAACTCTTGATATTTGGAAATGCATTGAATCATGCATATCACTCTGTTTTGGTTGATGCCATTTCAATTGTTGGAGACTGACAACTATTGATATTGCATTTTTTTCAGAAGTATGGCAGCAAGGTTCAAGAGCTTTCATGGTCTAGCATACAGTACATTACTTGAATCTGTGTGTCTTGTCAATCTGCCATACAGGTATCTTTGACTTACAACTGCTTGCTTAACAACCATTCAAAGTTATGATGGAGTTCAAAAAGGTTACTTAAAGATACTGTCTTCAAAGTTATGATGACTGCACCTTTCTCACAGTCATGTGATCCATTTTGGGTGCTTGGCAACAACTCCCATTTACAGTTGGTTGCAGTGTCCCACAATCAAGTGATCACATTTTGTGATGCTTTTTGTTTTGTTCTGGCAAAAAACCCTGCACATTGAACAAGCCAGAATTGGACTTATGACCATGTGATTTGCTTAATGACCACATGATTCTCTTAACACCCATTGTAAAAATGGTTGTAAAATTGTCCGATTCATGTGGTGACTTGACTTATGAGCGCAACAACTTACCACCAAAATTCTGGGCTCAGTTGTGGTCAGAAATCAAGGACAACCTGTATGCTTTTATAGCACTTTGAGCTGCACATATGATAAGTGCTTCACATCATCAGGTGTTAGCATTTCATTTAATGAATATTTTCCGTCCCATGGATAAACAGGCATGTGTAACTCTGTGCACTATTTTTCATCTCTTTCACAGGCATCCATACTACCAGCAGCTCTGCCTCATCCTGTCAACAACTGTTACCCCCACTTGTGCTGCCATGTTGTCAGAGTCACGCTGGAGGGGTCTCCGTCATACCTTGCTGGTGCTCTTCTCAGCCACCCTTCTCATTGGCATAACGATGCTGGCCATCTCCACTGAAATCAGTCCTATTGGGGTTTTCTTTCTTGTAGCAGGGGGCTTGTGTTTGGTTGGCTACCTCATTAGTGTGGCAGCTGAACAATGCCTGAAGCATCAGAATGCAGGAGAAGAGGCACAGGCAGCCCCAAGAAGACAAAACCACAATGGGTAAGACCATGTAGTTGTGCTAATTTTCACATATCTTAATCACAGGATATTTGCACCCATTTCTGACACCAGTTTAAGGGAAGCTGGCAAAGACCAAGGACTTTTCTAGTTTAGAATCCTAATTCCAGTGATGAGTGCTCAAGCTTTTTGGGAAATGTATATGCAAGATATGAAGATTGTAACCTTTCACTGTTGTGTATCTGCATCATGATATTTCTTCATATACCCATTGAGTGCTGACATGCATGCATGCATTTTCATTCATTCTGTAGTAAAATCAGACTCAAGGCAGCTACTCTGATGCTGCTAGAGAGTTTAATTCATATTATCACTACCTGCCTTTCTCCAGATGGCTTGAAAATGCCATTCCTAGAATTCCAAGCCAATTTCATTGACTGGGAATTCTGTTCTGCAATACCAACACATCTGAAAAGGGATCATTAGATAAGACTGAACTGCAGATAAACCTTGACTTACCACAGTTTGTTTAGTGACCATTCAAAGTTACAATGACACAGAAAAAAATGAGTTATGGCCATCATAATTTACACTTACGATGGTTGCCTATGTGGATGCTTGGCAACTGACTCATATTTATGATGGTTGCAGCAGTCACCTTTTGCAACCTTCCGACAAGCAAAGTCAATGGGAAATCTGGATTCACTTAACAACCATGTCACTAACTTAACAACTGCAGTGATTCACTTAACAACTGTGGCAAGAAAGGTGGTAAAATGGGGCAAAAGTCTCTTGACCATTGCTCAAAACATTATCTTTTTTCATCTGATGTTCTAGGACCGTGATGGCGAACCTATGTGGCACGTGAAGCCATATCTGCTGGTATGTGAGGTGTCAGCTCCAGTGCACATGTGCATGCCGGCCAGTTGATTTTCAGCCTTTCTGTCTTCCCTAGAGCCTGGGGAGGGGGAAAAACAGGCCCAACGGGGCAACTGGAAGTTTGTTTTGGCCTGTTGGGCCTGTTTTCCGCCCTTCCCAGGCTCCTGACTCTTTCCTGGAGCCCGGGAAGGGCAAAAATGACTCCCCCGGCCGCCTGGAGGAAATGCCAAGCTCAGCTTAGAGAAGAGTAGTGCGGTGCATGTGGGGAGAGCATGTGGGTTCTGTGCGCATGTTGGGGGCACTTTGAATTATCGGCAATGGCGCATGTGTGCCCTCGGTGGTAGCCAGAATTAGGGGTTTCTCAGTTGTAGCAACTTAGTCACGGAACTCTTCCAAGGGGAATGCAAGTAGACTCCCGGGCTGTTTTAAATGACTATCCAGCAAAGTAGCTGTGCTTCAGATCCTTTCCATAGAAAACAACGACACCTAGTGGAACTGGAAAGCAGTTACAGTGCTTACTCTTTGGAACAATATACCATAGTCTTTGAGATTTGGATGGTTCTGACTGTAGTGGCTTCCCATAAGGTTTAAAAAAACCATTCTCCCCCACCCCCACCCCCGGCGTTTGGGCCAGAATGTGGGATAAGCTCTTCTGTAATGGTTTTGGATTACACTAAGCCCGGGATGGCGAACCTATGGCATGCGTGCCACAGGTGGCACACGGAGCCATTTGTCAGGGCACACGAGGCGTTGCCCTGTCAGCTGGCCAGCGCGCATGTCATTTTTCGCCCTCCCCAGGCTCCAGAGGCTTTATAGGAGCCTGGGGAGGGCAAAAAGAACCTTCCCCCCCAGAGGCCCTCCGGAGGCTTCAGGAGCTTCCCTGAAGCCTCCGGAGCACCAAAAAACAGCCCTATGGGCAAATCGGAAGTTTGGGAAAGGACTTCTGGTTTGCTCATAGGGTCAGTTTAAGCCCTCCGGAGGCTTCAGGGAAGCCTCCTGAAGGTTCCTGAAGCCTCCAGAGGCCTCCGGGGGGATGGAGGCTGTTTTCGCCCTCCCCAGGCTCCTATAAAGCCTCTGGAGTCTGGGGAGGGCGAAAAAAGCATGCAAAAATGGCGTGACCCGTCAAAACCGCGGTCCACAAAAGCGCGCTCGACGAAAGGGCGCATTTGACGTCATCAGCGCGACGAAAAAAATAAAAAATTTAAATAAAAATAAAATTAAAGCAAGCCGATTCACATAAAGGTAAGGGTTAGGTTTAGGGTTAGGTTAAGGGTTAGGGTTAGGTTTAGAGCGTTAGGGTTACGTTTAGCGTTAGGTTAAGGGTTAGCGTTAGGTTTAGCGTTAGGTTAAGGGTTAGGTTTAGGGTTAGATTTAGGGTTAGGTTAAGGGTTAGGTTTAGGGTTAGGTTTAGGGTTAGGTTTGGGGGGGTTAGGCTAAGGTTTTCGCTTTATTTTTACATTTATCGATCACAGCGCGATGTTTTCGTCGCGCTGTGATGACATCACGTACGCGCTTTCGTCGAGTGCGCTTTTGTCTACCGCGGTTTTGTGGTGGAACCAAAAATGGGGGGGAAGATAATGTTTTGAGCAATGGTCAAGAGACTTTTGCCCCATTTTACCACCTTTCGTGCCACAGTTGTTAAGTGAATCTCATTCGTGCATGCGCACTGGGGGGGGGGCGCACGTTGTATTATAGGTACGACCCGTGCACGACCCCCTTGCGCTCCCCCCCTTTATGGCACGCAAGCCAAAAAAGGTTCACCATCGCTGCACTAAGCTGTAACATGGTCTCAGTTATGCTTTAGTACAGTGTGTCTCAGCATTTTGTTGTTTGTTATGCTTTTGTCTGTATGTAAGCCACTTAAAGTCGCCATTCATGAGTTGGGTGCCCGTATTCAATCAATCAGAGACATGTCTGTTAACCCAGGTATTTGGAGTATAACAATTTGTTCCACTACCAGATTGCTTTTTAGGTTGCTCAATTTATTCCTTTTTTTAAAGTGAAGCTTGTTAATTGTTGTTTTTATTGCATTTAAAAATGTTCAGTTTAATTATTTTCTTCTTCATTTAAGATTTTTTTGGGAACTGCTCTAGGCTTATCAGGACAAGTTGTATTGGAAATAACATTAGTAATAATCATTGCATCACATGCCCAATGGTGCATGAAAGAGATGACAATCTACTGGATAGATGACAATCTACTAGATTACTGCTTACTTATTCAGATAAATACGTCAGGAAGTTGAATTATATAGCATAATTTACAGAAAAGGAGGAGATTTTTGCATTCTTGCAGAGTAATAATCAAACAGGATGTAGAATGCAATTATGGGGATTAAGTAGAAATTAGATACAATAAACCTACGTGCTTGAAATGATTTAGAATCTTGCTTGAGTCTCATTAAAAAAAAATAGGTAACTGTTCCTCATGGAACCCGGAAGCAGATATTTTGAACTTTGCTCCCATTTTTTTTTATTATACAGAGACAACGCAACCTACGAAGCACCAGCATATGAGGAAGTGGTGGCTACTGGCTACTTGTCAGAGTCAGCGCCCACAATTTGGACCATTACATCTAGTCCTGGAGTAACCCAAGGAGAACCCCCTCCCTATAGTGTGGTTATTGAGCCTCCTGCCCATGGAGAGACAGTGGTGGAAGCATTGAGTGTCTCGGTGGAGCCTGGTACACGGCGGGCCTCCGAAACAGATCTGCACTCGAGGCTGCGCTTCCGACTGTTCCTGCCCCCAAGACTGAAACGCTTTGTCTCAGATACTCATGAACTCAAAGGGAGCGAAGAGCGCCTAGAACGCCTGGAACGCCTGGAGCCCCTCACTCCACCTCCTGCATATGAGAATGCGACTGGTGATGAAATCTTTGAAGGACACTTTCAACCTTCAAAACCTTGACTGAAAGGCTGGAGATTGACAAATGGTGCCAGTATTACCTCATTACTTCTTTCGAGCCCATTATCAGCTTGGTATTGGAGCCTGTGTGCTTCATCTGACTGCAAAGTTTGTTTGCAAGGGCTTGGCTCTCTTTTATGAAACAATGCATGTATTGTAGACACGCAGCCATGGTAAGCACTCCTTTGCTCCCTTTGGAGTTTCTTTCAGGGAGTGGGGAGAGGTAGAAAGGTTCTTAGACATTTCATCTGATATGGTTACACATTTCCAAAGTCATTCATATGTTCTTACCATTGAACAGCAGCTTAGGCTGCCTAGGAAGTGGAGAACAAAAGGCAGGTTGGCATACCTGGAGGAGACAGATTAGACACAGATTATTAATTATTCTGCCTGGCTGATATAAACAGAAGTCTGGAGAGAGGGAAGAACAGGGCAGGGTAGAGAGCCAGTGAAATAAAGATTTTTTTTAAAAAAAACCAGGAAGTTGTTTTTAATTTTTTTTTTAACTTACTGTAAGTCTCACTGATAAGCTAGTCTAGATCCAGGAAGCTTTTAAAAGATCTTCCTGGAAAGATTAATATCAGCCAAGAAAATACAATACAATAGTGATGATTCATCTTAAAACTGCTTTCTCTTATTTTCTGTGTCATACCTGTCATGTTAAGTATTCGTTGTGTTTTCTGTCAGGAGTAGGCATTTTATCCAAATATTTATTTCAACATTCTGAATGAAAGCTAACCGTAACAATGAACATCTTCCTTAAAATCAAGTAGGGGCAAGTAGGGGTTCTGTAATGCAGAGGACAGTGCCCAGAGGAGACTACTGAAGCGTCCCCTTTCTCTTATTTATTGAAACTGGGCTTGCTTTATGTGAATCACGATATGTACATGTGGAGTAGTTCCTGTTATGAGGATAACGAATCCAGTATGGATCTCTGTCATAACCTTAGAATCTCTCATGATGAAAATAAGCTTTTATATACAAACAGTTCATACAAGCTAGTGTAATATAGTTTCCAAAGATTTTAATTAAAATTTTTCAAATCCGTCTTTGGTGAAGGGGGCTAGTAAATCAGATTTCACTAATTTTACCTGAAATAGATATTGTAAGAGGTACCTGCTCCATGTAAGTATGAAATAAAGTAAGCCGTGGTGGCAAATTTAAAATTCAAATAATACTAAGACTGCCACTTTAAGTTTTTCTAACAGAAAAATCTGAATAATTTTCAGGTATGTTCAAAAGATTCCTGTCTGAAATTATGCATCAGCTGCTAAAAGCAGTAGTATTGTGCAATAAATGTTATTTTTATGGCTTCCACATTGATTGTTAAGGTGCAGAAAGATGAATGTTAACATTATTTTTTTCAATATGTAAAATTGTAAAACAGAGTATGCAAAATACATTTTATAGCTTGCTAGATTTTAAAAGCATAAATCCAGCGCTGCCAAGGAATGCTCAGACAAAATAAAACATTTGATCACAGAAAATCTATGGGCTGATCTCTTGCATCCAGAATAACAAATAATGGAAGATGTTACCATAGTTGAGTAAGTCTTTATCTTTCAAGCAATGCACTTTTAAGAATCCCTTGAAACAGACCAGCTATGTGATTCTTGTGTCTATTAGGCCAAGGGATAGTCACAAAAGAATAGGGTGCTGGAAATGAAAAAGAGAACTTTCTATTAAAATATAGTTCTTTCAGACATCATTCCTGGATAGAGGAAGAGGACTTAGCCCTAATCTTCTAGTTTGAATTAATTCCCGAGTGGACAATTAACTATTCATGAGTTTCACATGCCCCATAGCCCCATGGATTCTTCTAACTTTTCTTTGTGACAGTTATCTTGGGCAAACACATGTTCTATATGCAGTAGAACCTCTGGTCACAGCCATAATTGGTTCCATAACTTTGATTTGATTTGTTTATTATTTATAGGCCGCCCTTTTCCCTGAGAGGACTCAGGGCGGCTTACAATTTGTGGGGAGGGGAATACAAGACAAGACATGAGACAATACATAAGTAAAAATAGAACACAACATTCATTCATCATTCGGGTGGGGACGGATTAGAATCTTTATCCCCAGGCCTGACGGGATAGCCAGGCCTTGAGGGCTGTGCGGAAAGTCTGGACGGTGGTGAACTTTGGTCACAAACTGAGTTGGTCGTGATCCGAACCTAATTTTGAAAATTTGGCACTTACAAAAAAAAAATGGTGTGGAAAGGGAAACTGGCCATAAAAAAAATATGTGAATTTTTTGGTTGGAACCCGATTTGGTCTTGGTCAGAAGTGTTCGTGACCAGAGGTTCTACTGTGTTGCCAAACACAATGACTTTCAAACAGAAGAGAATATATGTAGGTTTGAATGGTGAAGTACTTGTTGCTTTCTTACTTCTGAGAACCTATTTAGGGACATTAGCAAAAAGGTGTCCCATCAAGCAGTTTTTATCAAGTATTGTGAACATGACTAAGACTTGATTTATGCTGAAGGCATTTGGGTATATGAAGAATATAATAGTGGCATTGTCCAAAACCTATTTGCTATTTAATAGAAACACAACAAACAGTTCAGCAGCATATCTATAAAGTTTCTGAAGTGAGCACAAGGCAGACACTCTGAAGTCTTTCAGACGCAGAGGTACTGTATGTTTTTTAAAATCTATGATTACTGTTGACTTGGAAGCTTCGGTTGCCACTGCATTTTTTGCCTTTAGTCCAATTTTCAATCGGCAAAAATTTGTACGTGGATTTTTTGTGCTGAAAGTTTTTATTCCCCCCCAATAGAATGTCAGAAAGACATTATGCAAAATGGCTTGGGCACTGTGAGTGCAATAACTCTCCAAGAACAGAAAGACTGCAAAATTTGCTGTGCTGGGAGAAGCTGAGGGGGGGGGGGGGAGAAATAGTAACAATTAATGGTGGTTAGGAGCCTTCACATAGCTCTGTATTGTGTTCCAGTTACAGCCATTTCTAGATTGGGAGACTCTGCTCAGTCATTCATGCTTGGTCATTTCCCAGATTGGTGTATTACAGTGATGGGATTATTATATATTTTTACTACTGGTTCTGTTGGTGTGGCTTGGTGAGGGGGTCATGTGACTGAGTGGGCATGGCCAACTCAACGTCATTCACATCCATGCCCACTCAGTCACATGACTCCCTCCCACCAAGCCACACCCACAGAACCCAGTAGGAAAAAAAATGAATTTCTATCTATCTTATTTTCTGCCCAGGCCTGGCCTAATCTGTCACCTCCACTTGCATGCTGCCCGCTCTCTCTTTGCTAGTCCTGTTTCCGCTCCTTCAGAGGCCTCGGCCCTAGCCCTGCTTCCTCCCCCATGACTGCCGATTTCTTTGCACTTATCTTCCTCCCGCAGTGGCTGGTCCGGACTCTGGAAGGCAAGCTCTCTTTTTTGGTGCAATGGTGAGAAGCCTCCCAGCCGCCGTCTCTTTGTCAGCAACTTCCCAGCAGCAGCAGCTGACTGGAGGCCACTGAAAACTACAGGTGGTCTCGAATGTGCCGAAAAAGCCGCTGCCATCACCATCCTGTTCTTTGCGCTGGCCACGCACATGCTACCCATTGCCTGCTGCACTACTCCTCTTGGACTTGCCTGAGCAAGTTCATTCAGTATGGAGGCGATTGGCGAGTCGATTAGCTGGGTCGCATGGTGAAGCCAACATATATAGGGCTGGGATGGGCGGAGAACATCAAACAGGTGGATGGGGGAGTGTCGAGCAGGTGGGCGGGGCGAACAAGCATCAAGTGGGTGACCGGGGTGGGGCCAGCCAGAGGTTGTTACTACTTCGGTGAACCAGGTCAAATTTCCCCTACCGGTTCGGCTGAACTGGTGCAAACCGGCTGAATACCACCTCTGGTGTATTGTAATGTGGTATGTATGGGGCTGCCCTTGAAAAGTATCTGGAAGCTTCAGCTGGTGCAGAACGCAGTATATCTCTGGAATGGTACACATTACACCTCTAATCCACAAGCCGCATTTGATGGCAGTTTGCTTCCAGGTCCAATTCAAGGTGTTGGTTTGACCTTTAAAATCCTTTATGGCATGGTGGTAGGTTATTTGAGGGAACACTTCTTCCCATTGCATTTCCCATCCCATCAGATTTGGAAGAAGAGATATGTTGTAGGTTCTGTCTGGTAACGGGCCCTATCTGGTGGGAACCTAAAGACGGGCATTTTCTGTCACAGCACATGCACCTAATGGAACACCATTCCCCACACCCCCTATCTCAAGGTCAAGCTGCCTCAATTCCTGCTAATCTTTTGCAAATCACTCAGAACTTGGCTATGAATCAGGATTGCAGACTCTCAAGGGAATGGTGGGTAGTTGAGATGGTGCCATTCTTGTTAGTATCTGTTGCTCTCTCCTTGCCTTTTAAAAAAATGTATTAATTTTTAAGTGTTGATTTTTATTTTTTAAAAAAAAATATTGTGCACCATCCCAATTGTGCACATTTTGTGAGATGGATAATTTTATAAATATGAATGAATGGATAGATTAAATTTATATGACACCTGGCTCCTAATGACTCATTAAAACATTTACAAACAAAGAGCAATAGGAAAAAAAACAAATATTCAAACAAAACACAAGAAAAAGAGACAGGGAAGATAGAGAGACAGAAAGAAAGAAGGAGGCATCAATCATGCATTCTACAGGTCTGTGCAAATACCCACATCTTTAAAATCCCAACAGTGTGAGAATTGTCTGGATTTTGGAGGGAACCTAATTCCACAAGGCAGGTGGTATTACAGAGAATGTGCATTTCTGGGGTCCCAACAGGTAGCAAGTGGCATTGTTTAATTGATGGAATATGGAATCTGCCAACCATACCAGATCAAAACAGCTGGGCAGATGCTATGGGAGAAATTCAGAAATAGACCAGAGGTCCCAGTTGGGGGGTGGGTGGGGAGGAAACAGAAAAATTCCCCAATGTATTTTTGCAAGAGACAAAGTTGGTCAGCATCTCAGAATGAAATCAACTTCTCCATTCTAAGCTTCTTCTTGCCTCCTTTCTGGTTACTGACTCAAAGGGCTCCTATTGTGTTATTAAAGTGTTGGAAAAGCAGATGGAGGGAGGGAGGGAGAGAGAGAACACATATACTATAGGCAGGGGATTAAGAAGTCTAATAGTTTTCACATTTATATTATATAATCTTCCAAGATTTTGCTTTGTCTCATAAGTTTTAGTTTCATAAATGTTTTGTGAAATTTTGGCTATACAGCAAGCTGTTAGGGCGCTATAATGTGTACAGTATGGTGTTTATGGTGACATCATATGTGGACCCTTGGTCCTATTTGATTATGTTGGAATTGTGGAAGAAGTCAATATGAACAAAATGTTTGGGAATCTTTGCCGTTCACCACCACATACAATATTTTTTCCCTACTCATTAAAATGAATATTCTCGCCGGCTCAAGGTTGACTCAGATTTCCATCCTTTCCATGTGGGTAAAATGAGGACCCAGATAGTTGGGGGCAATATGGTGACTCTGTAAAGCGCTTAGAGAGGGCTGTAAAACACTGTGAAATGGTATGTAAGTCTAAGTCCTATTGCTATTTCAATTATTTATTTATTCGTTTGTTTATCAAATTGTATATGGCTGCCCATCTCACAAGAAATAACTCTGGGTGGCATACAGTGAAAAAATATGAAAACAAACAAGTCAAATACAGTCATATTAAAAAAAAAACACTCACACAAAAAATAAAGATTCTGCCATTTCATTAATACTGGTGATAGTTCATCCTTTGTAAGAACATCCTTTGTTATTTCTTGTTCCATATGTGTTCTTTGCAGAACACATGGAAAATAGCAGGGATGATTTTCTGTCGACATTTTCTAGGCATCTTTTCAGATAATCCCTAATTCAATCTGTGAAAGGAGACCAATAACTAAGAAGGAAAATATATTGAGTTGACATCTGTAATTTGCATCCTTTTACTTATTACATCACCTGATTTGAATGCAAATTTATTTCTGATTATATATTGTCTATCTCAGGCCCCTCACCTTTGTTTAGAGTTCAGTTGCTAAAATAATCCATCCCTCACTCCACTAAGCAGGTGTAATCTTTACATTGGCTCTCTGCCCTGCATGATGTCCTATATCCCAAAATGTCCCTTGCCTCCATGCATGCTTCTAACTAAACTTTAATTATTTTTCAAAACGCAATAATAAAATAAAGATATTTTCTGCTTATTACCACTATCGTATTTTTCGGACAATAAGACACACCAAGATTTTGAAGAGGTAATTTTTTTTTAAAAAAGCTTTTGCCTGCGAAGTGCTCCTGAGGGCTGGGGGAGACGGGGGCAAAAATGACCAAAAAATGGCCCATTTTTCACAAAAACGGGCCTGTTTTTTGCTTTAAAAAGGGCATGCATAGCCTTTAGGAGACTTGAAGACTGCTCCTGGGGACTGGGGGGAGGGGCAAAATGAGCCCAAAATGGCCATTTCTGCTTGTTTTTGCCCTCCCCAGCCCCCACGAGCACTTTGCAGGTCTCCCAAAGCCTATGTACTTCCAATTTTGTGAAGGGGGCGGGGATTCAGGAGGCGACAAATGCTGTATTCAGTGTATAAGACACATCCAGATTTTTAGCCTCTTTTGGGGGGGAAAAAGGTGTGTCTTATACTCTGAAAAATATGGTATTTATTTCCTTCAATAGGGGCATGATGGCTCAGTGGCTAAGACGCTGAGTTTGTCGATCAAAAAGGTTGGCAGTTCGGTGGTTCGAATCCCTAGTGCAGCGCAATGGAGTGAGCTCCTGTTACTTGTCCTAACTTCTGCCAACCTAGCAGTTTGAAAGCATGTAAAAATGCAAGTAGAAAAATAGGGACAACCTTTGGTGGGAAGGTGACAGCATTCTGTGTGCCTTCGGCGTTTAGTCATGCTGGCCACATGACCACAGAGACGTCTTTGGACAGTGCTGACTCTTTGGCTTTGAAATGGAGATGAGCACAGCCCTCTAGATTCGGGAATGACTAGCACATATGTGTGAGTGGAATCTTTACCTTTACCTATTTCCTTCAATAGTATAAATATGAACATAAATATATGCATAAAGAGGAAAATAAAAAAATCTTAGTTTTAGATAAGGCACATACATATTATAGGCAGGAATAGAACAGGATTGATCCCTATTACCTTTATCTTTTACAAGTAATATTCAATTAACCTAATGAACTGAATCTTAATTTGTTACTAACAACCTAAATGACACATTTCAAGATAGATGGGAATCATAGACAAACCACTGAACAGATTTTTTTCCCTATTATGAGAAAGGAAATGTTACCTAATGGAAACTGACATGCACAGATTTTATATTTACTCTAAAATATAAAATGATCCTTTGTTTTGGAAACATTACTAATCTTTCAGGCATGTGCAAATTTTCTTGGACCACACAGAACTTAACCTTATATTGATTCATATTGCCTAATGCTAAACAAGCCAAGAAGAGTGCAATTATATCATTTGCTTTTAGGATAGCCGCTTACTATCCAGTTTCCAATAGGAAACTTCTTCCCCAAATTTGCTTAAGAAGGGTAGGGAATTTCATTACTTTTTCTGACTGGGCACTGTTGGAAAACAAACAATGAGTAAGAGGGAAGAGATCAAAGACTTTACATCCACATCTGCAATGTAGGTCAAAGACATTACATTACTAACCTTTAATGGATTTTCCTGTACATACATGCTTATGTTAAGAACTATATGTTGCTCAATGGAATGTCTCCAGGGAATCTGGACTACAGGTAGTCCTTAATTTATAACAGTTCATTTAGTGACTCTTCAAAGTTACAACAGCAATGAAAAAGTGTGGTATGACCGTTTTTCACACTTACAACTTTTGTAGCCTCCTCATGGTCATGTGATCAAAATTCGGACACCTGGCAACTGGTTTACATTTATAACTGTTGCAGTGTCTCAGTCATGTGACCTTCTGACAAGCAAAGTCAATGGGGAAGCCAGATTCACTTAAAAGCTGTGTTACTAACTTAACAACTTCAATGATTCATTTAACAACTGTTACTGAACAACTGCAATGATTCACTTAACAACTGTCTCAGTTGTCTTAACAACTGTGGCAAGAAAGGGCATAAAATGGGGAAAAACTCACTTAACAACTGTCTCACATAGCAAGAGAAATTTTGGGCTCAACTGTGATCATAAGTTAAGGACCACCTATATTAAGTAACACATCAGATTCAGTTGCTAGGCAAGCTATTTGCTTACCTAGTGGTTGCAAATTATTTATACTAATGTACCATTATTCAATTGTTGGAAGAAATGTCCATCTGGATTCAGTTCTAAGTGGGGAAAAAGACACTGGAAACATGGAGATTGTTTGGAAAGATGGTGTAATGAAGGGGCTTTGGGCAATTCCTCCTATGGCTCTGTCTGAAGGAGGTAGATCTTTGTTACGTAGAATAGCCTGGGCCAGGGCTTAATGGTCCATTGACAAAGGAGGGGGGATGGGTTTCTATCTCCCTTTAAGGGGAATATTCTGCCCTTTTAATATTTCCTAAAATATTTCATTTTTCTAGGAGAGGTGTGAGTGCTAACTTCCTATACTACACTACAGAACATGTTATTGTTCTTATTCCATGCAAAAAAAATAGCAGCTTGGAAAGATGGACACCCCCCCCCCGCTTTGCCAATTACATTACAAATTAGTTAAATGAAATAATTGATTAAAATTATTAATTCATTATTAATTCATTTAAGTAGATCTTTTCCTGTTATTGAAATCACCTAGCTCTAATTCAGCTATCCTTTCCTTTTATAAATTGATTCCCAGGGGCTTTTAGAGAAAAACATGATTTTCATAACTCATTAAAATAATAACAAGTCTCATTCATTCAAAGTCAAAGTTGAGTTGCTTTTTCACTGGAGTTTGGGTTTTCCAGAACACTGACACTCAATTCTTGATTTCATGGACAAGTCCATGTAGTTTGGTTGACAAGAATATGAATATAGATTGGGGTTGCATTCTTCATCAAAGTCTACTATCAAGCCAATCTTATCCAGTCTTGTATTTTTTCCTGGACCTAGCTGAAGCTGGACTGATGCTGCCACCTGCTGACTGAATGGTTAAAAGGCTTTCTTATTTATTAGCATCATTTTTCTAGTTCTGAACAAGAAAAAGTAAGTGAAAGTTTGATAGCTTTCATATAATTGCAGATAGTTCTCAACTTACAATGGCAAAGTTACAATGGCACTGAAAAATGTGACTTATGACTGTTTTTCAGAGTTACGACCTTTGCATGATCGTGTGATCAAAATTCAGATGATTGGCAACTGGTTCATATTTATGACTGCTGTGTCCCAAAGTCATGTGATGTGTGACCTTCTGACAAGCAAAGTCAATAGAGAAGCCAGATTCATTTAACAACTGGGTTACTAACATATCAACTGCAGTGACTCACTTAACAACTGTGGCAAAAAACCTCAACTCAAAAATAAATGGGGCAAAACTCAACAACAGAAATATTGGGCTCAATTGTGATTGTAAGTCAAGGACACCTGTAGAGACAAAAATTACTTAAATAGTTTATTTTATGAGTGAAAAGCTGTACTTACACAGCATGCTGAATTCTGAATACTTTTGTCATGTTTTACTGAACGAAACAATTGGTGCAGTTCCTGCAAGACATTAAATCATAATTGTTAGTTTACAACAATAGTAATGAAAATGGTAAAACCAGCTGTCTGGAGAAGGCTTTAATGTTGGCAAAGGTCAGTGGTGAGATTCAATTTTTTTTTACTACCGTTTCTGTGGGCTTGGCTTGGTGAGCATGGCAGGAGGTTACTGCAAAATCCCCATTCCCTCCCGATCAGCTGGAACTCAGGAGGCAAAGAATAGCCAGGCAGGGCCAGGCAGAGTTGGTATTTACCGGTTCTCTGAACTACTCAAAATTTCCACTAAAGGTTCTCCAGAACTGGTCACAACCTGCTGAATACCACCTCTGGCAAAGGTGCAAGGAAAGAGACGAGAAAGACCACCAGCAAGGTGCATGGATTACAGTTGCAATGGATTGGAAGACTGGGAAGGACCAGGTTAGGGACAGATCCCTATTTCTGTGATTGCTAAGAGTCAATAGACTCAAGGTACATTAACAATCAGTATGGCAATTCCTGTACCTATTACTTCAATACATTATGGCTTAGTTAACGATAGCTAACAAGCAGGTAGCATAATAATGTAAATACAAACAGGAGGAATCACTAATCTGTGAGATGCCTTATTGTCGGCGGAGTATAACTCCCAAAACTATTCACTCTTGAAGCTGCTAGCTGAGGTTGCTGGGAGTTGTAGTTCAGCGGCATTCGTCGCAGCGCGATTCTCCAGTCTCATTTTAAACTCAGTGTAAACAATGTGCACGGTAGGGGAAGGAACAGCAAGAAAGCCATAAGGAAATCTTTTTCATAAGGGACGCAGTCGCAAGGAAGTCCGAAGATTGGATAAATCAGCGAAAACTGAGTCTAGAGCAGGTGAAAATCCTGAACTCTGCAAACAACAACAACAACAACAACCCATGAACCTGGGGAAATCTTTTCCCTTTGTCCTGGGAAAGACAGGACTGCGCGCGCGCGCGCGGACCGCCACTCGCGCAAGCGCACAAAGGACAGTAGGTGAGCGGGAAACCGCTTTTCCGCCTGGGGCCTAGCAGGGCTGGCGCCACCAAAAGGAGGACCGGAACGTGCCGTGCGTTGCTTGGCGGTGGCTCCTGCGGCGCGCTTCTTAATCAGGGTCCGGCGCCAAAGGGACGGGTGTGGACCAGGTAGAATTCGATCGAGAGAACTTGGCGAAGAAGCCTCCCGCCTGCGGGGATGGCAAGGGATGGAGGAGCTGCAGAAGGACCGCCCGCTCTGCAGTTGCGGCGCGGTGCCTTGGGGAGGGAGGGGCTGTTCCTGGGGGCCGAGTTGCCCCTATGGGCCTTTGACGTTTCGTCCTGAGAGTCTTGCCTACTTTCCTCAGCCCCCCGCCTGCCCCGCCCCCCCTCGCCTTTTGTCTTTCCCGCCTTTGTTTTCGACTCAGCATGCAGGAGCCTGGATGGGAGGAGCACGTTGAGTTTCTGAAACTTCGTGTTCAGGATTTTAACTTTTTGCAGCCGTTCCATCTCCTCTCCCTCTTAAGTGCAGATAGAGCGAGAAGAAAGGGTGACTCACCTCAGGACTAAAAAAAAATAACTCATGCTTAGGAGAGGTGGGAGGCAGGATTTGCATGAAGGGGTGTTCTGATTTTTTTTAAAAAAAGTCAGCTTTAGGAATTTGATAGTTGCAAAAGTTTGTTGGAATTGAATAGCATTGGAATTTTTCTCTGTCTCTGCAAAGACCCTTGCACAGAATTAAAGCTCTTTTCTGTTTATCTGATTATGGAATAACTGTTATTATCTGTGGTGGCACTGTCACGGATGTCAGTTATTATATTACTGGAGCTTTTCATGGTTCCTGTGCAAAATGAAAATCAATTCAGCAAGATCAGTGTCTGGATTACATAAAGCCATTAATGCATCATTCATAAATATTTACTGGGACATAGCTCTCATTACCTTGCTGGAGTTTATTTTGAAAATGAGAGTATAGCTTTTAAATATTAACAAGTGTACCTTGCTTATGTGTAAGATATTTATAAAAATTCCTGTATAATTGTTAAGTCCACATAGAATGATGTATCTGCTGAGAGTTATGTTTGTTGACTCGGGTAGTATATAAACAAATATAGCAGAACATACAGTTTTTAAATATACTTTTCAATAGGAATCAACCATTTGGAAAGGAAAAGCTGTGAAGGAAACTTGATCTTCTTGCCTGAAGTTGTTAGCTGTTCTTTGGTGTGCTTTTTACTGTTATCTGAATGAATGTCCCATTAAAAACAACCATAAGCTACGTAGATTTGATGCTGACTTAAATCACCAAATGTAAAATTATTTTTTGGAAAGGAAGAAGCTATGATCAACATTTCAAGCCACCATTCTATTTTTGAGTAGACTTATTCGTCCAACATTATTAGGTAATGACATACCACAGAGTTTGCTGTGAAATGTTTTTGCACTTCTGTGGTAGCTGTTGGTTGATTGGAGCAGCTCAGTGATTAAGATGAGATAAAAGAATTATCCTATTAAGAACTAATAGAAAACGTGTATATTTATAGTTCATAGACTTTTACTTGAGCATATTACTGTGCTGCAGAATGGTTTCATACATGTCCAAGAAATACTTACTTGGACCTTGATCTGACTTGACTGCATGTCTGAGTAATTTTGCCAGATCCTATAATATCTGTATTCCAATGCTTAAAGATAAATTTAAATATTTAAAACTTAAATTGGAAGTATTCCTATTAATAGCCATTAGTAGGTTTGGAATTATATTCTAGACAAAAATGATTAACTAAATTAAATATTCAAACGCTTGCCTCTTATGTGCTTGCTGTAATTTTTAAACATTATGCAAAATGGGAAGAGCAGATATTTCCATTTAGATTTGTTTTGTTTGTAGGATGCTGGGTGCATGTGGCATGCAGAAATGTCACCAAGAAATGCTCAGAAAGAACCGCGTATCACTAGCAAGTCAACTAGTATTGAAGGAACTAATGGAACATCTTATAGCAAAAGATATTATCACAGAAACAATGATGGAGATGATACAGGTGTGTTTGGTTTTATCATAACTGGGCTTAATTTTAATTACCCCAAGTGACTTTTGCTCTAACATTGTTTATGCTTTCAAATGTTAACATTGCATTCTTCATGAATTAATACCAGCAGTTTCGGGTAGCATATAGCGATATAACTAAACCCTTATAGATGAATGAAAGTTTATAGTGTCTTGATTGATCATCTGTGGTGAGAATTGCTTCTAAATATAAATGGAAATGCTTTATAAGTGGAACATATTTTTCTCTTTTTTTACTTTTAGTCCATCAGCACTGAAACTAATAGAAAGAGAAGGTTGCTTGGTAAATTTTCTGTCTTACAAGCCACATTGCAGAGTAAGAAGTAGAAGAGGAAATAAGTTTTATCATGCAGTGCTTATATAAGTAATCAAAATATAGCTATTAACCTCTTTTCTCAATAGTTCTCAAAAGTTAATTTTTAAAATCGTTTGCATCATTAAACATAGTAACTTAAATTATTGGAATGGTTTTGAAATATGAATATTCCATATTTTTCCTAAATTGCAATTGTCTTGCTGTGTGTTGATGAAAATTTGACCAATATATTGTAGGAATGTAAATGTTTGGAAGCAATATAATTTTCTAGCTATCAAGCTGGGAGACAAACTCATCAATAACAACCAGATTTATTTCTATTCCTATTTATTAAAACAACAAAAACTATGTTATATAGAATGTTAATATTTATGAGATCTAATCTGAACTTCTTTATGTGTCAGTGTGCATAATTGCATGACAAACATTAAAATTATTATGTAAGCTTTTTATTGTCACTATCTTAAGCATTGTATATTCAGTGAAACAGAATAAATATTTAATATTTATATTTCTCATCTGTGAGTTTTTCTGGGTATATAATATTTGATAGCCAATTTGGTATAGTGGTTAAGGCTTAAGGCTAGAAATCAGGAGACTGAGTTCTAGCACCACCTTAAGCACAAAACTGGCTGGATGACCTTGGACTGGTCATTCTCTCAGCCTTAGGAAGGTGATAGTGGCAAACCACCTTTGAAAAACCTTGCTGAGAAAACTTGTCCAGGTAGTCTTGGTGAATAGGACATGATTGAACAGGAGAACAAAAAAATTAAGGTACCTTTTGTGAGACTAAAGGTAATAGTATAGGAAAAAGATTAATGAAAACTATGAGCATTGAGTTGACAAAATATAATTAATTGGAATATTAGATTTAGTGATTTATTTTTCACAGTTTTGATCCCCCCCTCTCTTTGAGAAGGAATCTGGTTGGTATACAATAAAATGCTAAAATATAAAAACAGCACATCATCTTTCTAGTATTATTCCCACACGCACAGTGTCTGCTTTTCGGATTGACAAATGCCATCTTGCATGATCAGATGCAGCATCCTGGTCATATCTGCATTTTGACAGATGGCTATAGATCCATTGGTTGCATAAACACCACCTTGACTGACTGACTGTTGCCTGCGTCTGATCTTGGTTTGATCTGTGCTCAGCTTATCACTGCCCTAATAGGCGGGTAGTATTCATCTATAAAAACAGCGTATAAGAATTAAAAATGAAATATAATTAGAATTTAAAAGGAAGCAAGGATGATTGAACCGGTTAAAAATGGATTAAAAATGTGACGGGAGAGTTCTCAGGGCTCCAACCAGACCCACAGCTGTGGGCCCTTCTGAGAGCTCCCAAGCAAGATGTGCAGAGCCATGTTTTAACTCCTTTTCAGAAGACCAGGAGAGTGGGGAGATTATTCCACAGGGCTGGTGGGACGGCAGAGAAGACCCTTCCTAGACTCTGCCAGTCGAAATTCTCCAGGGGTCTGCAATCTTCCCTACCTAACTAGGTGGGATGGGTAATGATAACAACAACAACAATAAATCAAAAACATATACCAGACTATCCCTCCTCCTTTACATGGAGGTTCTGTAGCTGTATGGAAAAACACCATCTGAAATAGAATTACTGCTCAACACTGTCCATATATATAGCCAAAATGTTGCAATGGAGTTTGGTTTGGACAAATGTGCCATACTCACTATCAAACAAGGAAAAATAGTGAAAACTGAAGGAATCAAGATTTCCCAGAAAAATAAAATTAAGAGTGGGTGAAGATGAGTACCACAAATACCTGGGTATCCTTCAAACTGACAACATCAAGCACACTAAAGTCAAGAAAAAGATTAGAGGTGAATACAACAAGAGAGTGAAGATCTTAAAGTTCAAATTCAATGGAGGAAATACCATCAAGGCAATCAAAACCTGGGGCAATTCCAGTCATTAGATACACCGCTAGAATAGTGGACTGGACTCAAGCAGAACTAAAAGCAATGGATAGAAAGACCAGAAAACAATGACAATGAATCATGCCTTCATTCTTGCAGTGATATTGACGGACTCTAACTAACAAGGCAAATAAGTGGGCATGGATTGTTGCAAGTACATCAGACGAAAAAAGGTCTTTGGAAGAATATCTAAAGGCAATGAAGAAGATGCACTGAAATTACTACACGTACTGACTATTGGAGAGACCAAACTGGCCAACAAGAAAGACCAAATGACAAACGGAATGGAGGCATGAGAAGACAAAGCACTAAATGGCCAGTACATTTAAAAAAAAATCAGGGAAAGCAGATAATAACAGGACTTGGAAATGGCTAAGAGCAGGAAAGTTGAAGGACACCGAGGGACTAATTCTGGCTGCACAAGACCAAGCCTTAAGGACAAATACATAAAAATCTCAAATTGAGACAACACCAACAGACAGTAAGTGCTGCCTATGCAATGAAGCTGAAGAACAATGAACCACCTGCAAGAAGATTGCCCAGACTGACTACAAACAACAGCATGACAAAGTAGCAACAATGGTGTATTGAAAGATCTGCAACAAATATCATTTGCCTGCAAGCAAGAAATGGTGGGACCATAAAATAGAGAAAGTCAAAGAAAATGAAGAAATTAAATTGTTCTATAATTTTAGAATTCAAACATACAACAACCCAGACTTAACAATTGTCAATAAGAAAGACAAAAAAAGTCTGCATAGTGGATATGGAGACAGCAGAATAGAAGAGAAAGAACTGGAGAAGATAACAAAATACCAAGCCCTACAAATAGAAATAGAATGACTGTGAGAAAAGCAAGCAAGGGTAGTACTGATAGTAATAGGTGCTTTGGGTACAATCCCAAAACAACTGGAGCACCACTTTAACACCACTAGCATTGACAAATTGGCCATCAGTCAATTGCAAAAGGTAATTTTACTAGGAACAGCTTCCCTCCTGCGATGATGTCTGTAACACCTAGATCTACCTATCCTTGGTAAGGACTCGATAGATAGACAAAATGCCAAATCCAGTCTTAAATCTGGCTGATGGTGTGATGATTGTTGAAGATTAAATCAATAATGATAATGATAATCATCAAACAAAATCTACCAACTACTAACAACAACATCAACAATAACAACAACAACAATAATAAGGAGGAGGCTTTATTTTGGCAGCTCAAGAACAAGCCTTAGCCACAAACTGCATGAAGGCAAAAATTCAACATGTTACCATCAACAGCAAATGTCTCCTGTGTAATGAAAAAGACGATACAGTCGATCACTTGATCATTGGGTGCAGCAAAATTTCACAAACTGACTACCTACAACGCCATGACCGCGTTGCTAAGATCATTCACTGGAAATTGTGCCAAAAGTTTGGATTTGAGTACAGCAAAAATCACTGAGAATATCAGGTTCAGAAGGTTTTAGAGAATGAGAAAGTCAAGATCTTGTGGGACTTCAGAATCCAGACTGATAGGCACTTGGCCCACAACACACCTGACATAACAATAGTTGAAAAGAAAAAAGTATGGTTCATTGACATTGCAATATCTGGAGATGCACGAATTGAAGATAAACAGCAAGAAAAAAATCACAAAGTACTGGGACTTGCAAATTTAAGTTGAGCGACTGTGGAAAAAGAAATTGTGTGTTGCCCCGATTGTAATTGGAGCCCTTGGAGCAATACCTAAAGGGCTACCTCGCTATTTAGAAAATTTAAATTTATCATACTTGAACATTCTGATTCTACAAAAAACTACCCTACTTGGAACAGCTTATATCCTCCGACGTTACCTTAACAGTTCCTAGGTCCTTGGTTAGGACTCGATCTGTTGAGCTACCAACCAGCCTCAAAGGCTGTGAATCTCACCAAAGATTAACCACATCATAATAATAACAATAGCAATAATAATAATCACCATCAAACAAAATCTGCCGAGTTCAGATCCTTTGGAGGGACTTGATAAGTGGATAAAAATGCCAACTCCAGTCTAAACATTATGGTTGGACTGTGCGGCCAACCATAATAATAAACTACCCTGCTTTGGAACTGTCTTTAATCTTAGACACTATATTAATCATCCTTAGGCTGTTATGACTTGTATTGTTAAGTCTTACACTGTGAATCTAATTATAACATTAATACATTTAACACCATCAAACAACAACATCAGCCTATCCTGGGTTTTTGGGAAAGATTTGATAGGTGGATAAAAATCCAGTTTAAATGTGTGGCTGACCATGGCCATCCCTAATAAGTTAACTGGCAAAGTTTCATTATTGCAAGCAATGTTTTGATGACAAAGGTGGTGATAATATCCTCTAGGTCTGGATAGCTTTTTGTTGTTATTGCTGCTGTTTAATATTCTTTGAATTGTATGTATTTTCGCATGCAGGCGAAGTCTGGAAATTTTAGCCAAAACATAGAATTCTTGAATTTGCTTCCGAAGAGGGGCCCCAAAGCCTTTTCAGCCTTTTGTGAAGCTTTACGAGAAACTAAACAACAGCACTTGGAAGAAATGCTCTTGAGCACTATCCCCTGCCATAGGATTGAGGCTGTAAAGGTAAGGTAAGGGAAAATATAAAATTAAGGAGTACATTTAGTGTTAGTGATTCCATTTGCTTTTTCATGCAATACTAGTAGGATATTTTCAATCCCCCTTGATCCTGTGTATTCAGCTTCCTAAACTTAGAAAGTTAATGTTTCATAGAGAAGATGTTTGGCTTAGTTTTCATTATAAATAGTTTTACAAGCATTGGGAGGTTGGATCTAATTGCATCTTCAGGCAAACAAATTTTAGAACTGATATATTTCATTAGGACTGTACAGTGGTATGCACACACTTCTTGCTGTGAAGCTATTTTTCTTATATTTTGAGAAGTATTTACCAGGAATTGTTTTGAAACTCATGGTGATTTAAGATTAAAAGTGAGAGAACCATTATTTCAGCCATTCCAATTTGTATATTGGTTTAATATGAATTTATAATTAGTAGATTTAAGAAATATCATTTTATTCTTTACTTTAGATAGTTAAAATAACAACAAAGTAGGGATACTTTTGAATTCTTCGGCAATAAATCTATATTATAGCTATTCAGCCTTATCAGGACAGATTTGACAATGAACAGAACTAAAATTACATGGAAGGTACCAGCAAGTTCAGTAAAATGCTTGTGATGTATTTTTCCAAATCCGGAGTGAATTGTTTAGAATTTAGAGAGTTCGATTTGAGATTTTTGAAGAGAATGAACATGAACTTCCCACTTTTCATTCTGCTAGGACAGGACAGAAGGCATCATTAGTAGTAATAGTTACTACTAGTTACTACTAATTAATAATATTAATTTATAATTTAATAATAACAATACCAGCTAAAGAACAGCAACTTTACTGTTTACATTGTTATGAAGAGCTAATAATTGGACACAAACTGAACTGGACAGTTTGGATTGAAAAACAAGAAAACTGACCATTCGCTATGCATTACATTTCCATAAGGACATTGATAGAGTTGCTTCAACAGTGAGATGAGTGGCATATAAATTTAATAAATAAATAGAATATACCTGTTCTGCAGAAATGGAGATTTATTTCAGTGTGTATGAAGGCCAACAACAGCTAAAGAATTGGCAGCTGTGACTTCAGGTTTTGAACAGATATAATAATAACAATCATTTTTTAAAAAATAAATACATATTTATTACATTGATGTGCTGTCTGATTCCCACTGACTCTGGATAGTTTGTTTAAACTTTTGAAAAACAAAGAACAATACAAAAATAACATTTAAAAAGATTAAACAGTATATATTTTTATACAAAGATCCAGATTAAACAGCATATATTTTTATACAAAGGTAAACCTGATCTGAGTCATTACAGAATTATAGGAGGTAATACATAAATACATTTGTGCATGCATCTGGTTGAGGGAATGTGATTAAGCATAGCAGTCAAATTTGATTCAATAGGAAAACATTGATTCAAATTTGATTCAGTAGGAATCTATTGCATGGTAAGTACTGTGGGCAGAACTGTCAATAGTTTCTGATTATTGCTCATTGTATGACTATATTTTGCGAACTAGCTGGCTTTAGGGAATAATTTATATCCATGTGTATATGCACACATAATTGCACTAACATAAATAGTGGGAATTTTTTCATCTTTTGTCCCCATCTCTCATCTGAGGATTTATTTGACAACCACAGTGACATTTTGTGATATTTTCATAGTACTTTCTGGTCTTTTTCAGCGACCTAATTGCTATGATGAAAGTTTTCCGTTTCCAGTGCCTGAATCCTGTGTATCCCAGAAAAGACTATATCAGAATAATGGTAAATTTATAATACAATTTGCCTTTGTTACAGCATGTCATTATTTCATAGACTTGCAGAATGTACCAAATCTGACATAAGAACAAATATGTAAAGAAAAAAAATGCTATTTTTGTAATATATCTATTTACTAGTTTGGGCCTGTAAATTTAGAAATGTCAAACATTTTTTAAATTAGTATATTAGGAAAAAATCTCTAAATCTTTTAATAGGAACAAGTCTGAAAAAATTTAGTCTCAGTATTTTTAATATCAACACTGAGCATGAAGTATGTTTCTAAAAGCCCAGTGACAATAGGACCTAGAGATAATCCAGTTAGGTTTTATTATTTTGATTCCAGGCCATGAAAAATAGTTCTGTGTCTTAGTCTATTTCCTTGAACAGATCTGGACAGCTGTGACTTGTGTGCTTAGGTTTTTTCTGTCTTAGTGATGAGATGTGGGAGTATCTTACATAATTTTTGCTTTATACTGTATTCCCCATACTATAATATGGGGAAATCAATATCCCTGTATAAAATTATAGCACTAGCAGATACATGTAATAGCACTAGCAGATAGATAAATAAAAACTTATACATCAATGAATGCTAGGTTTTTTTTTAATACTCTTACTTTTACTAATTGGTTACATCAATTATTTTCTCTTAACTTTATAAGACAGGTATGACCTTTCAAGCATTTTTGAAATCACATACATGGTTTCCTAATCTGTGCTACAGTTCTGTGTAAGAGTGTGCTCAGAGATATTGGGGTAGCTTGTAAAATCTAAGAGGCATTGGGATCTGGTAAAGTATTATTCAGACTTAGTCCCTGAAATATCATCTAATACAATTTTTGACATTTGAATAAAAAGTTGGTCTGCAATTTCTAAAATAGGAAAGACATTCTTGTACTTTCTTCTTGTGGTATTAGTTTCATCTGAATAATTTTTAAAATTTGATTTCCAGCATGTTTCTTTCAAATATGGTTTATTTTTTTAATACAATACAATTTTTTAAAAAAGAGAAAATACTTCGGAGGTTGACATCTTGTTTTCACATTCTTGTCCACGCCTTTTCTTTAATACAGGTCCTGGTTGAGTTGTTTTTGGAACTCCCAGACTACAGTCCTGACTGAAGGATATACAGAAATCAATATCCCTGTATAAAATTATAGCTTTTGAAGGAATAATGAAAGAACAATGAAAAACAATCCAAATTTAATGCTCGGGATTTAGCTGTATCCCACTGAGATTTTAAATTGCAAACTGTTTTACTAGCTAATAATTATATAGATTATTCATTGGATGAGTCTACTATTCATATCCCATGGCTATGACTGTAGCCTAGACATATTCACAAAAGTTAATTGGCTCATTTTTCGTTGTTAACTTGTGATATAAACATAGATTTATATACTGCAGAAAATGGAACAAAATGAAGCTATTTAAAGAATGTCAAGTGTTATACATGTGTTCAGAATACATGAGTTAGAGTTATTTAATGCTGTAGGCCATCATAAATCAAGGAAGAAAGCACTGGGTCCTCATGCTGAACCCAACAACAGATCTCCTTTTCCCCCAAATCCTGATCCTTGTTGCCAGAGACTTCTGTCTAATTTGCTTGCGTCTTGTCCTTGAGGAGCAAGCATGACGGTGAAATACCAGTTTGTCCTAAGGTGGTGCAATAACTTTACTAATGACTCCCAGCGAGAAAACCTCTCCCTTCCTGATATTATAACATATAGTATTTTAAAATATTACATACTCTGCACAAATTTTGTTGAAGTTTCACGTTTTTAATTTGTACTTCATGGTAACCTTACTCTTGATACTCAAAATAGCTCAACTAGTTTAGAGGGCTATTGTTATTTAAAGGAAAAGTTCAGTTGAGAGATAATTTTTGATGGAACTCTGAGAGATGGGTTAAATTTGAAGCACTTGGATTGCAGTATTTCAATAAGGAAAAGAAACATTGCATTACAGTACAAGTAATCCTTGATTTAAGACCACAATTGAGGGCCAAATTTATGTTGCTAAGCAAGTCAGTTGTTAAGTGAGTTGCCCCATTTTATAGTTTTTCCAGTTATTAAGTGAATCACTTGGTCATTTTAATGAATCTGGCTTCCCCCATTGACTGCTTGTCGGAAGCTGGCAGGGAAGGTTACAACCGGTGATTACATGACCCCAAGATGATGCAACAGTCATAAATATATGCCAGTTGCCAAGTTTCTGAATTTTTTGACATGACTATGGGGGTGCGGCAACACTTATAAGTGTGAAAACTTTTTTCAATGCTACTTTAACTTTGAACAGTTCAAACAAGTGGTTGAAAGTTGAGGACTACCTGTAGAATACTTTTTAATACATTTGATAGAGGTAAAATGCTTAGATTAAGAAATGCATATACTGTATAGTTTTTTTTTCTTAAATATCCTCACCTTACCGTAAATCTAATGTTGCTACACCATGGCTTGCTTTGCTGTGGAGCCCTTTACATATTGGTATTTGGTTTGCAGCAGTGCCAATGGAGCATTCATTAGATGATGGAGATGGCCCTCACTATTCTCTGGTGAAACCATGCACTCTAGAATTTTATCGCACGCATGCACGCTCGGTAAGTAAATTGGAAAGTGGACATTGATAATTCCTTTTGCTGTTTTTCATAAATAGGTCTGGAGTTTTTTCTTTGCAGGAAAACAGTTAAATAGAGGGCTATGTGAAAAACTGCCCTCACACAAAATGTAGCATTTTCTTTTTTTCATATATGATTATAAAAATTTAAGTAACTGAAAATTCAGAATAAAAATGGAGGGGAGGTAGGGTTAATCAGTCTGGGTTGATTGGATCTTCTGCTCGAGCCAGAGGTTGGACTAGAAGAACTGCAAGGTCCCTTCCAACTCTGTTAATTCTGTATCTGATGAATCAAGAAGAATGTTTCTCAAACTCTGTCCCACAGACTGCCATTGTTCCCAAACAGCTCAAAAGTTCTGCAAGCTAAAAAAATAATCACTAGAAGACTTAGAAGGCTGTTCATAGTTAATGAGCTTTTGAATAAAAGCATTGGGGATTCTACATTTTCCTTCAACATAATTTTGCAAAAGTAAATTATCAGCAATTGCTTTAACTAAGATCAAATATAAAAATAAACAACGTTATACTGATCCTATTTAACAAATCTTACTCCAGACCTAAATGAGTACACAATCATATCCAAACTCATATTTCTCCTTAAGGTTAATAAAACATTGATTATTTATTTATTTCCATGTATTGAAAATTACAGGTATTCATTTAAAAAAAATAGTTTTGTACAGTCTGGAAATATGAACTAATACTAAGTGTTTTAATTTTATATTTTGATTTGTCTTTGACCCCTGGTAGAGAGAGTTGTATATTTTCAAATCAACTTGTGATTTTACTTTCATTGAATATACCAAGAAACTAAATGAATATAGATAGATAGATAGATAGATAGATAGATAGATAGATAGATAGATAGATAGATAGAGTTATATTTGTGCTGATAAATAAAGGGAGACTAGTATAGATCTATTTCAAGCTATTTAGCTCTCATCAGCTAGGTCTCATTTGGGTTTCTGTCGTGATGGACTCTTGTGACGAGCCGATTGACAGATAATGGGAGCTGTTAGCTTCCTCCCAGGGGTTGTGACACTATATATATATAGTTGTATTTGTGCTGATAAATAAATAAAGGGAGACTAGTATAGATCTATTTCAAGCTATTTAGCTCTCATCAGCTAGCCATACCCTTACTGGGATTCGAACCTGTGCTATATTACTCTGTGTGTGTGTGTGTGTGTGTGTGTGTGTGTGTGTGTGTGTGTGTGTAGTATTTGTGCTGATAAATGCTACACAAATGTAGCAAAGGAAACAGTAAAATATTGGGCTTTCTGTCTGGATGGTCTCTTGTGACGAGCCGATGGACAGAGAATGGAAGCAGTTAGCTTCCTCCCATAATTGGGGCATACCAGGGGTTGTGACTTTAAATATATATACCGTATTTTCACGACCATAAGCCGCACTAAAAATCCTAAATTTTGATCCAAAATCGGCAGTGCGGTTTATAACCCGGTGCGCTTTATATGTGGAAAAAGATCTCCCAGCTGCTTTGCTCCTCGCGACTGCAATAGATGTCCAGAGGCGGCTTTTGGGGCTGGTGGGGATTGGATTTCCGGCTCGGTGGCCCCTGTCGCTTCTGGACGTTGTGGGGAGCCGAGGAGAGTGTGGGGGGGAGCGCGCGGCGGTTCTTGGCGCTCCGAGAGGCGGGAGAGGCGCGCGGTTTGGTTTCTCCTCCCTGGGCGTCGCGGCGGCGGCCCCGGGCGCGCCGATCCCCGTGTTTTTCGCATCGGGGCATGCTCTTGCAGCACGCCCCGATGCGAAAAACACAGAGATCGGGCGACGTCCAGGGAGGAGAAATCAAACCGCGCGCCTCTCCCGCCTCCCGGAGCGCCAAGAACCGTCGCGCGCTCCCCTCCACACTCTCCTCGGCTCCCCACAATGTCCAGAAGCGACAGGGGCCACCGAGCCGGAAATCCAATCCCCACCAGCCCCAAAAGCCGCTTCTGGACATCTGTGGCTCCCGGCGCTCCAGGAAGCACCGAAAGCAGCTGGGAGAAGCGCGCGGCTTGGTTTCTCCTCCCTGGACGCTGCAGCAGCAGCCCCAAACTCACCGATCCCAGTGCCTTTCGCATCGGGGCGCGCTGCAAGAGCATGCCCCGATGCGAAAAACACAGAGATCGGTGAGCCCGGGGCCGCCGCTGCGACGTCCAGGGAGAAGAAACCAAGCCGCGCCCCCCCCCCCCAGCCGCCCTCGGCGCCCCCCGGAGCGCCAAGAACCCTCGTGCCGCTCCTCGCGATGTCCAGAAGCGTCGGGAAATGTGCGGCTTATAACCCGGTGCGCTTTATATGTGGAAAAAGTTAAAAAAATTAACGTTAATTGATACTGCGGCTTTTAATCCGGTGCGGCTTTTGGTCGTGAAAATACGGTATATATATATGTTATCTTTGTTTAATAGGCATACAAGTTGAAATCATACCCACGAGGCCTGGCTCTTATCCTTAGCAATGTGCATTTCAGCAAAGAGACTGATCTAGAGTTGCGTTCTGGAGGAAAAGTGGACAATGCTGTTCTAGATACACTCTTCAAGCATCTTGGATACCAGGTGGTTGTAAAACATGATCAGACTGCACAGGTAAGTTGAAAAATGTGACAATTGTGACAAATGTTTGCATAGGTTTCACGAAATTTATTTTCCAGAATTGGCTGTTTTTAAGATAGCATCTAGATTATATTAAAATGAACATATCCTCTTAGAATTCTTTTATATTATAAAATTTTAATTATCTATAATATTGTTTTTAACTTCCATTTCTTAATTGTTTCATTATAACAATTTTATTTCTTTATTTCCATATAAATATATATTTGAATCATTGACATAGATTTTCAGATTTAAATTTAAAAAATTGAAATTTTTTTGGGACTTTCGATTGAAAATGATATAACATCATGAGCACTTTTAGAAACTATGCTCATACGTTTTCAATTTTGTTCATTCCTGGATCCTTTATCTCCTAGTTATCATGTTTTTGGGTGATTATTTCCTCTAATTTCCAACTTTGTTTTCCTGTATGGTTTAAGAGATTTCTGATTAGGGATAATTTTTTGTCCTCAGCAAATGAAAGAACAGTTGGAAATTTTTTCCAAGCATCCAGTTCACCAAAACGTAGACTCCTGCATAGTATCACTTCTTTCGCATGGCATAGAGGGTGGAGTCTACGGAGTGGATGGGAAGCTACTTCAGGTAACTCAATTATATGCAGATTCCTTCTTTGTTTTGGAATGTGATCATGCAGGGAATCTGAGGATCAGACTGGCTATCATGGAAACAATCAAGCCTTAAAAAGCTGTAACATGTTATGATATTCTGCCTTAAAGTAGAATGGAAGATATTTTGGTGAAGGAGAAAGAAATGGAGGGGAAAAAACTGGGTAGAGTAGATATTATGCTTGCATTGTAATAATTAAAAAAATATGGAGCCTTTATATTCTTTGAATCACTATACAGTAAAATATTAAAGTAATAAAATAAAATATATAAAATGATAATATAATCAGTTTAACAATTCCCTTTTAAAACACTCAGTTACCTTGTCTTGTTTCTTTTCCAGCTGCAGGAAATTTTCAGTCTTTTTGACAATGCCAATTGTCCTAATCTTCAGAATAAGCCTAAAATGTTCTTCATCCAGGCATGTCGGGGAGGTAAGTGATTGGGGAGGGTGACCTGTGATTCACGACAAACATTCCCGTTTGCACGCTTGTGGTCACCTCTCCTCTTTACTTCTCTCAGGTATAAGCGGAACCCATTTCACCTCCCTGCCTTGCTGTTGCCACTACCTCTCTCTGTAAGTGGTTCTCGCTGTGCATGGCTTTGGTCAGCAACTTGCAGACCTTGCAGTAACATGGAAAAAGAAGAAGGAGATTTGTAATCTCCACTTCTTGCATGTATATGGGGGGCACTTAGCCCTACTAACCGCACTCCAGTTGAGATTGTGTGCTGGAACTTTCATTCTTTCTCTCTTTGGCCAGCATTCTTGTTTTTCCTACTTGTGCTGAACTTTGATAGATTGAATGAATAGTAGTCTGAGTTCACCTTGTGCAAAACATTATGAATAGTTTGAAAAAGTTTGCTATTTTGCATTTTTGTTTGATTCAGATGCAAGGGGGAGCAGCTGAATTTAAAAGACTGTTAAGATCCAGAGGCATCCTAAAACATGTCTCTTCTAATCTGAATGTAAAACAAGTTATAGGAATGTAAGAAAAAAAGAATATAGAATGTAAGACTGATCTTAGCCAGATTATATCATACTCAAATGATTATAACTGATGTAAGGACTGGGGATGATTCAGCAGATATTTTTATCTGATTAGAATTTGTAGGAAATATTTCAGTTGCTAAACACAAACATATCACCATAATCTTAAAGGATTCCTAGGATTTTAAGTAAAAATATCCAGAGTGAAAAATAAAATCAACATGAATAATATAGACCAATAAGCCAACAGGCATTATAATTCCAAATTATTCCCTAAATGCTGTCTCATAAAATATGTCAATTTATCCAATTTAGGGAAAGATTAAAGCTGGTGCACCTAATTTCTGGAAAGAGGTTGTTCTGTAAAATAGGGTCATTGCTGTGGAATAGATTTTTTGGACTTCAACACCCTCATCTCACAAAAGTAGGGAACCATCACTTTTTCCTGGAAAGCCTGTATTGGCAGGATGATTCTGGTGAAAGGATCTGATGTGTATTTTAAAATTAGGACTACTATCACTAATTGTGGCTAGTTATCTTGAAAAGGAGGAAAGTTTTAATAAATATAGAAGTCTAAATTCTCTGTGATTCACATTTAGAAATTGTTAGTAGTGTCAGTAGTATACTTGGCTTCATGGAGAAATTGAACAAGGCTGCCGAGATGAAGTTAATTTCACCTAGGCAGCCTTATTCAATTTCTCCATGAAGCCAAGCAGCAGAGAGCATTGACTCCGTCTTATGTAAGTACATATCTAAAGCTTTATTTTTTTCCCCTTTATATCTACAGCAACATTATACCTTCCATTACTACTTATTGCATTAAAGATTATTTCCCTCTGATGAAACTTCAGACAGCATGCCTGCAGTACAGATGAACTTTGTGAAGTAAATTAGAAACCAGCGCCTAGAAAATCTGTTTATGTAGTTCCCCAGAGGCTTACCTTAAATGTTTGCCTTTTATAGGGAATACATTTTAGACTTGAAAAAGGTTTTATAGGGAATAAAGGTTGAAAAACTGATTGGACATTTTTAATAGGGCACTTAAATGGTCCTTAAATTTAAATTTATTTTTTTTAGCCAAGTTTCAGATCTTAGGAGAATACCGATGCTACTCTCTGATGTGCAAAACCAGAATAGAGCTAGTGTTCTATTACTGTGCCAGGGCTGCAGACACCTTGTTTAAGGTAATATATGCTTTTGAGATATGTGTAAAGAAAACTTTGGTATTACAATAACACTTCTTGATAAAATTAACCTGTTAAACTTAAGCAAGTTTATTTAAGGCACACACAGTTTCATAATATATATCTGTTGCATAAACATTTGAATTAATTTGTAACATAATTATTATATTCCATTTTGTGTTGAAATTCAAGTGCTACGGATCATAACTGAGGGGAATTTACCACTAAAACCAGGGATATCTCATCAGGGAAAGCAGGAATCCAGTATGTGCCTTGCATAGAACAACCATGAACTGGATGCAAATCCCCTGGGCTATGCACTAGTGTGGTTGAATAAATGGTATTATTTATTATTGTATTATTTTACAATATTTTGGACCACTGCATTACCGCACAACTCCTAGAGGTTGCAGTATTTCTATTAAAAATAATAAAGCCAGTACATAAAATGACAGTGAATATCAAATTCTCTGTGGTGTCTGTTAATAGCAATAAGCTGTGAATTAAAAGCCATATGAAACAGTTGTGTCTTCTGATAATTCCAAACAGCACACTATAGTTTATGAATAAAATATGCTATTAAAGAGAATCCTGCAGTTATTTGTGCACTATCTTGCTTTCAAATACAGATCTAAATGCATTGATGGCAGGATTCATATTAGTATGTTATGAGGATTTTTTTTAAAAATCTCTCTAGAAGTATTTAGGAAATGACCAAAGGTAGAAGGAGAAAAAGGACCTCATCATATCCTTATATTGGGAAATCAAGCACTCTGACTAGGTGACTTTAAACATTTCAAAATTACTTACTTGGTATAATTATAAAAATTGAAGAAGTGGAGGCTTATAAAATATGTTGTTCAAAAATGCCTCTGTGGCTTATTCTGAAGATAATTTTCGAGTGTAGTAAAGCAAGTAGAACTTATATTTGTTTCTTTGACCCAATTTTAATTTAATTTATTAATTTGCACTGTCCAATTTAAAGTTAACTATTTTAGTTTGTTATCCCTTTTACATCCACCTGTGCTACATTTTTCAGTGAATAATAAATTGGATCAAGAAATTTGGCTAGGACATGAGTAAATAAAATCAGGGTTAATCTTTTAACTTACCATAGTTGGAAGTAATGTACAGAAAGATAGCCCAAGCCAAACCCTAAACCACTTAATGGCTTAAACTTGTAATGAAAGTCAGGAAACTAGACATGCATGGTGTATACCATGACTCAGAAGCCACAATAATTAGATGAACATTTTGTGCTAAGCTAGAATCTGCCAAGCAACTTTATGCTATAGCATGATTTGTGAACATAGCCTCAATTTCTTCTGTTAGGGTTAAGGTTGAAATGGAAGGTCTTAGAAGAAACAAATTTGGGATCTATGTTCCTTTCTCTCTGACACTCATTGTGGAAATACTGGATTTGCGAAACTGTTAGAACTAGGAAAGGAAAAATACCAACGAATGGAGAGCTGCTTGGAAGAAGAAAAATGCTTTCTTTTGCTTGACATGGGGTGTGTCTTTTCCTAGGGATTATAAGTGTACCCCAAACGTGTTGGATACTGGTATCTTTCTTCTAATTTATCTTCAGAGGATTGATCAGAGACACAAATGTTTAGTAAGCTAGCACCAGCTTTCATAATTGGAGTTTTTTACTTATCTCCATACATCTTTATTTATTACTAAAGAGTTTAATGCATGGATAACAGTTTATTTGCACTAAAGGAGAAAAAAATCAAGAATTTTTTTACAACCTAGCTTGTACATTCTAGTTTCACTCAGGAATTCCATCTCCAAGAAATTAAATGTTTGACTTAAAAGCTGACTAAATGACTTTATGTCATTATGCAAACCTGACATTTGATGCTTATTTTGATTACCATATTGTTACATTGTCTAAACGTATGGAGGCTTGTTTGCCTTACTTTGATCCAATCTTCCATAGCACACTGCTGTTGCTTCAATATTGCAGTTCCCACTGTGAGGCGTTCATCTGTCCACTAGCTGCTGTTTCCTTCCCAGTAGGTGTGGACTGGCTCCTGCTGTTTAGTAATCTTGCAGCTGGAATGGAGTGGTTATGTCTATTCTACAGTCTTGCTGCCAGTCAATATTGAATGCTTGGATTTATTTCATTTTAAAGGGGAAGGGAAAAGAAGGAAGGTTAATTTAGTTAGGAATAACAAAGGTCAGCAACAGCTCCTTGCTTTCTCTAGGGGCATCTTATGATTTCACCATTATTATGAACTGGTTTGAAACTGATTGTATTAAATATAAATCGCAGTAGGGTAAGTATGCAATTTAATAATAGTGTGCATAAAGCAATTTCAAAACACTTGGCACTGTGAATCCAGCTGTATGTATAGCCTTATTAATACCTGGCATGCAACAAGAACAATGAGCAAGAGAAAAACCCAAAATAAAATGGAAGTAAATAATGATAAAAATAGCTTTGAAAATATGCTAATAGTCTAATAACCATTTTTGGTGGTGTGTGGGGAGCTTACACATTTAGTAAAACTAACACTTATCTGGACTGAATAGAAAAGAAAAGATTTTTGGAGCAAAACTAGCTGAATTTGGATTTGCTGAAAGAATAATTAAAAGAAAGGAAATATAAAGATATACAGAGTATAAGCTGCTTTCTCCAACTGAAGCTCTTGAAAATAAGGTTACCTAGTTAAAAAAACCACTTTTGTGGAGCAGAGAATATGAGAAAGACTTAATATTTGAAACATCTGATGAGAGCTGTGGTTATAAATCAGCTATTCCCCCACCTCATTTTTCTTGCTTTGATATATTTTCCATAAATAGAAAAAGAAGGTTTTTTTAAATCCTATCTCTATTTTTAGAGCCCTCAGAAGGCTAACTTTTCATTTTTCAGGAATGCTTATGGTGTCTTTAGGTTCACTGACAAAAGGGCGACCCACAAAATGCACGCCCAACGAAACCGCGGTGACAAAACCGCGAGTCCTAAACCGCCGACAAATGAGCGCTGAAGTGCGCCGACAACAGCGCGCTGACAGAAGCGTGCTCTAAACCTGACCCTGACGCTAACCCTTACCTTAACTTAAATCGTGCTTCTGTCAGCGCGCTGTTGTTGGCGCGTTGATGATGTCGCGGTTTTAGCGCCGCAATTTTGTTGGCGCGCTTTTGTCGTGCGCGCATTTGTCGGGTCACGGTGTCTTTAAAGGGTACCATAAATTAATAATTATTTAAAACTATTAAAGCAATATTTAAAGTAAATACTTAAACTGACAAGTTGTTAGATGAGTATTAAGGGAGATAATGGCATTTATGATGATGCATATAAATATCTGGTTATGTATACTCATGAAAATCAGGTGATTGAAGCGCTCTGGATTGTTTTTAAGCATTTCTGCATACATACTCAAAACTGAATTCTCAGTTTGCATGGTGCAATAATAAATCTGAGCAATGTTGAAAACTTTTATTTTTAATTCCAGTTGTAGACTTGGCTTGTTTGTAAAACGCCTGCATGTAGGATTTCATGCATGTGTACATTCTTTATCCAGCACCATATTGATCGGAAAATGTTCCCTTCATATTTTCTTTTTTGTTAAAAAAAAAAAGTATAGAGAGCATTTCCCACAGCTGAAAATTCCTAAAAGTCTTGGAAATAGCAACCACAAAGAGTGTATTAGAAACACTGGTGACCTTTCTTTAACTGTTGGAAATTGGATACAATAAGTATGGAGGGAGGCTGGCAGCAGTTGGTAATTTTAAGGTAGTCTGTAGCTCTATATGCAATTCATGTGTATTAGGAATCTATGGTGCCTTCAGAATTCCCCGTTATTACAATCTGATCTATGATGGCTGGTTGTCACAATATAATATAATGTTTAAGTCTAGCATAAAGTGAAAGTTTAAAAAAAAATACAGAACTAGTAGCAAAATTAATAGCTTATAGTTTTAAGATAACTGATGTATATAAGCTGAACAAACAATAGCTAGAAGTTTGAGAAATAATAGCATAACTATAAAATGACTGAATTACAGTCAGTTAGATTTCATGCTTTTACAGCTGAAAATAATGCTCAATTAAGATAATTGTAGTTTGTATAGTAAGATGATACTGAAAAGGTTTACAACATTAGAGACTGCAAAACTAAATATAAAAGTTGGAATAAAAATGCAGTGTAGCAATACTATTAATCAATTCTTGCCAAATCTTTCTTACTTCTGGTGCAGAATGTAACTTCATAGGTTATGGAGGGGATATTCAGAAAGTAATCAAGAAATATAAAACTGATCTGTATGGCTTGGCAATTTAGAAAATAAAGAATATCAAAACTGCCAACACTGTTGAATGAGCAGTAGAGAAGGTTATGCTTCATAGTTTTAACTTGTCTGTCATCGCAAGGGCACAGTTGTTCTGGGAAAGATATCTTCCGTCGAGTTCAGTTGAAGGGAAAGTATTGTACTGAGCCAAAATAAAAGCCCTTCTATGGGAAAAAACGTCTAGATAAGTACTGGGTTTTACTTTGCCCTTTAGACTTCCATGATTTTTTTAAAAAAAGTTTTGCATTTAAATTAGATTGGTACTCAATATCCATTGTATACTGACTATTAGTGGTTTTGACTTGCTCATAGCCTAAGGCAGAGGTGACCCACTACCAGGCCGTGGCCTCTTCGGAACTGGGCTGTGCAAGCCACTGAACAGGGCATGTGCACATTGACTTGCATGAGTGGCAGGCTGATGCATGTGCAGGTGTGCCAGCCCGCTGCTTGCGTGGGCCAGTTCTCCTTGCCCTGCTGGGCCACCAAGCTGTAAAGGTTGGGGATCACTGGCCTAGGAAGGGTAAGTGGTAGAGAATAGTGATTAATGTTGGTTTCTTCAGTAAAATTGCTTTAGATTAAGATTCATCTCCCAGCATTAAACTGGACAAGGTCCACAAGTGCAGGTTGGAAGATAAACTTAATTGATCACTACAAATGTGAGATCCTTGGTGCTCTCTGAACTTGGCTGTTTTGTGGCAGATGTTTCATTACCAAACTAGATAACATTATCAATGCTATAAGAGAGTGGAGTTTGCTTTCATTTTATATACCAGTGGCTTGCCTTGTCAGTGTTGGTGAGAGGGATCTTGGTAGTTCCTTGATCAGGCTTTGTGTTTACTGTTAACTTATTTGTCTGCATTGGTAGTTCCTTGATTGGTGTACTGACTGGGGTACCAGCACCGACAAACAAGCTAAGTGTAAACAACAGCCTAATCGGGGAACCACCAGGATCGTTCTCACTGACAGGGCAATCCACTAGTATATAAAATAAGAGCAAATCCCACTGTCTCCTTGCACTGATGATGTTACCTAGTTTGGTAATGAAATGTCTGCAAGAAATCCATCAAGCTCAGACAGCATCAAGGACCTCATAGTTCCAAATGAGTTACGAATATTCTCTTCTATTGATCTCTATAAATTGTACCAACTTTAGCTAGTTGGAGCTATAATAACTTCCTTTGCTTAAAAATAAAAAAAATTCACAGTAGCAACAAAATCTTTGCTTGTTTGGGGCAAAATAGCTTCCATGAGTTTTGGATGCCTGAATTTGGAAGATTACGCCCAGATCAGTGGTGGGTTTCAAAAATTTTTCGAACCTACTCTGTGGGTGTGGCCTCCTTTGTGGGAGTGGCTTGCCAGCCATGTGACCTGGTGGGAGTGGCTTACCGGCCATGTGTTTTATTTCTGTCTGTCTGTCTGTCTGTCTGTCTTTCTCTCTCTCTCTCTCTCTCTCTCTCCTCTCTCCTTCCTTCCTTTTGTCTCTCTGTCCCTTTTTCCTTTTTTCCTTTCATCTCTCTCTCACTTTTTCTTTCTTTTTTCTTTTTTTTCTTTCTGTCTTTCTCTTTCTCCCTCTGTGTGAGTCTGTCTGTCTGTCTGTCTGTCTCTCTCTCGCTCTGTGTCAGTGGTGGGTTTCCAAAATTTTTGGAACCTCTTCTGTAGGTGTGGCCTGCTTTCTGGTGGAACCTCTTCTAACCGGCTCGGTAGATTTGACGAACCGGTTCTACCGAACTGGTGCGAACTGGTAGGAACCCACCTCTGGCCCAGATATTTAAAATGTGAGACCTGTTTCCTTACAAAAGGTTTGGTTTGAGGGTTTTAATAGTTTATTTTCACTTATATTGAGCTAGGGTTACCAAGACACAGCTAAGTCCCATTGGGGTTCTAGAAACGATTCTTACATCATCTGGGTAGAGCAGAAAAGAACTATGCAGGAGGAATGGGGCAAGTATGTTTAATACCCTTGTGCGTTAGAACAGCACTTGATAAATGGCCATAAGGGTTGCATCTGACTTTCAGGGATCTGCTATTGTGAAGAGAATGACTAAGAAACAACAAGTATTAATTAACTGGAGAGGCTTGGTTTTTCCCAGACACAAGTCATAGAGTCAAGTGTGGACTTAAGTCATGAGAAAATGCATGCAGCAAACTCTAGTGTGTATCTCTTGATTAGATGTTGCAAGCACTGATCAGTCATGGATTGACCTCTCCCTAAAGCCAGCCTGTCTCTCCAGTAGGTGGCTTCCTTCTTCTAGCCAATCTCTTAACTTCCACTAAAAGCTTCTGACAGAAAATATCCTAAATAAACTAAAGGTCTGCAATTTACCAGTCATGTCTCTTCCTTACTTTTGACATGGGTGTTGCATATACTTTTAATCTTATCTACCTCATATTTATGTGCTTGTGAATGCTGTACAGGGCGGGGCATAACCTTTTCCTAGGGGGTCACAGCAACACTTGTAATAACAACACAAATAATTCATACACCATTCGAAAGCCCATCAAAAACTGAGTTTATTGACACGATTTAATAGTCAGTATGACCACCATTAGCCCTTCGAACAGCATTCAAACGATGTGGATAAGAACACAACAAATCTTCAAACAGTTCCGTTCGATTTTCCAGATTTTTCAACACAGTTTCCAAATTCATTCTCAAAGTTTCAACCGAAACAAATTTAACATTTAATAGCTCATTCAATTCAGTTTTTTATGGGCTTTAAAATGAGGTGTCGCGGAAGTTGTAAACTGCTGTCGATCTTGCTGTGACCCCCTAGGAAAAGGTTATGCCCCGCCCTCTGGAAAATCTGGAAAATCGAACGGAACTGTTTGAAGATTTGTTGTGTTCTTATCCACCTCGTTTGAATGCTGTTCGAAGGGCTAATGGTGGTCATACTGACTATTAAATCGTGTCAATAAACTCAGTTTTTGATGGGCTTTCGAATGGTGTATGAATTATTTGTGTTGTTATTACAAGTGTTGCTGTGACCCCCTAGGAAAAGGTTATGCCCCGCCCTGTATAATGTTAATAAGAGGACTATTTTAAGAAAAGGTGGTTTATATCACACACAGCAATAGCATTTAGACTTATACACTGCTCCATAATGCTTTACAGCATTCTCTGGGCGGTTTACAATGTCATATTGCCCCCCAAAATCTGGGTCCTCAGTTTACTGACCTTGGAAGGATGGAACCTTGAACCCCGTCAGGATCAAACTCCAGGCTGTGGGCAGAGTTTGCCTGCAATACTGCATTCTAACCATTGTGACACAGGACTACCAATAGCAATAGCAATAGCAGTAGACTTATATACCGCTTCATAGGGCTTTCAGCCCTCTCTAAGCGGTTTACAGAGAGTCAGCATATTGCCCCCAACAATCTGGGTCCTCATTTTACCCACCTCGGAAGGATGGAAGGCTGAGTCAACCCTGAGCCGGTGAGATTTGAACCGCTGAACTGCTGATCTAGCAGTAGCCTGCAGTGCTGCATTTAACCACTGCGCCACCTCGGCTCTCTCTACCGGTGAATACATATATGAAAGTCTGTGGTGCAATGAGTATGCCTGTCATTTAACAAAGATATAGAATAGAGCTGCGTGGGGTTGATCATCTGATCTTTTTTTCTCTTGTTAGATGAGACAGATCGAGGAGTGGATCAGATAGATGGGAATGACCGGGCCTGTTCTCCTGGTTGTGAAGAGAGTGATGCCAACAAGAAGGAAAATCCCAAGTTACGCCTCCCCACCTGCTCTGATATGATCTGTGGATATGCCTGCCTGAAAGGTATTTTGGATAATACAAGTGCTGTCATATTGTCACATTATTTCTCTTGTTATGCAGCTAAGGTATTACTATTTCTTTTTCCTTTAATTGGCTTTTTTTTTTTTTTTATAGGTACAGCTGCTATGAGAAATACCAAACGTGGATCATGGTATATAGAAGCTCTCACGTCTGTGTTTGCTGAGGATGCCAGAAACACACATGTAGCTGACATGCTGGTCAAGGTGGGCAGGGATACTATGCTTCATTTCTTTTTATGTTCTGTCTAAATTTAAGGTAGTTGTTTGTACTAAGTATATGCAGAAAAAAAACAACTTTTCTAATGGTCCATGCTTGAATCAAAGCACTTGAGTTTCAGATAGCAGCATGAGGAGGGGGATGGCAGGTAGGGAAGGAAGGAGCTGAGAAGAGAGTACGGAGTGGGAAATGGTGGTTGGATAATCACTACTACTACCAGTGTCCCTAGCTTTAAAAATAGCATATCCAACTAGTCTGCCTTTCTGCCCTCTTACCTTTGCAGAGCTTTCCTTTCCTTTCCTCTTATACTGCTCTTAGAGTCAAAAATGTCAGCCATGGTAACTAAGGAAGGTATGGAAAGGAAAGTCCTGGGAAGATAGGATGAGTATGTTGCTTGAGTGGCTCCCTTCCCCAATCTAGCCATAATTGTTGCTGATGTCCTTGACTTCAAGAGCAAGATAAGAGACATAGCAAAAAAGGTGCTGGAGAGGTAAGCACAGGCTCTGCAGAGGAGAAGGTGCACGATACTTATTGTGTTCCTCACTGGATTTTATCTCAGCCAAAGCCTAAAATAATCAAGCTCTTCTTTGGCCCAGGTTTGCCAAACTGCAGCTCATCCAAAATGGTCCAGCAGAACTTCTGAGACACAATGTAATGGGTGCGAAACAAAGTACATTTTTTTTTGTAGCTATCTACGTTTTTAGATAAATCTTTTGTTACTTTCTGTCTTGCAGGTGAACAGACTGATCAAACTCCGTGAAGGCCATGCCCCTGGCACAGACTTTCATCGTTGTAAGGAGATGTCAGAGTACTGTAGCACTCTCTGCCAAGACCTTTACCTATTTCCAGGGATAGATGCTGAGAATTAATTATATTGTTCTTTTGACAATGAAATCCTTTCCCTGTTCCTCTTCAGTATTCATGAAATACTTCTATACTTGTCTGTATATGTTTATGATCTACAGTACCTTCCTTCATGGCTGTAAGATGAGTTAAAACTTTCTATGACAGTGAAAACTTGACTGATGAGTTATGGCTATTTGCTTTCTTGTTTTTTGTTTTTTAACCTGAGATGTCCTAAGCTATAACCTGTAAATAAATAATGCCTGGCCCTATCAAATTTTTTACGCTGTTTGCAGACTTTGCTAAAATTACTCTTTAGAGTAAGATTTGGCCATCGTATTGGGGTTTTTCTCCCCATGTACTAAAAACAGACTGATGGGGAGCACTTTAATGATTTTATGTGAGTGTTTGTAGAAAATGTGAGTTTGAAAATTCATGTAATTATTTTTATAAAGGAAAAGATATAAACATTTTTTTAAAAGTTACACGTTGAATTCTTTTTTAATTTGAATTGATGTTTGGTTGCCCACAGTAGTAGCCTTGAAAGGGAACCTTAACTCTAAAAATGGAAGCTTTGCAGACTATGAAGGCCAATTTAGAATGGCAGGCCAGTACTAAAGTTGCTTTATGCATATAGAATTCAAGCAGTCACTAAATCACTAATTTTTGTTACAAAAAATTAATATTGCTGGTTACAATATTTCTTACAGTGAAATTTGATCATTCTTGTAGAAAATTGAGAGCAGGTCTTGGAAATAATCATAGTGTTTTTTTCATTCTCTAAGATACTTCTGGTTACATAAAACTATGTGTTTCTAAGTTGTAATAGCTTTAGCTTATGATTCCGAGTGTTCATAATATTTCCATTCTGCATGATACTATCTGTTTATCTAATCCTGATTTGAAGTTATACTGAAGACTTTACTAGACAACATAAGTACTGTATGCTGCCATGGATTAACCTACCTTTATCCTGTTCTGATTGCCTGTTCTTTTAATGTAGAACAGGAAATATTTTGCTCTTCTGCTTGTAAGGATGCCTAGACAGGCACAGGATAGAAAGTAGAGGAAGACTTCAAAGCCATCATTTTTCAGAATCTAGTTCTACTACTGTCCCTTGGGTGGGACCTATCATGTCTTTGACTTCCCAGTGGTCTTTGGAAGTAAAGGACAACAAGGCCCAAGACAGTTTTCTTGGTATGTGTGAATTTACCCTTTAATGACATAACAATTCAGGCACTCAGTAGCTCCAGAATTAAATTGGTAGCCCCTGGACTTGCTGCAGTGTTTGAGAAATAGTTATTTTTCTCTATTTAAATTGAAACCTTTGAAAATATATTTGGAATATTTTGTGCTCTTTTTAAGAAAAACGTATTTTTGTATTTTTAAAAAAAGTGTTTCTGCAACCAAAGTGACAAGTTTTTTAAATCACTGCCTATATATTGTATATAAATTGCTTTGATATATCCCAAAATAAAAAGTAATCTCATTTTCCTACTTCTGTGCCTCTTTTTTTCCTCTTTCACTTGTGAGAATTACATCTAGACTTTTCCTGAAAACCTGTAACACCATATTCTTGAAGCTACTGTTAAACAACGATAGGATAAGAGGAGGTTAATGCTGCAGTTTAAAAAAAAATCAGCATTGAGAATTTTAAGTTCTCCACATTTAATATATTTGGAGGTATTCCTGATAGGCATCATTGAAATTAAATCAGAAAGTATTCTCCTAGCCACATTCTTACCTTAAAGCAGGAGAGAAGCATGGAGCTTTTGGGCTGGACAGCTCTGACTGGAAAGCTATGAATAAGAAAGAGCTTAAGGTCCATTGCAGTATCTTTTTTTGTCTTTCAACTGTCCAGAGTCGCTAGGTTCATTGAAACAAGAACAACCCATTAACCAACAGAACCAGTTAATGTTATTTTTATCTTTACTGCAATTAGCAAAAGTGGTATCTTTCCTGCTGTTTTTATTTACTATGTTTGTTTTCTGTGCGAAGGATAGAATATATGGGTTGCACTGTAATATTGTCCCTGAAGATTATGTTATATATTTTTGCTTCCTTTTAAACTCAGTTTATTAGATATAAAAGTATCCTTGGTGTTGGATTTTTTCTCACAGTTTTAGAAAAACAAAAATCTATTCCAGAACTATCTGAGCTTGCTTTAATTAGATTGTTCAAAAGCAGGAAGGATGCACTATGCAAGCCAATAACTAGTGAGATGTGTTGATACTTTTGTGGCTTTGATTCCTAATCTCACAAGCTGTGTATGTAGCCAATCAGATTCAAAAGGTTGACTACACATTCTGGCATGACTTACATAATCTAGCAGAAATCTCAGAGAAACTGGGACTTTTCTACTGACTGTAAACATGGTAACCTCAGGGGGAATAGGTAGAATTGATTTCACGGGCTGAAATTATGGATGTTCTTACTCATTAAGTTTACCATAGAATTATGTCTTGCTGATTTCATTGGTGCCTGTTTGTCCACAAGGATTGCAACCACAACCTTATTTCACATCTGTGAAGCTTGTGGGATTGGACTTCAGCCTCCTGGGAGAATTAAGGATTGAGGGGGCATTCAAAATACCCTAAACATGGTTGATAATGATCCTGCATTTCTATGAGGGAAAAGTTGGCAGTGCCACCACAATATCCCTGTAAATATAGTAATTATCGTAATTCATCCTCTTCATTGCTCTGTTTGTCTCTACGGGTCAAAGAACTGAAATCCTCTTACTCCCCCCCCCAAACCGTGGATTGTTTTCCCTTCTTATTCCAGAATCAATGTCCATGGACATAAACAAACTTGCTGTAGCCAGGAGAAAGAAATCTTGCCACCTTTTAATTTACTTGGCTGACTGAATGCCAGGGCAGCAGTTAAAAGTTATTGAGCAAAGCCATGTGTCACAGCATAAACAAGTGGGGGTCTCTGGTTACATAACCCCCCCCCCCCCATACATAGAGCAGCCTTCAGCCAGAGCACTCGGACGGACATCTATTTTTTCTCATTCCATGAACCTGCTACAGGGAGGCTAAAGGGAAGGCATCTCCCCCACAATGTCCAATTTCCTTATTTGGAAATCTTGGATATGACTGGGAATACCCCTCTAAAAAGGACACTATGTTATCAGCAATCACTGGTGAGTACAGTGGTATTCCTTTACTGTCTCTCGTCTACCCCAGGCTGTAGCTGGAGACCTTTAAATTAACAGTTGGCATTTACCACTTGTAAAAACAGGACTTAAAATCCATTGCATGGACCTTCCATGGATTCCATGGATCATGATAAATCAATGTACATGGCAAATGTTATCAGTCCTGCTTTCTAGATAAAGTGCTTTTGTTAGAAAAAGTGGCTACACTGCACATAATTCCAATTATTTCAGAAATTGACTTTGAAGGCAACTTTGAGCTTGGTTTTGGTTTTTAGAAATTATGGTTACTGTTGATAAAATCAGAATTGATGTGTTTTAGCTTCCTGGCTGAGGCAAAGAAAACAGCAAAATAAAAGTTAGTGCTTGAATGGAAGACTCGATTCATTGCTCTTGATAATGAAATCTGCCTTGATAATTGCTCTTGTCTTTTTTTTGATACTTCATTGATTAGTATTGACATCTGTAGTGTATATAACCCTTGTTTACATGCATTTGTTCCTTTGCTGCAGAGCAGAGAAATTTTCTAGCTTTTCAGTTTTGGATTTTTTTATCAGCTGTGCCAGCTAAAAATGTTGTTTTGAAGTAATCATCAGTTTAAGCTCCTAACTAGCTAATACTATTCAGAACTATTTGGCTTATTTCTCAGCAACCACATTTATTTTAGAAAAGTCTTGTGTCCTGATCAGAAAACAGATTGCAAGAAAGAAGATGGAATTTTAGCCAGGACATAGCTACTTTGGCTAGTAGTGATTTTACCAGAGGTTTTTCTTTGCTAGTCTAGTCTTGGATTTTAATCTAGCCATTTTGTCAATTGTTTTGAGAGGATATCGGTGAGAGATTAATCACACATTCCCACTGCAGAAACATTAAAATAATAGAATTGTGTGGGATATAGTCACAGCCTCAGTCGCTTCAGTGTTGTGGTGAGCATACTGTGTATCACATCCAGCCATCCCCAAGCAATATATATTCAAATACTAATAGAAAAGTGTAGATTTAATCACCAAACAATAACCTGTAATATTACATGTGTCTGGTTAGGTTTAGGAATAGAAAGGCTGTATCCTAACTTAATTTTGTTAAATGAAGGTACAATGTGGCCCTGAAGCACATCCAAACTTTCTTCGACAAGTGTAGATTCTTCATGGGCTTCGTACGGATTTGTATATTTAGACAGCCACTTTAAAAACTCTTTAAGTGGTGTGTGTGTGTGCAAGAAATGTAAAAAATGCGGCCTGATACGTATAATCAAGCAAGAGAATAAGTTGACAAAGATGTTCGAATTCTTTCTCTTTGTGGCTTTGAAATCTTTGAAGAGATATTCCCCCTCAATTATTAGTAAAATATATTCTTTTCTTGGAGCAAGACATTGGACTAAATAGATCATAGGACTCTTGCATCATAACTATCCTAAGTAAGAATTGTGTCACTCCATGGCATATATCTCATCTGGACATTTTATGGCCTCCGGGCCACATTTGGCTCTTTGGTTGTTCCTGTCTGGCCCATTTGAAGTCAGTTGGAAATTAGAAATCAGATGTAAAGAGGGCAGAGGGCAGGAGAAGAAACCAAGTCAGGTTGAACTCTGCACAGCCACCCATGTGCCCCCTTAGCTGGTGGCTGCAGGAGGGTAAGGAGAGAACGTGCTTTTTTGCACTTGAGGAGTTGAAGTGACACACTTTGAAGATAGTTACACTTGTTCAACTCCATAGCAGTCCCAGTTTCTCATGTGGTCCTTTGGGAAAATTAATTGCCCACCCGTGACATAGATATGCTCCATTCTATCGAAATAAACAGCACAGCATATAGGGACAGATGTGGTTGGTAGATGCAAGGGAGTTCCCATGCCCATAGGGCAATAATATAAGGCCATGCATAACATGGGAATGAACCAGAGTAAACACATATAAACTACATCTTCTGCATGATTGCATTATGAGATTGCTCAAACAAGCAATTCTTGGTTGTGTTAGTTAAAAATTAAGGCAATTCTGACAAGCTATAATTCATTAATAACTCATAACAGTTTTATTGTGTTACTGAGTCATCTTCGGTTCACCTTACCTACCATGGAAGTTCTAATCTCTTGTTCCTGAGAAAGTTAAAAGGATACTTGACCATTCCAAGTGAATCACTGTGACCAGGATTTCTTCCCTTGTTGGTAAACCTTCCAGGAGGTGACACAAGGCTGGGTTAAGATGTTGGTGATCAGTAGCTTGTTTTGAAAGAGATGGTAGTATATCCCCTCCTCAAGAAGCAATCACTCACCCCAATCATTTTGGATGCTCCCAGCCAATTAATAACCTTTTTTGGGAAATATGTTGAGAAGGCGAGGTGACTACACTTCCAACTGAGTTCTGTGAAGTATGCTTACCAGTGGCAGTTTGGCTAAGAAACTTAAATCTCATTCACATTATTGCAGTTGGTATTTGTTTATTCATATCCAGTTCTCTCACAGCTAAAATTGGACACTTTGCCGCTGTTTTCTCTTCAAAACTAGAGCAATCCTATCCCTATTTTGTGTGTGTGTGTGTGTGTGTGTGTGTGTGTACTGTATGTAGAGAAAAATGAAAAAGGGTATTTATATCAATATTTGCTGGAGAATGGAATGAAATTATTATGAAAAAGGCAATCTTTCAGGTATTGGAGAAGGAAGCATCTAGCTGGACAAGATCATGACTCTGATGTGCCTTGAACAGCCTCTCCCAAACAATGCAATTCCTTCCATATCCAGAGGCGGTATTAGTCTTAGATTGTGGTTGTACTTGGGTGTCTATGATGTTCTAGGAATTTGGCAGGCTGAACTGATTAAATTTTGGCTGAGTGTCTTCCTCTTCTGAGAAAATATTGTAATGACGCTTTTTCAGTTCTTCCTCTGGAGCTACAGGGCAGATATTTTCCCACGGGCTGAAATTCCCATAAGATGCCATTCTAGTGGCCATGCCATCCTTCCCAGTCCTGAGGGAGTTCTCTGTTACTTCCACACATATACTCCAACAAGGGCTGGTTGTTGCTCTGTTAGCTTTGTCTCTCTCCTACTCAACCCACTCCTCTATTTAAAAGCAAATATGGTTGGAAGAGAGCAAGGATGGAGACCTGATGCCATGTAGCCGTTGCCTCTTGCCTTCTACAATTGGCTGGCTAGAAGGACCAAAAGTATGACAAATGATGGATCAGCTGCATATCTATGTAAATGTATGCTATGACAAGATATTTATGCATCTATATTCACATATAATATTCAATACTGCAATTTTGATGCCCCCCTTGCTTAAAGGCAAAAATTCACTGATGGTGACTTACCCGTCAATCAGCTCTACTCAGATTTCAACGTTCCAGTTGGGTGAAATAAGCAGTAAGCAAGACTCCCTGGAGGCACAGCTTCAGGGTATTCCAGGAGCAGCTTTCCAGCAATATGGCTTCACTGGATGAGGAAGGCTGGCCGGACAGCTCAGAGGCTTCTGCAATAGCATCAACTCTATCTGCATTTGAAGTCATGTGAATCTTTGGTTACTCTTTACTAACTTACTCAGTTTTCATCCTGCTGAAATTGCATAACTCTTAGTGGTTTGATTTTAATGTCACGGTAAAAACAATGGAATTAAAACAACATACAACTCAAATTGCAGTAACAGTACTGAAGGATGATTAAAAAAAACTACAAGAAGAGGTTGGAGGTTTTCTAAGTTTCTAAGTTTTCTAAGTTAGTAGGTTTTCTCTTAGAAAAAGTTCCATTTTTAATAGTTTCCTAAAAGCCACCAGGGTGGGGGTAGTCTTAACTCAGTCTTTAATTGATGATTAACTCCTAGTGAAAAAAACAACAGGCACATTATTGCTTAGATGCTGTCAATGGGTGGCATTATCTCAGGATCCATATTGGCTTTTAAGGAAAAAAGCAGCTCTGAGCTCTGAAATACTCAACATGCACACTGAACGCACATGCAAGCTTACAGCTTGTATTTGGTGGGGGGGAAATCCGTCAACTTGTTAATATGGCTTTTCATTGAAGAGGAGCTACAATCTTTGCTGTGTTTGTGGCTGTCCTGGTATTCTGCAAGGTGATTAGATGACTCGTATGGTCAGAAGGGCTTGTATTGTTTATTACTTTGTGCAAGTCAGCCTGGAGCCTCATGAGAACACCTGCTCAGCTGTAACCTCTGGCCAGAGATCATAAAGAGAATTGCCCACCTGAAATGCAGGGGCGTTTTGCAGCCCCTTTTCCCTGATAGCTGTCGTTCCTGTGGCACAAGGGCAGCTGGGAAAACACCCCTAAATTCCAAGGCAGCATTGAGAATATCCTTGGAGAGAGAAAGTTACTAGGGATGAGATGGGGAAAAGAGTTCTTACAGTAAAGAAACAATCCCTTCCTCCCAAATGACTTTCAAGATCATATTTAATTCTGTCTTAATGTTTTTTTTTAAAAAATCATGTGTGTAGTTTTACTATTTAATACTCACACTTATGAATCATCCATTGACCTAGCTATGGCAGCTATATAACAAGGATGAGCAAAGCAATGTAATCTTAAACAATCCAATTAGTTGAACAACTGCCACTGTCACTAAAAATTATCAGCAGACATTGAACAATTCTTCCACCATAAGGCAAAATTAAAATTTAAGCCAAATTTGGGAGCCAGTCAGCGCTAAAATAAAATAAAAACCTACAAATAATTACTTTCTGGAGGGAAGAAGACTCAGGCAGGAAATGATGCTTAATAGACACATGTGTAATGGAGTCATTCTGCCTTGCTAAAGGGTCAAGCTGAGTCCATCTCAATCCATCACCCTGCCTTGGCAAATGGCTTCTGCACGTGTCCTGTGTATTTGCAGAAAGGCAATGGCACATTCTCTTGGCTCCAAAGAAGGGAACTGTTTTGAAGCCATGTGCCAGTCACACTGTGCTGAGACAATGTGTCCTTTTGAAGCTTTGCAGGGCCCTTAATGCATCATCCTTCCACAGCACTTTGGCCCTATCAACATCGTCATGTTTGCATGGGCTTCCCTCATCAGTTTCCCTGGCTATAACAAGCATGCACCTAGGTAGCACACTCTTCTCTTAACATATTCCTAAACCAGGTTGTCCCTTATGAATGATTCCAATCACCTTCTGTAACCAGGGCATTCCAAAGACAGGGCAAGTACCATATCCAAGAAGGTTTTGCTGCCTGTTTTACCACAGGTAGCCGTGTCCTGCTTAGCTCTGCTTCCTTAGCAAGGATGGGGCACAGCAGATATTGACTCAAGCTTTAAAAGTTGACAGTAGAACTTTGAATTGGTCCTAGAATTAAGCTGAGGATCACCACAGCACAACTGTGTTCCTTTTAATAAAGTCCCATAAAGAATCTGATTGCTATATTCTAGATAAATTGATCCTGAATTAGAACTGTCACGGATGAACGATGAGTTTAATCTTTTCCTCCAAATATGTAATCATTTATAACTGATTCTTAATCATTTCCCCCTAAATTTTGTTTTCATTCCATTTTTAAAACTGGATCTAAATCTGCAGTATACAGTTACCCATGAACAGCCGGAGTATAGCCTAAAGCTTCATCCCTATGTTTAAGGATTAATTACAGTCTATTTGGCAGACATGCCCATTTATTTTCCCTTGGCTTGTTTTTTAATTTGCCAAATCTCATTAGATTGGCGCTTGTAAATGCTCAAGCAAATCTAATATATATTTTGGAAGCTTATTGAATAGGGCCATGCATGTCAGGCAAAAGAAACCAGGAGCCAGGATAAAGTTCAAAAGTACTGTGAGTTTATTTCATGCTACCTATGCACAAGAATCTGATCTACTAACAGTCAAGGCAAATTGGCACTAGATAACGAAATCATGGGGGGCTGGACTTAAGTCTGTGGTGGGAGCATAGCAACTCCAAACTGGTGACACATTTGACCCTACTCTCAGACTCAGGCTGGTCATCTCCTACATTGCAGTGCTTCAGATTCAATTCCAAAAGATGCTTCCAGGGCAAATGATATTATGCAAGATCTGCAACTCTTTAAATCTTTTCTTAGGATTACATGACAACTACCATGTAATCCCCTAAGAAGACACAAACCGGCATTACATTTTTTATGAATCGGATCCAATCGTCATAAAGTTCTATTACTCAAAAATTATCACTAAGTGCATCCAGAACATAATCAGAATTAATTGGAATTCCCACTTGAAGCTAATTTTGTCATTCATAGACTAGCTAATGTCTCTTTATCCAACTGCATGTTTTCAACGCAGCACTCCTGTTGGTATAGGGTACACGAAGCATGGTTGTTGCTTTTTTGCTAAGTTCTTTTTATGGTTCTATGCTTTCCAGAAATGGACTTTGTATGGACCACATCTACTTTCTACAAATCACCTGGAAGGCTCAGACCCAGGTTAGGCAAAATAGCATTTGTAATCTATCAGTGGCTTGATGAGCTTGGTGACATTACAGAACCTTCTTAGAAAGCTTTGCAATATAGCACTGCAGGAGAGCGCTCAACTCTCGGTTTCATTGAAAACACATTTTAACCATAAAAACTCTATAGATTCTAGAACAGGGTGATGCCTGAAGATGAAAGTCAGTCAACACAGAAATGGACCAAGTCTCGATTTTCCAGAAATGTATGTTCAGTAATGATCCTTCCATTGTAACAATTAATTACTTTTCCCCCCAATTGGCATTAATGCTAATTTCAGAAACCACCTTTGTTAAAGCAGTGAAAGGCTATGTCTGCACAACAGTTAGTCCCATGGACTCTTCCCAAATAAGAGGATGGAAATGCAGAAAACAATGCAGATTCTGTAATGCTATATGGTAACACATATATACAAACACCTGCACACCGTGTACACACACACTTTCTCTCTAGATGTGTATCATCTGTCTATTTTATTGTTCTAGGTATTATAATGTAAATTGTGCAAAGTCACTTGGAGTCAGGTGTTCTTTAGGTCTATGAAAATAAATAATCAGTATATAGAGCCATAATATAATATGACAAAAGGCTGAGAGAGGAACTATTTTAGGGAACTGTCTGTTGATCTTTTTAATCTACGTTCTGTTAAATTACCCAATGTTACAGAAGATTGAATCAATATTCAAGACTATGCACAACATGCTGACGTCTCTCTAGTGGCAAAATGTCTTCATGCTGTAAGCAAAATCTTACGTGATTCTCAATTCAAATGGGGGCACTCGGGGAAAAAAGAGTCAAGGAGAAAACAAACTGCTTATCCCAAATGTATAATGCTGTATTACATAGAACAATCTACAATGTGAATTTCCACCTATACCTGAAAGTGCCCCCTCAAAAAAAAACCCTAAAGGCAATTAACTATTCATGAAGATGTTCTAAGGCTTAATAGGAATTTGGCTGAAGTTTGTTTTTTTAAAAAAGCATTTTGGTTTTTTTTCTGTTCAAAATATAGTGCAGGTTAATTGGAGAGACAGAGATATACAGTCTAAGGGGAATTAAACGGTAAGCTTCTCACCTAACGAATGTCTCTTTAATTCCCAATGCTGAGAAAGGAGTGGGTAAAGTGTTATTTTTAAAAGAGTCAGAGTTGATCTTATATAATAATCATATTTAATGGAGGATAGGATCTGGGGGGATTTTCATCTCAGTTACAATGATATGGTACAGATACGATTAATAGGAAACTGCAGCAAATTTTAAAACAGTCGAGTTGCATACATGTGGTGGAAGACTTCAGGAAATAGATTGCAGACGTCTGCATTATGTTTTGAATTGCTTTGGTTTGGATTCTAAGGAATGCTTAATTCTTCCCTGAGTGCTAGTCTGAATCCCAAATAATTTTAGATTTATGAGACTAAAAAAAGAGAAGAAAGTACCGTCAATGATTTTGAACTGCTTCTAATAAGTCTGCATACAGTAGTTCTTAATACAGATTTAGAATTTGCCGTCAGAAAGTACTGTTCACAACAGAAACATGACTTTAGACTATGACTAGGTACCTCTAGATGCAGGGTGAAGGTCAGAGGTGGTATTCAGCCAGTTCTGACCGGTTCTGGAGAACCGGTAGTGGAAACTTTGAGTAGTTCGGAGAATCGGCAAATAGGCTGGCCCTGCCCCTCGCTGCCTCCCAGCTGATCTTCTTTTGTTGACCTGAACAGGAGAACAGAGCTGGAAAGCAGGTTGGTGGGGTGGAAAGGAAATGGGGATTTTGCAGTAACCTTCCCCCAGGAGTGGAGAGGGAATGGGGATTTTGCAGTATCCTTCCCCTGCCAACCCACAAAGCGACACCCACAAAGCCATGCCATGCCCACAAAGCGGTAGTAAACAGAACCGGTAGTAAAAAAAATTGAATCCCACCACTGGTAAAGATGGAAACTGCTCTAAAAAAGGGCATTGATGGTGCCAAGAATAATCTGATCCAAGAGGATTTTAAAAGTGTATTTATTCTGTATGAGGCAAAAGAAGAACGGGATGACAGAGAATGAGGTGGCTGGATGGAGTCACTGAAGCAGTAGGCATGAGCTTAAATGTACTCCAGAGGATGGTAGAGGACAGGAAGGCCTGGAGGAACGTTGTCCATGGGGTCGCAAATGGGTTGGACATGATTTCGCAATTAACAACAACAATAATTCTGTAGGAACAACTGATTTGAGTTGTGTCATTCTAGCAGGACTAGGAACTCTAAGCTTCATGATCATTGATGACCACTAGATAGCAGTGAAGATACACAGAAACCTCTATTTCTTTGCTCCCATCTGGTGGTCCTTCAGATGTTTGCAGCCAGGCCCTAAATGCTAAATAAAAAGTGAGAGATTCACTTTCTATTTTCAATCCTTTTCTTGATTTGTCTTTTTCTATCCCCTTCACCTCACCTCCAGGATCTTTGCATCACTTCTGCAAGACTTGTTCTAAAAATATTTCACTGTGCTCTGTTTCCTCAGGCAGAAAGTGTGTCCCTCTGGCACTTTGCTTCTTCCCTGTGAATCCCACAGAATAGCGGGAAGGGGTGGGGTCTGGTCACTGAGGGCGGGGGGGGGGGTCCCAGTGCTAATTCTAGCCTTGCAGAGAATAGCAAACTGGATGTACACAGGGTCAAACTACGCCAACAGGGATACAAACACCATGCCTGGCTTTGCTCTCACTGATGCCAAGTGGTTGTCCTCTCACTGCTGTTAGGGAGAGGGGGAAATCCAATCTGGAAATTACTCAGATTAAGGTTGGGGGATGATTTCAAGGAAAGAAAGCCAGTGCTATTAATGCCTCATTACTCTCACTTTGCCGAATAGGACTGTAGTGAACTTAAGACAATAAAGAGGGCTATCCACCTTTTTTTCCTTGGGAGGACAAATGACAACGGGGGGGGGGGGGGGCTGAGGAAGAAACATGGTTTGTGTCTTTATCTGAGTGTAAGATGAGTTGTCTGAGCACAGACTACTCCTTTGTTAATACTGTAATTAGGTGTTTGCTTTCCTCCCAGTCTGCAATTTTTGTGGGCAAGGGTTTTAGTCCCTGTCTTGTCTGCAGATATTTTATTTGGGTGAGGGAGAGTAGTCCAAACATTCTCATTTTTAAATAAAATTCTCTTGCATGGGCTATGTGCTTACTCAATTTTGGGTTGTGTTGTTACTCTGATATATTTAGATAGTTGTACGAGTGATGCACAGGGACGTGCAGTCAGGGGAGGCAGGGGAGGCGGGGCCTCACCAGTCTCATGAGGAAAAGGAAAGAATTTTTTAAAATAATTAAAAAGGCCAAGGTAGCTGCTGCCAGACTCCAGAGTCACAGTGACTCTGAGTTTGCTTAGTACTAACTGTAGGGGGAGGCGAGAGAACTATGGGCCTCCTTTGCATAAGGAATTTTTTGCCTTTTAACGCTTGCTCAGAGTTAAGCAAGGGTTAAAAGGTGAAAAATTCCTTATGCAAAGGAGGAACGTGATTCTCCCACCTCCTGATCTGGGAGCAGTGAATCATGCCTTGGCAGCCTTGCCTAAGTGAGTTGCTTTTTTATTTAATTTTTTACATTTTCATCATGGCGGGCGGACAAGAGGAGAGTTGAAATCCACAGCTGGAAAAGGTATGTGGATCGGACGGAGGGAGGGGGGGATTCAAAATGATAATTTAATTTGTAATTTTTTGTGAGGAATTTGTATGTGTGAGTGTGTTTCTTTGGGGGGGGTGAGGCGGCGGAGCGCAGCAGCGGCAGGGACGTTCTCGTTGCTGTGTCCAACAGGCCAGGTGTCTCATGTTTATGTCCGCCATAAATGCGAGACGTCTGGCCTGTTGGACACAGCGGTGGTGGGGGAGGAATGGGCTGGGTGGGCTGGCTGGCTGGGGAGGGGGGAATCATGGCTGCTCAGGCCCCAGCGGCAGGGCTTTAAAGTGGCGGCAGGCACCGGTGGCAGGACTTTAAAGTACCGGCGCCAGGTCCACCATAGAGAGGGTCCCGGTCCCCACGGTGGCAGGGTTTTAAAGTGGCGGCAGGCACCGGCGGAAGGACTTTAAAGTCCCGGTGCCGTGTCCGCCATAGAGCGGGTCCCAATCCCGCTCTATGGTGGACAGTGCTGGGACTTTAAAGGCTTGCCGCCGGGGCCCTGCCACAGTGGCAGGGCTTTAAAGTGGCGGCAGGCACCGGTGGCAGGACTTTAAAGTCCCGGTGCCGTGTCCACCATAGAGCGGGTCCCGATCCCGCTCTATGGTGGACAGTGCCGGGACTTTAAAGGCTTGCTGCCGGGGCCCTGCCACAGCGGCAGGGCTTTAAAGTGGTGGCAGCACCGGCAGCATGCCGTATCCGCCATAGAGCGGGTCCCGGTCCCGCTCTATGGTAGACGCGGCACCGGGGCTTCGGCGGGGCTTTCGTGCTTGCCTCACCGGCCATGAAGCTCACTGCACATCACTGGTGATGCACTGTATTCCTGTTCATCCAGGCTTTGTGTTTTCTTCACTATCGCAAAGGATGATGATGATGATGATGATGATGATGATGATGATGATGATTATTATTATTATTATTATTATTATTATTATTATTATTATATTTATAATCAGACTTTACTTTATACAACTCAAAGCAGCATATATAAGGTTCCTGCTTCTTATTTTTCTCACAACAACCAGCCTGAGTTGGGCTGGGATAAGAAAGGGACTGTCTCAAAGTCACGCAAGTTGGCTTTTGTGGCTGAGGACTACTAGACCTTTCAGCCTTTGTGTCCTCTCTGTACTGCCCCAGACTTCATCCATTCATTGAAAGACAAAGAGCTTGTTGGTTGTTTAAAATAGCATTTTGTACTATTTTTTGTCAATCAAAAAGTAATGAACTTTTTATGGGAACAGAATCAACTGCTATGTTTTAGGATGATAAGGAGCAGGGATTATTTTTATCATCCACTTTTCTTTTTTGAAATCAAAACAGAGTTTGTAAGACAACCTGGAAATCTCATGACTATATTCTACACTTGTTTAGCTTCATTGTGAGGATTGAGTCATCATGGGTATTTGGACCATGTCCTGGCTGGGATGCCTGGGAATAACTAGTGCATTGGAAAGAGCTCAAGGTGAAAAAAAACAACAACAATCAAACCTCCCAGAGTAGAGAATACAGTGTCATATAACACTGGTAGTTAATTTCCAATGTCTTATTTCTATTAGAAGGAATGATGACTCTTAATTTGGCATATAATGCTCATGCGTCTCAAAGGGAAGAGTCATTCAGTTATAATTTCTTATGCATGTTGCTCATACAATTGTGCCAAACGCAGTATAGGAGACCAGGAATAGGAAACCAGGAATAAATAACTTCATCTGTTTGCAAAAGGATGCTCTTTCTTTTTTTTAAACACAACACACAACATATTAGGACAACTTTGCAGGATAGGCAAATTCTGTTTTTACCCTTAACAGTTGACAAGTACAGGTAGTTCTTAATTTATAATGGTTTAGTGACCGTTTGAAATTATGACACTGAAAAAAATGACTTTAGATTGTTTTTCACATTTACGACCCTTTTAGCATTTCCATGGTCATGTGATCAAAATTCAGAAGCTCGGCAATGGCGTCATATTTATGACGGTTGCAGAGTCCCAAGATCATGTGATCACCTTTTGCGAACTTCTGACAAGCACAATCAATCTGGAAGCCAGATTAACAAAGTGTGATCCTAACTTAATAACCGCAGTGATTCACTTAACAACCATGGAAAGAAGGGTTGTAAAATGGGGCAAAATTCACTTAACAACTGTCATGATTAGTAACGGAAGTTTTGAGCTCAGATGTAGTCATATGTCAAGGATTACCTGTATTGAGAACAAAGCTGTGTTCTTTTTCTGCTGAGGCCAGCTCTGGACTGTAAGGCAGTGGTTCCCAAACTTGGCAACTTTAAGACTTGTGGACTTCAACTCCCAGAATTGGAATTCTGGAGAATTGGAGTTGGAATTGGAGTTCACCAGCCAGCTCTGCTGGCTGGAGAATTCTGGGAGTTGAAGTCCACAAGTCTTAAAGTTGCCAAGTTTGGGAACCATTGCTGTAAGGAATAGTAATTTATTTATTTAAATGTATTGGCCCCCTCAAATCCAGCAATCATATATTTCTGGTGCTCCTTCTCTCCTTTAAAAAAGAGTAAAAGGAACCTAGTTCAGGAAATTGAACCAAGAGTAGAAAGCCTAGATCAGAGCTGTGGTGAGCACAGTGGTTAGAATGCAATACTGCAGGCTACTTCGGCTGATTGCTGTCTGCCAGCAGTTTTTCAGTTTCAAACCTCACCAGACTCAAGCCTTCCATCCTTCCGACGTCCGTAAAACGAGGAACCAGATTGTTGGGGGAAATATGCTGACTCTGTAAACTGCTTAGAGAGAGCTGTAAAACACTGCAAAGCTATTGCTATTGCTATCAAGAACTGAGGAAAAGAGAAATGCTTTTCAATAACCTCCAAAGCCGGGAAATTGTTCTAGTGTGTAGGAATAGCTGGTCAAAGACTGGAGTCTTCAGAGCTAAAAGTAAATCAGGCTAGATGGGGAGCCTGTTGGTAATGATCTGATATTAACAAGATTGCTTTTTATTGTAGACAGAAAGCAAAATCTATTGATTACTGTGTTAAGTAATAAGCTTTTGTTACAGGACATTATGAGTTGGCTTGATGTAGTTAAAAGCCAAACCATTCAGGCAAGAGTCTGACTTGGTATTATTTTGTTACTTCTTCGACCTTAAGTAAACTGTGAACTATCACAGCAATTGTGTGTGGCGCATGTGAAACCAAAAGCAGGGCAGCTATGGAGCAGGAAAGTTCAGCATGAACCAAGTGACCCACTCTAGAAAAGGGGATCAAGCTGATTTTATTTATTTATTATTAAACTTATATACCACCCATCTCACCACAGGTGACTCTAGGTGGCTTACAATCATTCAATAAAAATGCAATAAAAACATTGAAACAATAAACAAAGATCTTACATTTAAAATTTAAATTTAGAATTCAGTGACAACAACATTGATCAATCCAAATTGATTGTTATACTCTTGGTGCTCCAGTACATCCAGTTCAGTGGTGGGTTCCTACTGGTTTGGACCGGTTCAGCTGAACCGGTAGTGGTTTGGTGGCCTGGGTCACTGGAACCAGCAGTGACCCAGGCCTGTCACAGTCCCTAACCGGTTGTCCAGGTGGCGCCATAGGCGGCACCATCTTGTTTTTCAGTTCTGCGCATGCCAGAACTTACCCCTGCTCCAATTTCCTAATTAACCAAAATGTGTTTTATTTGGGGGTGGAGGTGGGGGTGGGGTTTCACAATGTTTTTATTAACAGTTTGGGAGACTGCCATTCTTACCCTACTAACCACACCAGACTGTAGAGAGTCCAATCAAGCTAGGACCACTGAAATGTTTCCTCAGAGAGATCTATGAACTTACGGAAGCACTATTTATTTATTTATTTATTTATTTATTTATTTATTTATTTATTTATTTATTTATTTATTTATTTATTTATTTATTTATTTATTTATTTATTTATTTATCTTATATATTGCTTCATAGGGCTTTCAGCCCTCTCTAAGCAGTTTACAGATTTTTAGCAAATTGAGTCAGCAAATTGCCCCCACAGTCTGGGTCCTCATTTCACCCACCTCGGAAGGATGGAAGGCTGAGTCAACCTTGAGCCGGTGAGATTTGAACCTCTGAACTGCAGATAACAATCAGCTGAAGTGACCTGCAGTACTGTACCCTAACCACTGCGCCACCTTGGCTCCTACTATTGAGCACTACTATTATTGAGAATCTGTGTCTGAGTTTTTGCAAAGAAGTCTGAATTCCAGCCATTTTTTTTCTTTTATGGTTTACACCTCTGTATAAGGTACTTATACAAGAAAAAAAAATGTAGGGCAAAACCCGAACCTTGCTAAGAGGTCAATGACTGTCTCTTGAGGCAGAATTTGTTTTACTTTCCAATTTAATTCACTATGCCTATTGGTGCACAGTCTGATGTTTAAACAGGATGGGGCTTTAAATAACTTACAGTGAGTGAATGTAAACAGTTCTGAAGGATACAGAATGAAAAAGCCAATATAGTCTTTCCCTCTTTTTAATGAAATGTCTCACTTTGCAGTCATATATCTAAAACCAATTAAGTAGCCCCATATGGGAATCTTGAAAGAATAAATTCAATGGTGTCTTGCAAACAGACATACACACACCCTTCTGAGAGAGAGCACTCTTAGGAAAATGTTGGTGAGGGAATATCAATATTAAACCATTAAACAAAAGCCCTTGAAAGCAGTGGCTGGCTCTGATTAGCTTAATATAGCAGTATATTTTCACAAACATCTAGCATAACTTGGAGTAGGAGTTTGGGATTAAACTAGCATGTAAAATTCTTTCTGAGTGATGGTGATGGAAATAAATGAAGACAGTGCATACATCTTGTCATTCATGGTTTTGGATCCCCCATGTTCATAAACATCAAACCTTTCTGGTGGCTAATAGTGGTTAGAATGCAGTATTCAGGCAAACTCTGCCCACAGCCAGGAGTTCGATCTTGACCAGCTCAATGTTGCCTCAGCTTTCCATCCTTCTGAGGTCAGTAATATGAGGACCCAGATTGTTGGGGGCAATATGCTGTAAAGGACTACAGATAAATATATAAGTCTAAGTGTTATTGCTATTGCTAATATAGAAGCAATATGGGAAGCAAATTTCCTCAAACAATTGGACATTAGAGCTTTGCAATTATAAGAGGTGGCGAACATGCTGATTCTAAGACAGTCCATCAGATGAACTGTTCAATGGATAAAGTTGCCATTTAAACATCCAATGCTAATCAGCATTCAGAACTTCTTGAGTGAAAAACAGAGATTCCTCCCATGTAATATGTTAATTTTACCCCAGATATTCTAAGTGCAGCCCACCTATCCAAATACATTGCAGTTGATCAAATTGGATAGCAATCTATTTAAATTCAGTTTGTCAATTTGACCTGTATCTCTCCGGATTTTCAATTTAAATTAAACTATTACTTCTGGCCTCAGCAAAAGTGCCTGAATGAAAGTGATTTTGACATCTTGATCATTTCCAAGGGCAATTGTTCTTATTTAAACCAGTTAAGGGTGCATCCAGAAAAGGCTGCTGAGCCACTTGTTAATTTCATACATTTTGGTAGAGAAGATTCAGGAAGAAAACACTTATGTATAAGCCTGTTTATTTTTAGCTATCATTTTGGAAAACAATAAAAACTGAGAGCTACTTTAATAAAAAAGTATTTGGAAAGAATAAACAAACAGGTTCATCAATGACTTTCTGCAAATCCCACAAAATAATTGCAGTAGGTTCTATCTTGATTTTGCAAAGGCAACTGGGCTTTCTTGGTTCTTTTCTTTGAAAATGTTTTGCTTCTCATCCAAGAAGCTTCTTCAGTTCTGACTGAATGGTAGGGAATGGAAGGATTCATATTCTTTGCAGTCCTCTGGTTGTTAGCTCTCTGACAGCCATTGAGGCCACTTGGGGGTTTATCTGTAACCTCAGGGCCAACTGAATCAGAGTGCAAATGGGTGTGGAACTTTCTTGGGACTGCTGAAAGGACTGCATTGTAAACAGGAGATAGTGTTATATCTCCCCCCCCTCCCATCCGGTTTTTGAGAGAGGGCTGTTCAATTTTAACATAGATGGTTTCTTGAGTTCCTCTTTAAAACCAATGGTCCTCTCTGTCCAGAATGTGAACTTTGCTGTCTTCAAAAGAGTGCCCCAAGTCTTTCAGATTCAGATGGACTGCCTAATCCTGTCCTGGTGAGTTTGTTCTAGTGTGATGTATGCGTTTGTGAATGGTTGTTTTGTTTCCCCAATATATAGATGTGCAGGGAACAGTGGCTCAGTGGCTAAGACGCTGAACTTGTTGATCAGAAAGGTCAGCAGTTTGGTGTTTCGAATCCCTAGTACTGTGGAACAGAGTGAGCTCCCGTTACTTGTCCCAGCTTTTGCCAACCTAGCAGTTTGAAAGCATGTAAAAATGCAAGTAGAAAAATAGGGACCAACTTTAGTGGGAAGGTAACAGCGTTTCGTGCGTCTTCAGTGTTTAGTCACGCCGGCCACATGACCACGGAGACATCTTCAGACAGTGCTGGCTCTTTGGTTTTGAAACAGAAATGAGCACCGCCTCCTAGAGTTGGGAACAACTAGCCCATATGCGTGAGGGGAACCTTTACTTTTACCTTACAGATCTGCACATATCTTGCTGCATTGCATAGCATATATCACATTGCTTTGTTAGAACTGAAGACGCTTTTTGGATGAGAAGTGAAATGTTTTCAAAGCAACATTTTCAAAGAAACTAAACAAGAAAGCCCAGTTGCCTTTTGGAAAAAGACTTTTGGGACAACCATGACCTGGATGATTGAGAATCTCCATAGATAGTCTATCTTGGTGCTTCAAAAAATGTAATGATTATGTTTGATTATAGGTCAGATGTAATCATTTAGTCCTTGATTATAGCAAACAAATTCCTATTGAGCAGAAATCTTCCGGAAGCAGCTAAGAAAACTCCCAGATATTCTTTGACATCTACATTCATTAGTGAAATCCATCTGGATCTGGTTTAGAAATGGAAGATATAGAAGTTTGGTGTATCTCAGCAGGTGGCAGCACCTAGCTGACCTTCTTTGAGTTTGGGCTTGATTAAAAACTTGGAAAAGAGACTAGCAGAGAAAATCAGATCTGTAGGCTAGACTGTGTAGTCAAAATGCATCCCAGAAGAACAACTGGCAAAACCTTTCTGCTTTCTTGCCAAGAAAACAGCAGTGGGAGTCTGCTAGTGCTGGGGAGGCAGCAGGGCAGCGGCGGGGTCCTTATTCAAAGATTTGTTAATGTAAGTCTGCAACCTACCAAATTCAAGCAGTTTCTCATAAACCTTGCCAAGTTCAGTCAAAACATCTTTGTAGGCTTCATACCATTCTGCTCTATAGGGAAACCATCTGGCTGTGGTATTTTTCCATTCTCTCTGTATACTGTATATCATGCATTAGATTTCTTCTTCCTGAATATACTTTGAAAGTAGCTTTTTCTGTGGATTATCCAATGATTCAGCTAGGAGAAAAAAGAATCTTACTCATTTTTGTAATATTCTTCTGAATAAATGTGTTCAGGCATTACAAATGTATTGTCAATTCTCTAAACTATTGGAGCAAAACTCTTGGCTCAGTGCTGCTTTAGTTTATATGCCAAAATGTTACCTGGGCATTCACCCAGTTCCTAATACTTCTGCCATAGGCATAATAGAGCAAAGGGTAATTTATTCTGTTAGCATCTTGCAGCTCCTGATAAAACCTGTAGAGCAAATTGAAAAAAAAAAGAAAATCATTTAATTTATGATGTAATGTCTTTTCTTTTTTACTTAAATGCTCATACAAAATGATTTCTCCTGGTTATACGCCTTGTGTACCTACCTACTCAATAACACAAAATTATGCTGGGTGTTTTTGCTTTTATTTAATTAAATAGAACAGAAAAAAAAGAAAGGAAAAAATATGACAACATATCATGCATATATATAGGTTTATAGCATTCAACACAAATGTTTCAATTAAGGATTACTTACTTCATTACAATTACAGGCATTAAGTTACAGGCAGCACCAGGTTTTCTGTACATGGATTAATTGTGACTATACATTTATTTTTCCAATATTGAAAAATAAGTCTCTAAGCAATAAGAATTGTATGGGTAATTCATTTTAATCGTCCAGGAATAGATGAATAATTCAAAAAAATATGAACAACTGAAAATATTAAATCCTATCTCAAATTACATGTGTATGTACTTCTTCAAAAATATGATAACCGTAGGGCAATGCAAAACCACGTCTTTTAAGGACACATTATTTTCATTGTATTTCCAACAATTTTACTCATTTCTTTTCTCTACAGCTTCACTGGTTTTCAACAATTCTGAAATACTATGTGTGTTGGATAAGCTGCAGTCTAAGTTTTAGTGAACTTTTGATGCAGATGTTAAGATAGTTCCCACTACTTAAAGCCATTTTCAACCACTGCGCTATTCTATTGGATCAGCTGTTGGGGGGGAGGAGACTGAGGCATGCAGATTTTCAGTGTTTGAGGGGCTGAGATGCAACTTGCAAGAGTTGCAATCAACTCTTGCAAGTTGATTGTCAGCTTGTACAGAAATGGGGTTGAAGCAGTAAGTGATCTTTTCTTGGCTGACTGTTGGCATTCATGAGGAGATCTAGGTAAAGAGACAAGCAAGCAGGTTGGAGTAGGTCACCTAGTAGACCTCTGCAGACCACCAGTGGTTCATGGACCACTTGTGAAAAACCACTGTCTAAGATGAACAACTTCTACTTCAAACTGTTTCAGTAATTTTATTACAAATTTCACTGATGTTCAATAAACAAAAGTTGTTTATCAAAAAGTTAAATGCAGTAGGACTTTGACAGCAATGACACACCATGCAACAGTTCATTGCTATTGGGGGCATACTTGTTAACCAAAATAATTATTTTTTTCTAAAAGAAATGAGCACTATTATCTTGTCTTTAACATGGTCATCTTGATGTTGGAGAATATTGGGGAAATAAGATGGGAATAGTTTAGATCAATTAATAAGGCCAGATGATGATTTTTCCCATTTAAGGAGCCATTTTGCCATTTAATAAAGCTGTTATTTGCAAGAAAGTCAAAGTTGCAATATTAACATTAAAAACATTTTCTTGATTTCTAGATACAGACTTTTACCAAGGTGATGAAAAGATGACTTATAAATGCTCCTCACACTTACAACCATTGCAGCATAATTGTGGTCATGTGAACAAAATTCAGGCACTTGGCAACCAGCATATAGTGGTTGCAACATCTGGGGTTCATGGGATCACCATCTGCAATCATCCAGAGGTCAACTGACTAGCAAAGTCAATATGGTAACCTGTATTCACTTAAAGACTTTGTAATTCTCTTAACAACTATGCTTCATTTAATGACTCTGGAGGGAAATTTGTATGATTCACTTAATGACTGCAACTTCTGTTCCAGTCTCAATTGTAGTCGTAATTACTTATATGTTCTTTCAACCCTAAGGGCTTCAGAATCCCCTTCCATTGTATAGCATGTAATAGACTCCTTATAAAATACTGAGCAATTATTATTTATAAGCACTTATTAGAGTACTTTAAAATATTCAGTAGCATAGCAGATACTTAGAATAGGAATGTCCAGTACACCTATGTCAAAAGTTACTATTTTGTATGCATGTCATATTTCTATAAATGTAAAATTATAAATCAACAAAGATATTATGTCATATGTATTGAACATCACATCTTTTCTGGAAGAAATTGACCAATCTGTAGGGATACAATCCATGTATTTAGCAAAATATGGGAGCCACACTTCTATCCTAGTGGGTTCTTTTTGGCCAGTAGTTCTTTCTCATAAATTTATTGTTTCAGATGATTCATTGGTTTTGAGAAATGCTTATGTTCTTTTAAACCATGTAGCCATGGTGTGGAAACTAATAATAGGAGCAAAACAATAGACAGTAGGCAAGTTATGATTGCAAAAAATGTGATATTGGAATAGGAAAATTGAAGAAGGTTATATAACATAAGAAGAAATATAAATAGTCTTTGACTTATGACAATTGAGCACCAAAATCTGTTGCTAAGTAAGGCATTTGTTAAATGAGTTTTGCTCCATTTTACAAACTTGCTTGCTACAGTTGTTAAGTCAATCACTGTAGTTGTTAAGTAACATGGTTGTTAAGTGAATGTAGTTTAAGTGAAGTTGATGGAGTTGACTGAAATGGCAAACTTGTCTATTTTTTATTAAATAAAAGAATGTAGCTCCTTTTGTTGCCGCTTCTGAACTTTGTGCTTGAAGTGAAAAAGAATGAAACTTTGACTTTTTTCCAATGAGACTGAAAGATCTTTATAAAAATGTCTTGTTTATATTATTATGAAAAAACAAAAAGTTGTGATTTAATGTTAATACCTTATTTTATTGCAACAGGGACAGTCAGACGTCAGTGTTTCTTTTTCTTTTTCCCCCTATCCTTCCTCACTTCTATTCCCCCTCTACCTTCCCACCATTCTCCTATTCACTTTTGTATTTTGTATCTTATCTTACTTTACCTTATAACTCTATAAAAATGTTAAACTACACACACACAAAAGAATAAATAAATAAATAAATAAATAAATAAATAAATAACGAAAGAAAGAAGTGAATGTATCTTCTCCATTGACTTTGCTTGTCAAAAGTTTGGAAGAGGTGATCATATGACTCTGGGACACTGCAGCTGTCATAAATATGAATCAGCTGAGCCGAGGTGGCGCAGTGGTTAAATGCAGCACTGCAGGCTACTTCAGCTGACTGCAGTTCTGCAGTTCGGCTGTTCAAATCTCACCGGCTCAGGGTTGACTCAGCCTTCCATCCTTCCGAGGTAGGTAAAATGAGGACCCAGATTGTTGTTGGGGGCAATATGCTGACTCTGTAAACCGCTTAGAGAGGGCTGAAAGCCCTATGAAGCGGTATATAAGTCTAACTGCTATTGCTATTGCTATTGCTGCCAGGTGTCTGAATTTTGATCACATGACAACGTGGATGCTCCAATGGTTGTAAGTGTGAAAAACGATCATGTCACTTTTTTCAATGCCATTGTAACTTCAGTTACTAACTGAACTGTTTTAAGTCAAGGACTATCTCTAGTGTTGTCAGAAAGCCTGCTTTTTTTCAGTTCTTCTTCGCATCGACATGAACACATTTTAAAGATCTGATCCAAGCTGCTACTGAAAAACATTTAAAGATAATGGTGGCATGGCAACCTGTGAGCTCAGTAGTCAGGAATCTGGGGGGAAAAATCCATGTTTAGCTAGATTTTTCTTTGATTTTTCTCAAGGGTGGAGTTCTGCAGATATACATCGTAGAAAAATGTTGGCTGGGTTGATTTATTGCTTTCAATGTTCTCAGCAACTGAATGGACATCTGGTTGCCTATTTCTTTTCTTTCCCCCTCCTTGACATTTAGTCATCTTTTAATAAAATCTCAGTTCTGATGTTTTGCATAATTTCTGCCATTAATAATAAATCTGAGCAAGGGCACCTCGTGTACAGCATATTCACTATGTGATTAAATCTGGAACTTGCTTCATTACTGCTGGTGTATACACAAGAATGAAAATACATTTGTTTTCCACTAGTTGTATAACGATATGAAAGATTTACTGTATCTGTGCCAGAATTCTGGGAATCTGGACAACAATTTAGAAACTTAGTTTGCTTTAATCTATTGTGTTTGTATAGAAAAGGAATGAATACATCAAGGCTCGAATGATATACCATGAAAATTGACAGCTAAAAAACAAAAAAGGGTTCTCTGTCCTGCTGTTATTGCTAAGATACTAACCCTTTAACACTTCCAATTTATGTCTCTAATTACTTAGTAGATTGAAAACCTGGTGTTATTTGTAACTTTTAAATGAATTGCTTCCAGATGTCTTTCATATGTGGAGCTGGACAATGAAATATGATCAAATGTTACTGAAACTGTGAAGCCATTCATGCCTATATGAAAAGCTTTTATACAATTCTTCATTTTATTGTACTACAGTATGGCCTTTTCTTTATTAAAGCAAAAAGTAGTCCATATATATTACTTTGTATGCTTATGCTTCTATTTGCTTCTTTCTTCTTTTTAAAATAAGCAATCCTTGACTAACAACTGGACCTTAATAACCACTTGAAGTCATGACAGACTCTCCCCCCCCCAAAAAAGGTACTTACAACTGGTTCCAAAGTTCCGACAGCTGACTCCCTTGGTCACATGATGTACTTTGATTTGTGTGTGCGCATATGCGCCTTTGAGCCAATCTTGACTTAACTCTTGACAATTGCCTGGACAAGTCCTGGCAAGGTTTTTCAGAAGTATTTTGCCCTTGCCTCCTTATTAGGGCTGTGAGATAGCCCAAGGTGACCCAACTGGTTTTGTCTTTAAGGCAGGAATACAACTCATGTTCTCCTGGTTTCTAGCCTGGTACCTTTTAGTCAAACTAGATTGACTAAAATGTACACAAATTAATTAAACCATGTGCTATTATGATATATGATAAGCGTGAGATAAACTGATATACTATGTGTGAAACAAATTTAGTTGCCATTGTAAAAAAAAATTGAAAGTAACCCACCCATTTTTATCTGCTTGGAGTTTCAATCATATGGTTGCAACTGATCTTTTGATTTTTTTTAAATATCCCCTTTTTTCCCCCTCTCCCCCCAACACCTCTGTCAAGACACACAATAGTTTCTTTGGATGAATGAATGCAGGACTTGTGCCTTCCAGGGAGTTTAAAATTCAGCATGTCACATGTACCTAGTCTTTACATATTTGTAGGTTTGTAGCATTTGGGTATCCTGGGAGCAAACCTTGCCCATTCCCCCCCCCCTTAGAAAACCTCCATTTAATATTAATCATCACCTGGATGACGAGAGCCCATTCTGGTATTAAAAAACGTAACAAAAGGACAAAGTTCAACCCTTATCACTTTTTATTCACTCCCAAGTTTGCTTTTTACGTATGTTAAAGCATATCTGTGTCACAGATATCAAGATTAATAACCTTCATGATAGAAGACTGGTTTAAGCTATCTGATTTGTCAGGATAGCCACACTCAATCTGAGATAAAGAGCGGTGCCACATTTTAAGTCTTTCTTTGCTAATGGATGACATTTTCTTACCTCTCAGTTTGGATTTTTCCTTCCTATCCCAGCCGTATATTAAACTGGAATTTATTGCACATCAGTTCCAGGGATGACACAAATTCTCACCAATTTAAAAGTGCCTTTGGTTCCTCCATGAGCCCTCCTCTTTCTGGCCCTTTCTGATAGCAGATTTTTTCCCTCACATCAGAAAGAGCCAGGTGTTGAGTCTGGTCAGAAGCTGTAGACTGCCAGAGAATATGACAGAAGCCTAACAGAAAAGCCACCACTTAGTGGGTGTAACATTCTTTTTAACTGACCTACATTTCTTTCACTATTAACATTAGAATGCTTGTAATGGGAATCAAACACTCTCCCAATAGCCCAAGAGAAACACTACTTTGAAAATCTTCTGTTGCTTTCTTGTTTTTTTTATAGGATTCCGTTTAACCAAATCCTTAATTGATGACTGGCGGGGGAGTGGTGGGGGTGTTGGTTGCAAAGAATAGGTCTGTTTTTTTATGTTGTGGTGCTATCCATCAGTTCTTGAGGTGGCAGAAAACATCAGCTGTCCCCATTGGCAATCCTATTGTGCCACAGGCAATGGTCCATATTATGTTACAATACAGGCAAATGGCGCTGTCCTTATTTAGGGTGTACAGAGTACATTGAGAATTTTTCTTGACTTTGCTCCCCTCCCTTCCTACTAAACGCCACCAGCTGATATGAATCACGTTCCTTAATATTTATTTATTTATTGGATTGCTTATGCTGCCCATCTCACTAATATAGTGACTCTGGGAAGTTTACAATGTCATTAAAAAATACAAAAAAGTGCCAATTAATATAGAATAAAAGTTTTTAAAAATTGAAGTTTATTTATTTATTTATTGGATTTCTAATATGGGATGGTGCTGGAAATGGGATAGAGGGACTATTTCAAAGACTGTAAGAGGGGCTATAGTTCGGAACCCATAAGACTGGTAGATTTAGTCATCTGTCAAAACATCCTCTCTTTTTGCAAGTGTTTGTGGGATGTGCTCAAAGGTTGATAAGAAGGTAATCAGGACCCAGAAGAAATAAATGGCTACCAGGCTGTGTTTGTACCACACTTAGATGCTAGTGAGAAAACGTGCTTTGACTCTTAATTATGCAGGTTTGTTGCTATGAACTCTTTCCCCAAAACACCAAGGACTAGCAAGGGAACATTCATTGGGGAAATAAAATTACCAAGGAAAATGCCTATATTACGTAAGGCAGAACAATTTAGGCAAAGTACTAGGAGATCTATTCAAGAAAAAAAATCACTGCAACACATTATAAATTCAAATGTTGTTTAAAAGCATCGTTTAGGGGGAAATATAGTACTCTTGAATAATGTCTGTACATTACTTTGATGCAGCATTCTTGGAGGGAAAGTGGTCTTAATCAACAGCTGATGTTTTGAAGTATTGGAGCTGTATAATTTATTTTCTCTCCCCCCTCCCCCTTTGGCTCTATGAATTCAGGAGACAAACTAAGCAAGGAAAAAGTATCTGAAGCTAAGGGTGTTGATTTCTAGCCTGCCAACCTCTAATTTTCAGCTAATTTTCTCCTTTTTATCATGGATATTCCAAGAAAGAAAGAAAGAGAGAGGGAGGGAGGGAGGGAGGGAGAGAGAGAGAAAGAAAGAAAGAAAGAAAGAAAGAAAGGGCTTTCAATAGTATAAGAGTGATGATACTTGTAAGGATTATCTCCAAGCTCAAAAAAAAAAAAAAAAAAAAAGCCAAGTGTAATTAAATGTATTCAAGGAAATTGGCACTTAAGATAAAAGTTTGACTCCAGGAAAGAAATTTGAACAAAGAAAAGAACAAACTGTTAACCAAAGTGCCTTTGCATCCTTTGGGGTGATAATTTAAACCTAACAATCATTATATTCAGAGATGCTGGAAATAGTTTAAAAATTACCCAATTCTTTGAAAAAAAGAATCAGGAGCTCACATTTCAAGGGAATGTGAAAGAGGAAGAACTTGTCTTCTCTTGACTGTTTTTATAACCTAAGAGGAAGTAGACTCCTTTTTATATATATCTATAACCCAGATTTGTATAATTCATCCTTTTTCTGATGCACTGTGCAGTAATTGGTAACATTTTACCCTATCGAATTCAGAAACCACCTTCACAAAATCACTTTTTACTTCCGGGGAAAAAACGCCCTATAGTGAACAATGGGTGCACTTTACAAGCGTGGCATTTGCGTTACAACTGCCACAATAAAGGTCATAAAAACCAGTATGATCATGTGGTTTATTCAGTCGTTACGCAACTTACGACCATTACAAGTAGGCTCCATTATGGTTCTGAGTTGAGGATTATCTGTATAAGCATAATTATCAAGACTTTCCTTCAGCATTATCTATCTGGAAATGAAAGGAGCATGCCTCTTTTAAAAAATGCGTTTATATTTTGCATCTTAAATAAATGTATTTAGATGCTTTGGATGGGGTTGGTTCTACCCCACCTGTATGGCTGCTGATGCCAAATACTAATTATAGGAATGAAGATGGTAACCATGTCAGAATCTTCCCTATGGAGAACCCCACCCCCCACCCCTTTCTTTTTGCTTATTAATATCTCCCAATATGTTAAGACAGCAAGACTGTTAATATTCCTGTAACAAAGTACACTAATTAATAATATACATCACCCAAGATGAGAAATGATTATTCAAACACATCCCCGTTTCATCAAACAGGTTGCCCTTAAATCAGGTTTTTAGTCACTGCAACATAAAATTAAACACAAGACTTTAAATTTAAAATTTAATATTAAGGTACAACTAATTTCCAAGAGCTGAAATATGTTGTTACTTTCATGTTAGGCATTATCCCTTCTTGCAAAAATTAGTAGTTTTAATAGACTCTATAATGTTCATTTCCAGACAAAAAGGTTTACATTCCAACATTCATTTGGGGCATTTGGGTGGCATTTCTGTATGGGAGGTTTGCAGCAGTTTCAAATTGGTTAGCTGGGCCCAGGAATGAACAAGACAAGTAATATACAAAAGCTGAAGGCTAAATCAAGCAGATGAATGTAGATTCCTTGTTTTACTCAAAATGGGAAAATATGTGGTCAAATAGTCATTTATTTATTATTTGTTTTTCATATTTCTAAACCACCCTTCTCCCTCAAAGAGGAGTCTGGGCAGTACAGAACAAGACATCGAAGCATAAAACAGTATGTAAAAAAAAATCAAAATACTAAATTGTTTGGTTATTTTTTTAATTATAATTTTATAAGGGATGATGGCAAAAGGTAGTAGATAATATGTTTCATAAACAGTGAAAAAATACCAATATAAGTCACAATGAGGAGAAAGAGTGTGACATAATGGTTCAAATTGTTAGGAAAAAAATTATGATCCATTGAAAGCAGAATCAAAGCAAAGTTTATTAAATTCCCTAAAGTGATCACTGGGTTCCCAGCCAACTAGTTCCCAGTTAGGCAAAGGGTTACATAGGAGATAAAGAAGATGGATCAGCCATCATGAATTATGCAACTTACATTATGTAGATAGGAAAGATTCCCAACTTTATATCCGCAATAAATCTTTCCTTTTTTTATGGCTCTAATTTCTTTGACTATTCCATCCTCCACTCTAGCTGATCTTGCTTTCCCTGAAAAAGCAGTAGGTGATAGGAATATGACAAGATGGGAACCCAAAACTGCCTTTTTCAACCTGGTGATCACTAGAGGTTTGCTAAATTTTGGTTCCCATGACCCCAAGTCAGCACAGCTTGGGGATTGAAAAGCATATTCCAACATATTTGAAGAACATTAGGCTGAATATGCAATAGGTCACAAATGGTTGAGGCAGGTAAGTAGAGACTTATGTCATACCTACCTGTGGTCAGTGGATCTGGCTAAGGCAAAGTTTCAATCCCTTCTCTATCTCTCTTGCCCTCCATTGGGATGTTGCTATTGTCTGAAACTTGTAGCTACAAAACAGCAGAAGAAACCAAGTTGGTCTATCTGACAGGCCACTAATCTGCATTTGTGTTTGCCTGCCTAGTGTGAGCCTTTAAGGTAGGTGTCAGGATTCCAAGTAACTTCCCCAACGAAAGAAGACTCCGAGGCCTGAGGTTTCTCAAAGTTCCATTTTATTAAAGATTCATACTGGCACATCTGGGAAAGCCCAAATCTGAAAGTTTCCAGGTTTTCCCCATCCAAATGAAAGTCCAAGTCCCTGCCCAGCACCTGGATGTCCATCACATGGCCCAATTGGAGATTCCACCCAGTCATACCTCTCCAGGTGCAGGGCAAGATGTCCTTGCCTATCTGAGAAAGGAATGTTATTTTGACTATATATCTCCCATACTCCATATAATCCCCCCTCTCATTTTCCCACAGCATTCAATATGGCAGGCCGGAAGGCCCAATGCAAATAATGGCTTCCAGGCCTGACACTGGGTGCATTCCAGACCCTCCAGGTTAAAGAGTCTTGTCTCGTGCAATTCCTGCCCACTGGAATGATCTCCTTCCTCTGAGATTTGTATGGTCCCACCAGTGGTGGGTTGCAGGCAGTATGCCCCAATACGGGTGTACTGGAGCCTGCCCGGAGCACCGGATACCATTCCGGTACAGTGCTCCAGAGGGCCCACCCATCCGCTCGACCTCCTTACCTGTGCTTTAAGCCTTTGGCACCTGCACTCTGCTCTGCTGAGCAGCTGGAGCATTGCGGAGGCTTGCGGAAGTGTCAGAGGCAAGTATGATGCATGTGCGCACCGCATGCGTCCATGTAGGTGACACCAGGGCTGCTCCAACCGTACCGGTTGGAATAGAATCCGGAACCCACCACTGGGTCCCACCCTTATGTCACTCAGGAAACTAGATGCTAAGGACAGGATGATTAAGGATCCCTCTTTCATTCTTTTGCCTGATTTGATTTCTATTGCTTTAATCTTGTTTTGAATATTTTGTTCTTCTGATCAACTGTGTGAGTTGTATATTTTAGATTCTTTTATATTTATAAATTAGTTCCTTCAGTGTAAGATGCCCAGAGAGACATTTAGAAAACAGGTGGCTTATACATAAATCAAGGCAAAAACACACATTAGTTCCATTGGTGACCAAAGGAGTTATGAAGGCAGCAGTTCCTTGAATGTAAATATATACATATTCCAGCTATATAGAAGGAGGGAATTGGGTCAGTTTTTCATAATAAAAGGAGAGTGATGTTAAACAGCTATGAACTGTTTCTTCAGAAGTTCACTTCCCTATAACCTATTGTCCAAGGTAGTTTTCTTAACCGCTTATATAATTTAGTTCAATTTATTAAATGTATGTACTTAGCCATACTCCCACAATGATTGCCTGTGGAGCAGAGGGAAAAACACAATCTCTGAGAAGTAAGAAACACAGGGGTGGTGGGTGGGTGGGAGCTGTCACTCAGAGTAACACCTTTTGGCTGTTAAAAAGGACCCCCTCTCCCTTCTGTGGGATTTAAAAATAGAACAAAATGGTTCTGCTGCCATTCCATCAATCTTGGCCTTCCTCTTTGGAGGCTCTCTTGCTGGAAATGCCTGGCCACCACTGGCTCAGAAATGTCTATGCTGCTTCCCATGAGAGGCGCAACAGCAGCAGCGTCACCTGAAGTGAGAAATGAGGAAAGCAAAGAAGAGAAATGAGCTCCCAAGTCTAATAAATCCATCACTGGCAAGGCCAGGGCAATGTACTGCTCTTGTCAAAAAAAAATTTGGCATGGGCTGCTGATAAGGGGGGGGGGGGACAGAACATTACAGTGCAGTGTGACACTGCAGGATACTGTCCCTCCTTCGGTTGGGGGCAGGGTTAGGATCCGAGGAGCGAGGAAGGAAGGCAGGAGTCTCTGATGCCAGATTGATTGCTGGCGCAGCAGGCAGTTTCTCTGCAAAGCTCATAAAACTGAAGCTGCAGGAGATTAAGTAGCTCGAATGCTTCGGCTGCGGCAGGAAGGTGGGGCCGAGGAGTCAGGAGCTGAGAAAGCCAAAAGAAGCCACTGATGGGTGCCAGTCCTGAACCCTTGCGTTCCCTGGAAATGCATGGGAACACCCGGTTATGGGTCTTGAACCGAAATAAATCCCTTCTGTATTTATGCTTCACATTTCAGGGAAAGTTTCATGCTTTGTACTAGTTTTAGTAGATTGCTGTTGTTGTTTTTTTCTTCCTCTCTTTGTTTCTTCACACTTAAAGAGAAGCTTGAAAGTATATTTACTGAGTAACTTCTCCAATGATAGACCTGGAGAAAAATCCACAGTTTTGAGTTTATTTCTTTCAAATCAATATTACAGTCATGTCTGTATATAAAAATGAGAAAAATCTCTAGTAGAAAGCAACTTTTACAATTATCTATATTGCTATAGACAGGCTTCGACCTTGATTGTATTACTGCAAGAAAGGAAGAGGGATTCTGGGTAGTTTGTGATCTAAGAGTTTCAGCAGGTGACTTACCTGAGCAATATAAATTGGCTCAACCTTCACAATTCTGTTCCTGTTGTTGTAGCTGAATAGCTCTTCTGAGGGTCAAACTCAGAAATCAAATATATAAATAAATTATATTGGAAGTTTGGCCTTGATGTTATAGATTCTGATTTTCCCACTTTGCTTTGCTTGTCTTTGGTTTTATAAGCCACTGTCTTTCTTCTGCAGATGAATGATGCTACCAGCCGATTGGGCTGGAATCAGTTTTGCCTCTGTCGATGGGATTTTTCAAAAACCTTTTGTCAGTAATTTCTACAAAGTTGCTTTGAGAGTTGCAAAATTCTCCACAGTCAAAATTCTCCACAGTCAAAAGATAAACGGGAACCTTCTTCAAAAGGAGAACATACAGAATGATTTGACAGTATCATGGTTGTGGTGGGCTGTACAGATGGCAAAATTTTGTTTGTGTATTGCAACTCATCCAAGAGGCAGTTGCTATTTTAAGGTTGTATGAAGCTCAGCGTTCTGGCTGTGTTACCAAGAATCCTGTGAATGAGCTCTTGGAGGTGATCTGTCTTCAGAATATGATTTTCTAAAATTGCTTGAGTTTCATTTGCAGAACAGACACAGCACCTGCTATCCTCCGATCACCGAAATCTCAAGCTCTTAGCTAAGTTCTTGAAAGACACAAAGAGTTCAATTTCCATATTACTTGTTCAGATGAGTACAGTTACTAAAGGTGACTTTCCAAATAGCTCTTTCCTTCTTATGCAAAAAGAAAAAAAAGAAACCTCATTTAGAAGCCTCCCTTGTAGAGAACTCAAGATAGTCTCTTTTTGCAGGAAGAAGAAGATATCCTTGAAATGATGGCTGCTTAGTTACATGATGAGACTTTCAAATGCTTGTTTATCTAATTTGTTAATTCATACACTGCCCATCTCACTATCCAAAGTGACTCTGGATGGCTTAGAAGAAAATAAAATCATAAGTATAAAAGCAATTAACATTAATAAGAATTAGAAAAAAAAAGACTAAAAAATAAAGCAGCATGACTGGGTTGGAGAGGAAATCTCTCCTCTGGTCATCTGCAGCATAGAGTGCCCCCATTGGGACCCCCAACCCAACCAGCAGACTAAAATTTTAAGGGCCTTCCAGAAGGATTTCAGCCCCTGCAGCAAGATGTCACATACCTCCCAACGGCCGATAAGATCGCACAGGGTGGGTCTCCTTAGGATGCTGTCAGCTGGACAGTGTGGGCTGGTGGGGCCTCGGAGGAGAGCCTTCTCTGTGGCTGCTCTGACCCTGTGGAATCAGCTACCCCCAGAGGTCTGGACCTCACCCACCCTCATGGCCTTCAGAAAAGCTGTTAAAACCTGGCTGTTCCAGCCGGCCTGGGGCTGTTGACCTTATTATGTAGGGTCCAGCCCCAATCAGAATGTATGCGTGTTGGGGAATTTTTAAATTTTCTTATTTTTATTTTGTTTTTCTTTTCTTGTTCTTTGTAAGCCGCCCTGAGTCCTCCGGGATTGGGCGGCCTATAAATCTAATAAATTGAATTGAATTGAATGTTTAAAATGGCAGAGGCTATGGTAGAAAAGACTCTTCTCTCAGACCCTGCCAGACAAAATTCCTTGATAATGGGGTCTGCAGCACCTCTTCTGTCAGATTAAGTGGGACAGGACAATCCTATTGGGGTGAGATGGTTCCTCAGGTACCCTGGTCCTATTCCACATGTAATATATTTATTTCATAGAAAATACATAATTCCAGACACATTTGCATGATTTTCATACATAGCATATATAGATGTGGGACCTCAATCCTGAGAATGGAGTCTTAACAAAATGAAATTCCACCTCTTCTTAAAACAGTTTAGGCTGTTGAGCTCTCAAACAACATTTTTTTCATGCTACTAAGAATTTTGATGCTGATATGGTGCAATGTGCATTTAAGGAGGAAAATACAAAATGTCCAAATCATTTATTTAGAATCATCTATTTATTTATAGATAAACCTGGGATGTTACATTTACAAATGTGCAGTACAGTGCATAGAGGTGTGGCTCCCTTAGCTAGGAAACAGACATGAGCACTGCCCCTTAGAGACGGACATGATTGGGCAGGAGAAAACTATCTTTAGTACTGTGCACAATACAGAATTAATGTAATTGAATTATGCTTTAGTGTGACGTGGGTGAAGAGGTGATGGGACTGCTTATTAGATATGCAGGTGACATAAAATTGGCTGAGATGGTTTGTTTTAAGAAGTCAGAAATAAAAATTTGATCAAAAAATAGAGTCCACGTGCTTGCTTTAAAAAGTTGCATTCAGGAGCTACATTTGTGCTTGTACATGCTTCAGAGCACCTTTTTGAAATGAAATCTGAAGAGCCACCACCTTATTAGAAACTAAATCCTATGAGGAAAGATGGAGGAAGAATTTGATACCACTCTTCATACACTACTGCATCCAGTTCTGGTCACCACAGTACAAAAAACATATAGAGACTATAAAAAGAGTGCAGAGAAGAGCAACAAAGTTGAAAGGGATCTGGAGACAAAACCATTTGATGAACAATTCAGGGAATTAGGTATATCAGGTGACATGATAGCAATCTTCCAGTATTTGAGGGACTGTCACAGGGAAGATGGGGTCAACTTGTTCTCCACAGCAGGTATCCCCAATCCCTGGGCTGTGAACCAGTACCAGGCTGCAGCCTGTTGGGAACTGGGGTGCAGAAGCAGCAGGTGACCATGTGAAGCTTTATTTGCACATGTGGGGAGAAACCACCCCCTTCCCTCTTCTCCCCCATCACCACTGGTCCATGGAGCCAGAAAGTTTAGCTCCAAAGCACCTAAGGGCAGGACAAGAAGTAATGGGTGGAGGTTCATTAAAGAGAGATCCAACCTAGAGCTAAGGGGAAATTTCCTGTCAGTGAGAACAATGAATCAGTGGAACGGCTTAGCTCTGGAAGCTGTGGTTGCTCCATCACTGGACGTTTTCAAGAAAAAGATTGGACAAGCATTTGTCCAGAATGGTATAGGGTCCTCTGCCTGGGTAGAGGGTTGGACTAGAAGACCTTCAGGGCCCTTCCAACCCTATTATTCTATGTTCTACCTGAAAGGATGTTGTATAGAAGAACAAGGTATATTATCTTTTGATCCAGAATATAGACACCAAATAATGGACAAACATTAAAGCAAGAGAGATTCATAAGTTACAGAAAACTTCCCAAGAGTTAGCGCAATTTGAGGCTGGAACTAATTTCCCCTATACGTGATAGGCTCCGTTTCTCTATTTATTGCAGGAGTCCCCAACCCCTGGTCCATGGACTGGTCCCGGTCCGCAGCATATCAGAAACTGATCCATGCAAATAAGCAAACCTCATCCAAGCAGTTCACAAAACCACACCCCCTTCAGTTTGTGGAAAAACCTCTCTCCACAAAATGGGTCCTTGATGCCCCAATGGTTGGGAGTTGCTGCTTTATTGGGTGTATTCAAGCAGAGACTAGGTAGCTGTCCATCAGAGATGCTTTCATTTGGATTCCCATTGAGTTCAATACCTGAAATAGTCTGTTCTAACTTTATTATTCTTTGATTCTCTGTTATTCAAAAGTGGAATGTTAGTTTTACCAAAAAGAAAAAGAAAATCCCATTTCAACTAACAATTCCTCCATAAAAGGTGTTATGGAATGCTGCATGCCAACATAATTTTGTTATTTAAAACAAGCTGGAAGTATATTAAATAAAAGGTTTAACACTAAAATATATAACTTTTCTCTGCCATTACTTTTTAATATAATCTCTTTTCATTTGTCATTAGAAATAATACATTTTGTCTTTTACTGCATCAAGACCATTTGGACATGCATATTATCAGCCCTCATAAATATCCAAAAGCCATTTGTTAACACCATCTGTTTCTGTATCACGAATTCAATAATATTTTTCTATTTTTCTGTGAATCTCTTTTTCTACAAAATGTGTTTTTACCTCTCTCATTTACTTATTCCCATCTGCCATCTTTTCTTCTAATTTTCTTCCTTGCAGATTAGACATTTCCTCAGTGATTTCTCTAAATTCCTTCTTCCCTATGGATATTCCAGAATTCTGACTTTTTCCTCAAACTTACTTCCTCATTGACATCCTTCCCAGTCCTTGTAGTATCTCCAGCAACGACTGTAATTTAAAGAAGTATTTTTCTTTACAGACTTATTGATAATACACCTCACATCTTTGTGCCATATCTATAAGGCACTAGCTTACCTTATTAAACAATAAAAGCATTGTTTCTCTTGTTCTTCTTATTTCTCACCCAAGTAAAAACTATTTTTTAAAAAAAATGTCTGGCCTGGTTAGCACTTCTCTATCATATCCAGCATATTTCCTTGTGTTTAGCTTTCCACCTGACCATTATCAAGTGATCCCACAAAACACCAACTGTCACTGGGTCTGAAAAACAATGTGTGTAAATGTCAAGAGTTATGTGAATGCTGGCTTTGCCCAAAAAGGTCAAGGTTAGGGAGAATAGAGTAGCTACTTTTTGAGAGTTTCTGGCCTGTCACATCTGAAGGACTCTAGCTTGGACAAGGCTGCTTTGAGTAGCTCTTACCTGGGAAATCAGAATTTTCATTGTTCCAGTATCTAAACTGGAACAGAAAACCTTTGCTAAGAGGTGCAGGGGTGGGGTGGAGGACACAAAGAATTAATCCTTCCTCCAGTGATAGATAGTTCTGTGATATGAGGTAATAAATCACCCATTTGGCACAAGATATGAGACCAGCATTGACACTCAAGGTCAATAGATGTACTTTCCTGTTCCCTCTAAACCAGGGATTCCAAAGATAATCTCAGGGTGTTCACATAATGGTGAAGCACATGGGGATGGGGGTGGAGGAAAGAAGCAACAACTATATTAGGTCAGCAGGGCCATTGCCATCTGGGGAAACAGGTAGAAGAAGGGAGAAGAGAACTGAAGGAATCAACACAATAGGTGAAATATGAGTGACAGCAGGAAACTTCAATGGCAGGTGAGCTTCAACATCCCTTCCATTTTCTTTCTTCTCAAAGTTTCCCCCATTCTGAATATACATATAGATAGATAGATAGATAGATAGATAGATAGATAGATAGATAGATAGATAGATAGATAGATAGATAGGGCAACAAGAATTTCCTGATTGCCATTGGTTGGATGTATATTCCATTCCCTAGATTGAGAGGAACTGCGAAGTATCCTGTATTCTGTAATTAGAGCAGCTTGATCTACAACGTCTGAGCTTTCGAGATTATGTGGAAATCTCTTAACAATTTATTTATCAAAAATGTATAGTACCCTATACAACGTACAAAACTCAAGTTTAAAGTTGTATAATTCAAAGATCTTTGCTTTCTAGAAAAAATGTAAAAACAGAACATTTGTAGCATTTCTGTCTGGATGAGAGATTTTTACCATTCCTATCTTATGCTTAAAAGGGCATCCAGAAGCCACCACCTCTGCCATTTTGATACATTGATGATGTCTCTGAAAATAAGACATCTTTACATTGGAAATTAAACCTTGAGAGGCAGAAGGTTCATAATTCAACAAACAGAATGCAGAATGCAATGGTGAATGTAACATATATCTATAGGAATTACTTTCTTTTACAGAAGTCAATCATTGTTTAAATTCTATAACTGTTATACATATCCTTTGGAAAGAAGGATGGGATAATTATAATTATACTATGGAATATATAGCTCCATTATGTCTGTTAATATCTGATCTCTTACATGATTTTTAAAATCTTTTTAATAATGACTGTTTTTGTAAATATGTTTATTGTTTTATATCCTTCTTGTGTACCATCCAGAGTCATTTCTGTGAGATAGCTATCCATATGAATTTGATAGGTAAATAAATACTTTATTATAAAAGAAATACAAACATTGGGAACTCTTAATTCTGTGTTGTGTCATATTCTGTATAGATAGATAGTGGTGTTTCATAATTGGCCGCTTTCATTTACTTGAAATTTTAAATATCTTAATGCTAGTTATTTACAATTCTGTATTACAGAGCACTTTTCACTTAGCTGTGGGAAGTGGGGTGTTCCCATACACTTCAATTAATGCTTAAGTTAAATCTCACCCTTAGGACATTTCTCCTTACAATAAACTCACAATGAAACAGCATAATAAAATAGCACTGTTCCAATATTTAGAATCGAATCGAATCGAATAACAGAATTGAAAGGGACCTTGGAGGTCTTCTAGTCCAACTCCTTGCTTTGGGAGGAAACTCTACATCACTTCAAACAAATGGTTATCCAATCTCTTCTTAAAAATTTCCAGTGTTGGAGCATTTACAGCTTCTGGAGACAAGTTGTTCCATTGATTAATTGTTTTATGAGGAAATTTGAGGGCTCCTACAAAAATGAGGAGGTCAATCTATTTTCCAAAACACCAAAAGACACAAGAAACAATGGATGGAAACTAACCAAAGAGAGAAGCAACCTAGGACTAAGGAGACATTTCCTAAGGGTGAGACCAATCAACCAATGGAATAGCTTGCCTTCAGAAGTTATGGGTGCTCCATCACATACAAGCAACACAGTTACAAGATAATTTGAAATCTTTACAGTCTAATACTGTACTCTTAAATGCTGAAAATGCAGGATCAAAATACATAAGCATAGACACAGCATTGCAATCCTATTCCAAATTCATAAAATCAATTCTGCTAATTAAAACATGTATTTAAAAATACATAAGAACTCTGACAAGAAACTCCTGCTCTATATTAACATTTTAAAAACTACTTCCCTGGCCTAATCCTGTCAAGAACAAGGAGAGATTCAACCTAGTAATAAGGAGGAATTTTTTGACAGACAGAATAATCAACCAATGGAACAGCTTTGCCTTCGGAAGTTGTGGGAATTTCATCACTGGAGGCTTTCATGAAGAGACTGGACTGCCACCTCTCAGAAATGGTGCAGGGTCTCTTGCTTGGGTGTAGGGATGGACTAGATGACCTACAAGGTCTCTTCCAACTCTGTTAATCTGTATGATCTACAAATTTCTATTGTTTCTGTGCTGACTGCATTCCTGCGGTTTTGTTACTGCGACTAAGTATTTGCCTGTTAAGTGGTTCTTGGCTATCTGTCCAGAGCTATTAACTGAAGGGAGAGAGGAGGAGAAGAAGAAAAAATTCTTCTCTTTTACTTTATTTCCTCCCAGAGTTTTAAAGGGGATAGAATTTTTTTGCTGAGGATATGGCTATGTGGTTATTTCTTCTTTTTCTCTTCCCTTCCTTTGGTTAATTACAAACAAGCAGGAAGGTCTGAGGTGTGTGTGAGCTATTGGAATCAGCAGGCAGGCGGGCGGGCGGGCAGGCGGGCGGGCGGGCGGGCGGGCGGGCGGGCAGTCAGGCAGGCAGGCAGGCAGGCAGGCAGGCAGGCATCCATCCATCCATCCAGCCAGCCAGCCTTGACTATTCAGTTGGTTCGCAGAACTGCACAGAGTTAACAAACAGTTCTCCCAAACCGGTGCGAACTGGCTGAATCCCACCACTGGCAAGGACCATATAATGAAGACTCACTCTGTCAAGTGAAGGAAAAAGAATGCCGAAGCAGAAAAAAAATCAGAAAAACAATGGATGCAAAATTTTGTGAAAAGGTGGCTTATTTTCTTAACTTCAACCATGGCAAGCTTTCCATTAAAAAAAAAAGAGCAACTTTTGATGCAACATTTCTTAAAGTATATTTTGGAAGGAGGGGCATGCAAAAATCCCAGTCTGGTGTCTTAAAGATTCACAAATGGAGAAGAAGTGGTGCTCTTCTTTTGTTAGTTTCAGACTTCTAGGATTCAAGAACATTCTTGTTCAGAATGCAAAATTATTCTCTATCTGTATTGAAAACTGTCTAAAATACTGGCAAAATAATATCTTCTGGCAGATGTGGAAGGCCAGGCATTTTACTTATTTTTAATTCAGACAGCTGGTAGTACAGAATAAAGTGATACATTGTGGTTGTCTATTTCTTCTTGCTTTTATGATTGCAAGCCCCTAGGCCCTTCGGAGTAGGCAGCATACAAATGATTGCATAAATAAAAATAGGATTCAAATGCAGCTGATTCAGGACAAGGAAAAGGAACTATATAATACACACTGAAGTGACAAAATCCACTGGTGCAAGAAAAGATAATAGTTGCTACATTAAGTTTTGTTTTTTAAAGAAGTGTTAAATAAATGAATGAAAGATACGTGTCTCCATTGGCTGCAATTAAATAGAACCTTCCCATGCAGAAGCTACGTACCGTACCTGTGAAGGAAATTGCAGAATAAATAAATCAGTATAGGCCAGTTGCATTCATATCTTGTTTTCAGCTTCTTGGAGACAATTTGATGATCACTGCAGAAAACAGAAAGTTCATTTAGAGGGAATATTCATTTTGCCACTTTGATGAGTATGATGTGTATGATTTGCTGTGAAGTTCTATAGCAGGGGTGTCAAACTCAAGGCCCGGAGCCCAAATCCGGACCATGGGAAACTTAGTTCTGGCCCACAGGGCCACCCTTGAAACAGTGAAGGACCAGCCCGCGGTGCTTCTGCCAGCAAAAACAAAGCTCGGGAGCCCGTTTTTGCTGGCAGAGCGCTCGGCCATCACAGCCCCCCCTGACACGACTGACGTCGAGCCAGCCACACCCATCCTGGCCATTCCCACCCCAGCCCCTTAGGTCAAACTCAATCCTGATGTGGCCCTCAATGAAATCAAGTTGACACCCCTGGTCTATATTGTCTTCCAAATGTCTTGAAGGAGCTTACCCTCTGATGAGGGTAATACAATAGGAGAAGGGGAGGGATCTGGAACTAAAGCTGGGAAAAAAAGAAGTATTAATTTTATACATAGGTTTAGTTATAGAAGAGTTTGGTGGCTAGAGATGTGTGCCTAAGGTTTTTTTTTAAGAAAAGGTGCTTTTTTTTTTTTTTTTTTTTTTTTGAGGAAGGCACCTGGAGCAAGAATTTGAGAGGAGACAGAAGATGTCTCTACATAAAAGGGACCCGTCAGAATAGAATTGTTTGAACATTTTTAGAAAAGCATCAGTGGCTGTCTGGGATTTATCAGGATGTGAGGGGAAAGAAGGCTACCTGGGAAGTAATTTCTATGACTTCTCCTGGCAGTGTTATAGCTGGAGTAAGCAACTCAGGGAGGGATTTAAGGGGAATATCCTTACATTTGGAGTATTTAAAAGCAGGGAGTGTTTTAGGTGGCAGGGTTTTGGATATATGTGAAGAGGGAATAATTCCTGTACTCTACACTGGATTACTTAGAAGTCCCTGCCTTCAGACAAGGCTGCTGCTGATGTAGAGAATTGCCAAGGAAGCCATCAGTCAGTTCCAAGTATCTTAAGTAAGCTTGTATGCATTAGAAGCGGGAAGCCCTTTGACGTGAATATAAAGCTCGCCACATTTGAGTTCCATCCTGCTGACTCCTTCCCTGACTGTTGCTTTCTCCCCCCTCCCCCTTCCACTCCTTCAGGGTTCCCTCCTCTCACACCTGATATTCAATCCTGACCAAGTTAATGCCTCTTGCTCAGATCAGATGTGGCTTCAGAGGGATCATGTGACAGAAGAAGGCTGCTATAAATATAATTAAACCTTGCAATCACTGCCCCAGACGCCTTTGGGGGCAGGAAGAAAAGAAAGTGAGAAAGGCGTAAGAAATAGGGAAGGACAGGAGGGCCAGAAAAGGGGGGGGGGCATGCCTTGGACTGATCAGCTAGGGGGACTTGGAGTTTCTTCTGCGGTGTCCTTGTCCCACCTCAGCAAAAGTTGAGCTATGGAGCATTCAGAGCTCAAGGCAGTTAAGACCCAGAAGGATACCACGCTGTGGGGTGGTGCCCCCCAATATGACTACGTCCATTATGACAATTGCACCAGTTATGGGATCCCATCTGAGGATGGTGGGACTGGAGATGATACACACTACCAGGAGAAGGCCCTCAACCATATCCAGGTAGAGTGGGGAATATGGAAGGTATTCTGGATCAGATTGCTTAATTCAATGTCAGCCCAAAGTTCAACGTAAGGCATTAAAAAAAAACTGTGTGTGTGTGTGTGTGTGTGTATGTGTGTGTGTGTGTGTGTGTGTGTGTGTGTGTGTATATATATATATATATATATATATATATATATATATATATATATATATATATATATATATATATATATATATATATATATATATATATATATATAATGTTTTCACTGTGATTCACTGAATTGGAATTTTAATGACTTCTATCAGGACACCCTAAGTGATCAAACTGCTGACATGAGGATAATATAGAAAGAAACTTCAATATCTAATTCCGACCATGTTAGTTCACACTTATATGGTATGACTAGCATTAAAAAGCATTTAGGATGATGCATATGCTGTATTGAATTCTGAATAAATGTTCTATAATCTTGAGGATACCAGTTGTTATGCTTTGGAAAATGCTTTAATGTGCATTGTGGTTGAAATATCCTCCCTGGAGGTTTTAAGAATTAGAGAGCTAAGACATGATTCTTTTCTCTCTGTCCTAGAGAAAGTCAGAGGCCTCTGTGTGGAAGATAACAATCTAGTGCAGAGAAAAAAGGCAGGGTTTTTTATGTCTTTAAAGGAGAAGTTCCATATTACGCATATAATGTTACCATATTTCAGATATTTCATAGAAGCTGCATGAATGCGTACATTTTACACCTGAAGATTTTGTTTCATTTGTAATACCTTTGTCCTTGCATGCAGAGTGCTGTTTCAGTCTTACAGTAGCTCTTCCAAAGCTGATATAGGTAGTCCTTGACTACAATTGAGCCCAGAATTTCTGTTGCTAAGCAGGGCAGTTTTTAAGTGAGTCATATCAAATTTTATGGCATGGTTGTTAAGCGAATCACTTGTAATTGTTAATAACTTGGCTGTAAAACAAATCTGGCTTCCACCGTTGATGTTGGAATGATGTTGGAAGCCAGTTGGGAATATCGCAAATGGCGATCACATGACCCCATGACACTGCAACTGTCATAAATATGTGGCAATTGTCAAATGCCCAAACTTTGAACACATGACTGAGGGGATGCTGTCAAGGTTGTAAGTGTGAGTACCGATTACAAGTCACTTTTTCCAACGTCAAATGTTTGCTAAATTAATGGGTGTAAGTCAAGGACTACCTATATACTTCAAAGGTTTTGGACGATTCTCTAATGAGTGCAACTGGCCATAGCAATTAGAAATTATGAGAACAGATCTAATATAGCTGGAAGAGTCTAGATTAAGAACACTTCTATTACAATAATCCTAAAATAGAATAGAATAGAATAGTTTATTGGCCAAGTGTGATTGGACACACAAGGAATTTGTCTTTAGTGCATATGCTCTTAGTGTACATAAAAGAAAAGATACATTCATCACGAATCATAAGGTACAATACTTAATGATAGTCATAGGGTACAAATAAGCAATCAGGAAACAATCAATATCAATATAAATCGTAAGGATACAAGCACAAAGTTACAGGCCTGCAGTCACAAGTGGAAGGAGATGGGTGATAGGAACAATGAGAAGACTAATAGTAATAATAATGCAGCCTTAGTGAAGAGTTTGACAGTGGTGAGGGAATTATTTGTTTAGCATAGTGATGGCGTTCGGGAAAAACCTGCTAGAGATGGGCTAAAAGCAGCCATCCAGAAGGCATGAGAAGACTTGGGCTTAGTTTCAGATTTTCAAAACTATCACACTGTTCCTTGCAATGCCCCCCGATCCATACGGAAAGCTTGATTTTTGTAATGACTTTCATGGAGGCCAGATGTTAAAAAGGGAATGCAACACTGGTAAAAGCTTGATTAGAGATATAATGTTTTAGATTTCTGGCCTTGAGTAGATTTGGGCAAGAATCATTCTGCAGCTAAGTCTCATGTTTTGAGTGTATTGTGAAAATTAGTGTATTGTGCAAAAAGGACATGTACGGTTATGGATTAAAATAACTTTTGTAAAATAACTTTTATAAGCCATGGCAATAGCTGTATAATTTGGGGAATTACTAATTTTCAACACATACATTTCTTTGACCATGCATGTTGGCAGAGGTGGGCTGCACTTACGTTCACAAGTGGTTCACTGGTTGCAAGCCTGCACGTACTAGCTTTACTCACAAGCATCCCTTTGGGAGGGAAAAAGAGCTTCAAAGAAGCAGGTAATCAACTCAGGCAGCTCCGGTGAGTAAAGTAGGGGCGGCGCGAAACTCAGCTGGACAGCGAGGGTGGAGAGAATGAGCCAGAAAGTTAGTTATAAATGGATGGTTTAGCACAAGAGCAGGTGTGTGGGCCCAACCAGCGAGCGAAGCTAAGGGTTCGCCCAAACCATGCCCACCACTGTATCTTGGGAAAGAATGTTGGACTCCATGCAAGGACAGGGACATGAAATGATATTGAAAAATCTTGATAATGGACAATTATTAGTGAAATGTTTCCCTCTTCACTGGCCTCAGCCATCTTCCTAGGGCTTTCCTGTGTGGGTGTATAGTGATTTTTGACACTTCATAAATAATGCAAATTAAGCCATGGACCTTAGGAACAGAAACAGGCTATCACTTGTAGTTGATAACTGAGCCTATTCTAATGATAGTAATACGTTTATATTTTCTCAGCTAGATCAAAGGGATAAATTCCCCCTCCTGACTGGTCAATGTAAGGCACTATGTTGATATTCGAGTCTTTTCTACCATCCTCAGACCCATGATAGCAGAACCCATGATCCAGTGTGGTCATGTAAATGTTTACATTGATTTGCCTCTTAGTAATGTCTGATATAGTTTATTTAATTTATATAACAACAGCATATATACTGCTTTACAGTGCTTCACAGCTCTCTCTAAGTGGTTTACATAGTCAGCATATTGCCCCCAACAATCTGGGTCCTCATTTTACCCACCTCGGAAGGATGGAAGGCTGAATGGATGGCTTGAGCCTGGTGAGATATGAACTGCCAAGTTGCAGTGAGTCAGCGGAAGTAGCTTGCAGTGCTGCATTCTAACCACTGCGTCACCACAGCTCATATAATCATCCATTTCAAGATTGGGCAATTAAAACAAAATAATTAAACAATAGAGCCTTAAAAACATTTTTTTAAAAACCATTTAAATCATAAACGTAAACAAAACCATGGAAGAGTGCATTAAAAGTCTCATATACAATATTTTAGTCTAACTTGCCACTTGTGGTTTTATGATACAATCCCATCAATCCTATGAGCAAACATGGCCAATGGACTGCTGCTGAGGAAGTAGCAATTTTAGTTGTGAGGTGGGGAGATCAGCAACCAGAGAGGGGGCTAATATCAAAAAGGTTAGTTAAAAGATGAACATTCATACAATTTAATACCATATTTTTCAGACAAAATTTAAAATGAAGTTGCTAGACATTAATCTCTAAAATGGTCAATACTCTGTTTACCTCAAGTGCTCCAAACTGGAGATGCAGAGTGAGGGAGAAGTGAAGTCAAAATAGCTGAAATATGGTGAGGAGAAAAGAAGAAGCAATGGGGTAGAAGCCAGTGGGACATTAGTCATCCACTTTGCGTTCAGGTTTTGACGTCAGACTTCTGGATATAAGAAACGTACCTATTTGAATGTTGAGATTAAGGTTGCAGGACATTACGCATCGCTAGGGTAAAACTAAGCAATACAAGAGTGGTGGTTTGGCAAAAATATAGGGGGAACCCAGGACAGAAATACCAAGGAGCTCAGTGCAACTCATGACTAAGAGATTCCACAGGAGACTTTGCAAGAAGTGAGACGCTTAGGTTTAGGATAGAAAACAAAACTGCTGATGAGCTGACCACATGGGACTGATTAGGAGCAGGTACCCAGGACCAATGCCTCTTTTTCCCCTTCTTTCTCTTCCCTTTCGCAACTTTCTTAACTCTTCTTTTTTTAAAAAAACTATAACAATTCAATAGGTATATAAAACAAACACAGGTTTGCTCTTCGGCTAAATAGATTGGTCCAAATTTATTTGTGAGAGCACCAATCCTTGTTTCAGATGGACTCAAGATACGTGAATCGCTAATAGTCTCCGGGAACAGCTTATATAAACAGTAAACAGTAACAGAGTTGGAAGGGACCTTGGAAGTCATCTAGTCTAACCCCTGCTCATGCAGGAGACCTGTACTAGGGATTCAAACCACTGAACTACTGACCTTTCTGATCGAAAAGCTCAGTGTCCTAGCCACTGAGCCACCTAGTCAGGCTTATCAAGGAATAGCCAACCGCTGGCTTAAGGTTGTATGTTCAGCTATTCTTATTTTTCTGCTCTAGGTTATGATTCAAACTGGATTCATTATTGTGAGATGGTGGGAGGCTTGAGGACTTGGTGTGTGTGTATGTGTGTGTGTTTAAAATATGTGGGACTGGAGAGATATTTCAAAGAGTGCCTTCATTTTGAAATGGAGTGCATCTTGATACCAATTAATGCAGAACAAATAATGTGAGAGAGGTGCAACCTTTATGCACTGTTTTTAATCTGCTCAAAGCACCTGCATGCAACCATCTGCATTGAATCATCTGAGGGTCCTTTTGGCTCAAGTATCTTCCTTACCATCTTATCCTACAACTTCTCTCTTCCCTTTCTATTTTGTCATGTTTTTTATTCCTCCAATTGGTTTTCTGTTTTATTTCAACAGATTTAGGTGAATCATCCAGTGGTGAGCTAACTAAAAGGAACCACTTCTTTGGAATGACAGTGATGGCAAACCTTTTCGGCACCCAGTGCTGAAAAGGGAGCATGAGCACCAGGGGTGGGTTCCGGAAGCTACTACTGCTGGTTCGCTCATGGGTGCACATGCGCTTGATGCTCACTGTGTGCGCATGCGCTGCTGTCAGAAGAACTGATTCAGGGGCATGGCAGGCCTTGGTCACTGCTGGTTCCAGCGACCCAGGTCATCCAACCACTACCAGTTCAGCCAAACCGGTCCAAACCCACCACTGATGCACGCTCCTCTGGGCCACAACCCAGAAAAGGAGCTGCCCAAGGGGCATGCGTGCGCTGGAAAATGAACTTCCGGCTTCCAGTGCGCGCTGGCCAGCTAGTCTTCTGTTTACTGGCCTGCATGTATGCATGATGATCAGCTGGCTGGCACGCATGCTCATGCCGGAAAACTGGAAAACCAGCTTTTCCAGTTTCCGGCACTGCCGCATGAACAAAGGCTAGCTGATTGTCATGTGTGAATGTGTGCCAGAAACACAAAAGAGTAATGGGTGACGTTGCATGTGCCAGGAGAGATGGCTCTGTGTGCCACTTCGGGCATGCATGTCACAGTTCGCCATCATGGATAGAGGATGTGGTGTGCATTAATTTAGTAGATGTAGAACTGGATCAAAAATGATGTGATTTATTAGGATTCTTCAGGTTTTAACTGTCTTGCAGAATATCGCCCTATTTAAAACAACCCCTGAACTGGAAACATGGGCTCATTCTCCAAATATTTGAAGGGTCCAGCAAGGCTCCTGGTTGTCGACAGGAAAAGAAGCCTTAGCTTTGTGCAGTGATTAGGTTGTAAGATAAGAGTAGTAGCGCCAACAGAGATTCTTGTAAGATCATCATAAATTGCAGACTCGTGGGCTTTCTTCTGATAAAGCTCCCTTTTGTAGTTCTGTTTCCATAATGAAGGATGAAGACTTGCTTTTGTCATGTTTTTAATTTATTTTTTGCTCAACAGTGGATGTTTACACCCTTCAGATATCTGAGGCGGTATCATATTGCTTCTTAGTCATCATTTAGCCCAGCTTGTTTAATCTTCCTTTTCACATCGGGCTGCCCAGCTGCTCTCCAACAACTTTTCTGGGCCTTTTTGGCCCCATGCCTGCCACTTGGCATAGCAACATATTGGAAAAGTCCTCTTTCAAGTTTGACAGAGCCTGCTTGGAGGGGAAAGAGCAAGCGTGATGTTCAGCATTGGCAACATGACTTTCTGTGTCCTCTGTTTTTGGGGCTGAATTAAGAGGTTGTGGGGGGGTGGAATAGAAGGAATACTTGAGTTTGGCAAGATTTATTGTATATGTCAATATGCAATCATAAACAAATATAACAGATGTTCCAAAAAGCTATTTAACTCCATAGGATTTAAATGGATAAAATTAACATTGACAATAAAGGAAGTGTATTTTAAAAAGTGTATTTCTCCCCAGCTAGGGAGAAATAGTTGTTGGGATTTCAAGGGAAAACTGTATCTTTCTCCATATTTGGTGGCAGATAATATTCAGTTCTCAATGCCTCTCTTGTGTTGGGCTTATGGAATAAAGTGACAAAAGGGTTGTAAAATTGAGTGTGACTCACTTAATAACCATATTGCACAGTGACAGAATTTCCAATCCCAATTGCCATTGTAAGTCAAGTACTACCTATTTAGGACCTCCAAGATGCTTATTTTTTGTGGGGAGGGGCAGGAGATTTCTGTGCCATTTTTAAAAAATCTCGAATGGCTCAGAGACATGTATTAGTGAGATGGAGTGACATAGAAATTTAATAAAGAAATAAATTCATGTTCATTCATGTCACGTTGGAGATTACACTCTTGCAGATTTTCTCATCTGATTCAGACAGTGGGTTGAACATTCTAATAATGGTCCATCAATTTCCTTGTCATATTCAGATCAATTTCTGCTGAGATTCATGCTACTCGTGATCATCCTTCTGCAGTGATTGGATTTTCAGAAAATTTATTCAATTTCTCACTGGCACTTTTGCAGTTGCCTTCTTTTCTGGTGCAACATTGTTTAGAAGATAGGCATCATGACCCTAATCTAATGCATTGTCTCCCATTGAGCTCAGTCCAGTTGGTTCTCTATTGTCTATGCTATGGAGCAGATCAGGGAGTAGTTTGCTTGAAGACCCATAGTGAGACTGATGAGACACAGGGAAAATCTTTTTATTGTGCTAATCTGGCAAAAATGATGGTTAGGAAAGGTCACCCCTTAATAGCTAAGAATGACATACTTGCAAAGCATCCAAAGACAAAAGGATCTTGTTCACATTTGTTCACTTCTCACAGCAGTAACTGTGAGAAAGATCTAGGAGTCACTTAAGTTTGAGCCTGCGGTATGCTTCAGCTGCCAAAAATGCCAAGACAGTGCTAGGCTGTATCAAAAGAGCGATATCAAGATCACATGAATTGTTAGTACCGCTTTATACTGCACTAGTAAAACTATACTTTGAATCAGTGGTGGGTTGCTAACTGGTTTACTACCGCTTTGCTCATTCTTGTGCGCGTGCAACGCTGCTGCTGCTACTGGTTCGACTGAACCATGCCAAACCGGCAGCAACCCACCTCTGCTTTGAATACTGCATCCAGTTTTGGTCACCACAATACAAAAAAGATGTGGAGACTCTTAGAGTCTAAGCAGAGCAGAGCAACAAAAATGATTAGGAGACTGGAGGCTAAAATGTATGATGAATGGTTACAGGAACCAGGTATTTGTAATCTAATGAAGAGATGGACTAGTGGTGACATGATAGCAGTGTTCAATTATTTGAGGGGCTGTCACAGAGAGGGGGGTGTCAACTATTGTCCAAAGCAGCTGGGGACAAGAAGTAATGGATGAAAGCTTATCAAAGAGAAATCTAAACTAGAATTAAGAAGAAATTTCCTATCAGTAAGAACAAATAACCAATGGAACAGCTTGCCTCCAAAAGTTGTGGATACTCCATCACTGTGGTTTTTAAAGAAGATATTAGGCAGTCACATGTCCAGAATCGTATAGGATCTTTTGTTTAAGCAGGGAGTTGGATTAGAAGACCTGCAAGGTCCCTTCCAACTCTGTTATTCTGTATTCGTAACAGTTACTGCTTTTATTCACTCCCATGTTTTCTCTAGTGATTTCTAGTAAGCCTAAGCCATTAAGTAAATGAAATATAGATTTGCTTGATTGGGGAGATGCATACTTTCCCTAATTATTTATTTTTAGAAGTTAACATTGTAAAATTCAATGCAAATTTATAGCATTAGTGTTAGATTTTTATGATTGTGTTATCAAATCAGTGTTGACTATTAGTGACCACATTGCTAGGTCTTCTCCAGGACAATCTGTTTCCTAACTGATCCTTCAGATCTTCCACACCGGAGCTTAGGCAACAGCCCTTCAGATTTATTTTTATGGTGCATCTATTGCTACTATAACTAAGTCCATCCACCTTGGTGCTGCTTATCCTTTTTTCTTTCCTTCCGTGTTTTCCAGAACTATGTACTTCTCAAGAAACCTGAGTCCAGAATATAACTTGATAACTTGAACTATTTTGTCCATCCTTGTGATAAAATACAAAAGTAGTTTATCATTGTTTTCTCCTACATGGTATAAAATTTTGACTTTGCCATTGTCGTTATCATTCAAGTGAGTATTTGCCTCCAGCATCTTCCTATATATCATTGCTGCTTGATAGAAGTGTCTGCTTGCTTTAGATGAGCAGATCGGATGATCTTCACGTCTTGGGTGACCTTGCTGGGAATGCATACTTTTTGTGTATATTCCTGGTATTCTGTGATCATCTCTCCCAGGAATGCTTCCTGTCATGATGAGGCATCATAACAGGACTTGAGGGTTTGGGGTTAATACTCCTGATTGCTACTGTTTGCCAGGACACTCAACTGTGCTCCTACTATGACAATTTCCCACAGTTCCCTCTGCTAATTACTCTTCCATCCCCTGCAATCACCATGGGAATGAAAAAGAAGGAGAAGAGTGCTGTGATTGGTGTGTTCTATTGATGCTCTAATTTGAGATGCTATGGCATCTCCTAGCAGCTCTCAGAAGGCTAACCACAGAGAGCAACAGCCACTTGGTACTTCAGCCTTATTGCAGTCTGAGCAAAGCACAAAAAGGATGAAAAAAATGTTCTCATTCCATTTGCACAAGATATCTGGCCGAATAGTGAAATCTGTCTTCAACCCTGTTCTGCCCTGGATTTCAGGACAACAGTTGTTATTGTTGTTGTCATCACCATCTCCATCAGAAACATCATAATCAAATCTGTATCCTGCAATTACAATTAACAAATAAAATTATTAGATTGAGTTAACTAGTTATCATAAATAGGAAGTCACAACATGTACCCCTAAGAAAAGGTTAGGGCAGAATACAAGTCCTGGTGGAGTGCATTCTGCACGTGAGGGCATTAGGGTTGATTGCACAGTCAGCCAGATGTTTAGGCTGGATTTGGAATTTTTATCCAGTTATGTGGAATCCAGCTATTTAGGATAGGCAGATGTTTTTGTTTATGATATTAAAGATATCATTCCAGGATGTAAGCTGCTCCAAGTAAAGCTGCCTTTTGCAATTGAGTGATGATGATTTTGTCAATGCCAACACTGTTCAAGTGGTACTTCAAATATTTTGAGATTGGACCCAGGTACTGCAAGGTCCACTATCCAGACTTTTTTTGGTCCCTCTTATCAAAAGCTTTTAAGTCTGGGGTGTTATGTGACAGATTTGTTTGAATTCTAACATCCTACAGCATTTAGCTCTTGTATTATTACGGTTCATTGCCCAGTCAGTCTCCTGTTTAGACTGGCATTTTTATCCACCGTTCCCACAGAACTGGGATATTATCATTATTATCATTATACACAACAGTGTGAAATCACAGCTGCTAGTTCTTTAGCGGGGGTTGACCTTCATATGCATCGAGTCCTTCTCAAGAACCTACTGTAGGATGTTGTAATGTATGTTGTAGTATATGAGCAGATCCAAGCACTGGCCTTTTGTAATTGACGGAGATTTTATCAATGTGCAGATTCTAACCTAATCATTTTCAATTACTTTTTCAATTATACATTTCCACCGGTTTTTCATTTCTGGCACATGATAATTTTTATAGATGTTCAATGAATCATTTTGATGACTGTGTTATGCAGTGGTAGGATTCAAAATATTTTACTACCCCTTCTGTGGGTGTGGCTTGGTGGGCATGGTGTGGCTTGGTGACCATGGCAGGGGAAGGATACTGTAAATTTCTATTCCCTCCCCACTCCAGGGGAAGGTTACTGCAAAATCCCCATTTCCTCCTGATCAGCTGAACTCGGGAGACAGAGAATAGATGGGGGCAGGGCCAACCAGAGGTGGTATTTACCGGTTTTCCAAACTACTCAAAAATTCTGCTACTGGTTCTCCAGAATTGGTCAGAACCTGCTGAACACCACCTCTGGTGTTATGTCATTGTTTCTAATCTTTGTATGACCTTCTTGCGTGAGCTGAGTATATGATCAACTACTTCTTCTCCTTCTATGCACTATTTACTCTTTGAATCATTTGAAGATTTTTTTCAATTTTGGCCGTGATTGCATTAGTTCAAATAGCTTGCTCTTGAGCAGCCATAATCCTAAATACCCACTCCAGTGTACTCTGGAGAAGAGTATCTATTATCTATTCACTCACGGGAAGAATTTCTTCTGAATATAGAAGACTTCCCATAGCTGTCTGTCCACCAAGCAGATTTTTTAATGTAAAGTTGTTAGGACAATATCTCCTGAATCTAGAACTCAGGCTTGTAATGAAATTAGTGACTGGCTCAAATAATCACTTCCTAAGCTATTAAGACTTTTAAAAGTTCAAGTTAGCATTTTAAATGCAAATCTTTTAACAAGGGAATTATGTGGTCCTTGTATCTTGAGCAGCATGTTGACACTCACATCCTACTCGGAAGGTTGAGAGTTCAATCCTAGGTAGTGGCAGATGTTTCTCTCTTAGAATTTGACATCAGGAAGGGCATCTGGTCAATAAACACACAGCTCCCTCCAGTCACCCTGACTATACCCCGAATTAAGGGATGACAGGGTTGTAAAAAGGGAGGTGTTTTAAATGTGTCCTTGTATTATGCTACAGTTAATATTCCATCTCTTGCCTTTTACACCAGCTGAACTTTCTGGACACCCTTTAAGCATAGTCCAAGGACCTCACTTTGCAACAATCAAGTCAGGATGCAGCAAAGCCATAATTAACAGCTTCCAGGTTGAACCAGCAGGAATGGTTGCAGATGGAACATGTTTCTGTAAATTGGCTCCTGATATTTGGGCATCCAGAGATAATTGGGGGCCAAAGAGCACTCCTACAATGTGAGTTTGCTTTTGTAGGGAAGTGCAACTACATACAAACCAGAACTTGGTCCTCCCTTAGTTTTGCCTCAACTGTCATCCACCAGTCACTTCCTTCATTCTTTGAGGAAGGCAACTCTCCATTCTAAAATTTTGTTCATGTCTGTTTTAAAGCCTGTTTTCAACAGGATTGGAAAGAGACGCATTGTATTAGTCTGTGAATGTTCTAAAGTTCTTTGAACTTAAGATGCTATTTAAACAATCAAATCCTGGAATTAAAAAAAAACATAAACTACACTGTTGACAATAGTGAACAAAAATTATAGGGTATTTTTGGGTAATTAGGTAATTTTTAAAAAGCCAAGATAATTCAACAGTAAAAGAAACTCACTACACCACACAAAATGATTTTTTATGGACACATATGCTCAAAGAACCTCATATATTATGGCAGCTTTGTTCATCCTTTTCATTCGGGGTTGCAATGCCAGAATTCCTAATCCACCTGGTAGGCATCAAATCTTGGCAGCATCAACCTTTGGCTCTTAAGGAAGTCCTAATTAAGAACATCTGAAGCAATAGCTTTGAGGAACCTTTAAGAGGTAGCACAATTGATGCACAGGATATAATACAAGTAAGCTGTATTCAAATGGAAGGGAATGAACTTATTTTAAAATGTGTTCATAAATGGCCAGCTGGTTTTTGTGTGGGCTTCCTCCTTGATGGATGATTCTTGGCAGGTGGTGCCCAGAAGCATTCAGGGAAATGAAAATGACAAGCAGTTGAAGTCTTCTCTAGTAATTAATTTGGCAGCATGCCCAAGTCATTCATTAAACACAATAAAAACAATGAACCAAAACTAGCTCAAGAGAAGCATGGAGAAGAGGTTTTCATAGGCAACATAGTCAATGGACACACTAGGTAGGCATTACATGGAACACATGCAAATGCAAGATTATATCTTACTCTACATTGTGCAGGTGAAATGGTAACACACAAATATTATGTATAAACTAGCAGAAGTGGACTGTGTTGAGTTGAATTACAAGCAGAAGTATACTTTTCTCTCTACTTACAGGTGTCAAGAAGCATGACTGATGCCTCAAGGTGGCTTGGTCAGGGAATTAATGGATAGTATCATGCAGGAATTTCAGCACTTTGGATGTTTCATATGGAAAACCTAATCTGATAACAATTGATGCTCAGTGGAGTCCTTGTTACTTCTTGTACTAGACCAGGGTGTCAAACTCATGTCATCATGTTTTCATCACATGACATATCGCAACTTCCCCCCTTCACTAAAAAGGGGTGGGCATGGCCAGCCCACAGGCCACAAGTTTGACACCCCTGAACTAGACAATCACTTTTGACTTCTTTCTGAGGAATTGATACCCTTAAAGGAGGCATCCTTTGGTCTAGAGTTTTCTACCTGTTCATTGCTGATGCTAATTGACAGTCATCTGTACATATGAGGCTCCTAAATATAAAATGGATTAGTTTAGCCTAGGATGCAGTCTTTTCGATTCCTAGCTGGAAGTCAGGGGCCCAAAGGGCTTGTAGCTAATTAAGTCTTACTCTGGGGTGGTATTAGAATCTGGAGTTTCTACCAGAAGTTTCCACTCTTTTTGGTGTAGGTTGGTGGTTGCTAATCAAGACTGAGTCAGGGAAAAATGATTCATGATGAGATAGATGCCCATAGAACTGCAGTTTAGGGGGTGGGAATGCTTGTTAATTTTTTAAAAAATTCTAAACAAATAAATGAGTCACAAAAAAATATGAAGTTTGTCTACAGAGTCATATTTTCGTGCATGATACTTCTTAAGAAAGACTTGGCTTTCATTCACAAGAGGCATAATTCTAAACAAATAATCTTTTTTTTGGCTCAGATAAAAAGAAATAGTAAACCAATGAAATTAAAAGCTGAAAAACTTCTAAAAATCACAATTGGAAAGTATAGATGCCGGGCCAAACAGCTCAAAAAGTCATAAAAGTTCAACTTCATGCAATTACCATAATTGGTTTTATGGTAACAGGGTTTCTTGTTCTAAGTCAGAACAATGGAACTAATATTTTGGTAACTGGAAGCCTAACGGCACGGGACTGGATTTCCCCCCTGGTGTTAGTGGAGTATGAGTTTTGTGTGTTACACAACTGTTATGTGTTTTAAGTTGGAATTCAGGGATAAAAAAGGAATTCAGGACCCCCACAGCCCCACAGAGACTGGGAACTTGAAGCTGCTCTCCCTGCCTGCAGACAGAAGAACCTTGTGCAGTTCATGGGAAATGATATCTTGAGCTTCATTTTCCAAAATTCAATGTGTGGGAAAAATTGCACACCAGATTTCACTATTAAATTTTCTATTACGTGAGATAATGATTCTAATAGAAGAGAATATTGCTTAGGATTGAACTGTGGAGTCCTTGGTTGACTCTGAGCTTGGTTGTTTGGTTGCAGATGTTTCTTTACCCAGCTAGGTAACATCATCAGTGCCTAGCTGGGGTAATGAAACATCTGCAAGCAAATGTCTGCAAGCAAACAACCAAGCTCAGAGATCATCGAGGACTCCACAAAAAAAGAGACTGCATTTCATGAACAGTATCTCAGATATGGTAACTTAAAAGACAATAAAACTGTTAGAAAACTGTTAGAATAAAACTGCTAAAATGCTTGAGTGCTAAGTATCTCAGGGAATAGGTTTTGTTCTTGTATGAACTCTTCCCTAACATTTCTGATTTTCTAATAACATCATATTTACATTGGACGTCATGGGCAAACCACCTTGGCATCTATGAATTACATGGTCTTCTCTGTGGCTGCACAAATACTTTTGAACTGCAATATTCTGAGAGGTTCGTTTATCTGCCTTAATGCTTTTTTCTTCCAGAGAGCGTTGAATACCACTATTTTTTGAGAAGGCCTTTGATTTATATGGTTGCTTGTAATGGGTTTTACTGAATATGTTTCATCAGCTTTCTTATTATTCTAAAGGAATACATTATAATATTCATTTATTCTTATTGTTTTATCTAGTAAAATATGACATTTGGTAAGCAACAGCTTAAAAATACTTTAATTTTTTTAAAAAAATGAGTGATTAAATGTTATTAAACATTTTTAAGTAGTTAAAAAGAAAACATGATTAGCTTATTAATTCATGTACAGTTTGCATGATAATATTTATGTTTTAATATGGGTATTGTATCTTTGTGTCTGTTGTTTTTATTCAATTGTTTAGCATCATCTAGAGTTGCTTTTTGTGAGCGGACAGCTATGTAAATTTGATTAAATGAATTTTAAAAATGGTTTACACTTTAGGACAAGCTGCTATAATCACAGAAGGTGTCATGAAAAAATAACTTTTAGGAATATGCACTTCTGTTAATTGTATGTCTCATGTGTAGGGCTGTGGGTATGTACACGTGGTCTAAGCCAGTATGCACTTCTAGTATGAGAGTTATACAGTTGCACCAAAATATCTTCTACATTCATCAAGGAAATATTTGTGAGAGTACATTACTATGTTTCAAAACATAGAGCCTGACATTAAATTAACTATTAGAGTAATGTCAGCTATCTACATCTATGGCATTTCTGGTGTATAGAAAAGGGCTGGAAACTTTTGTAAATGAGGATACATAGATGTATATTCATTACTATCCAAATTGCATATTAAAGTCTCTGTCAGGAGTTTTAATATTTTTATTTTTATTTTTAAAGAATATTCTCAGGAAAAAGAGCAAAGCAAAAGCAATGTACATATGTGACTGTTTTAACTACCCGGAGCTTCTGTGCTCAAAATCACACCTGCATTATTTTTTCATCTTTGCTGACATTTAGCTGTTCCCTTCCCATTCTTTAGAGGAGGGGCAACAGTCTCCCTGGGATGCTTTGCAGGAACAACAGCCATTTCTGCTGTGGACGCAGTCTCTTGTTCTGCTGATCCAAGCATTGCCCATTCTCCTCCCTCCTTAGGGCCTTGGAGAGCATGTGTGTTCAGGGACCAAGAAGGGTTCAACATGTTGGAGGTGTGAATTCTTAAGATCTTGAGATACACAGGAAGATGAACTTCAAGTGAGCATTCAAATAACCTATGCTGGATTACTGAAGGGCATGTGATCGAGGCCTGGGTGTTCTCAAACAAATTCCCCAGCCCCCAACACTCACAGAGAGAAGAAAGATATCATCAGTCAGAAATTTGATTGGCCACAGGTTGTATTTGTTATTTTAAAAAACAGAAAAGTGGAGTAGAACTTTCTTGACCCAAGATGCTACTTCAAACAAGACTTAAAAATAGATACAGTCTCCCTTGATTTTTGCTCAGACTCCAACAGATGCCTGGAACCATCCATTTTGCTTTGTGGAATCACATAGAAATGGTTTGCCCTTGTCTTTTTTCCAACCTGGATCACAAACTCATTTTGTTCATATTTTCACCTGTGCTGCAAGCTGGGCTGAGCGTATTGTATCTTCTTTATTTTTGCAGTAACAAAAGTTAAATGAAAAAAAAAGTGAGGCTAGGACATCAAAGCCTCCTTTTCCCAGAAAAGGCATTTCTCTTGCCCTATTTCTCTCTTTTTATTTCATTGTAGTTAAAATCTCGCTTAAACCATTAAGGTGCTGTTTCTCAACTTTAGCAGCTTGAAGATATGTGGACTTCAACCTATTCACTGGGGAATTCTGGGAGTTGAAGTCCTCACATCTTCATGCTGCCAAGGTTGAGCAACACTGCCATAGGAGGTAGATTGTGCATAAACGTTGACTATTATAGAGTTGGAGCTAAATCTGTTGGTTGTGACTTGAAGAGCGCTGGAACTATTTTTTCTGAAGGAAAAAAATCAGTCTTTGTTGAAATGCTTTTATTGATTTTTCACCCAGTTAAAATCTCACTTTTCTCCAAGGAGTAGACAGTGTAAGTCAGCTTGTGGCTGAAAAATAAATTGAATGATGTTTGAGAGACAGTTAGGTTTCCCCCCCCTATTGCTCATTCATAGAAAGAGCAATTTCAATGGAAGAATGGTGGGCTATGGAGCTCTCCCCTTTTTTCTGTGGGTCATTTTATTTTGCAGCTGTTTCCTTCCTGCAGAATAATAGATCCAAGATTCCTTTATTCTCCCCATTAAGTCATTAACTGATTGACTTTTGAGAAAGGCCGCTCCACCAGTAGTAAGGCTGCTTTGAGTTCTTTACAGATTTAAAGAGTGACACTAACATCTTAAATTGTATCCAGTAGGCAACTGGCAGTCAATGCAGGGCAATCATATGGTCTCTGTTGTTTACATTAGTAGAAAGCCTAGCCATTACGTTTGGCAGAATCTGCAATTTCTGAAGAATTTTCAAGGGCAGCCACACATAAAGTTCACTGAAATGGACCAGGCATGTTGTAACCAAGTCCTGGATAACTGCTACAAATTCTGACTGGCTCGGGAATGATTGCAGTTTGCACACTAGCTGGAATTGCATGGATAAGTTCCTCACAACAGTTACCATCAACCGATCCTTTGACAGGTGAGGTTCAAGAAGTACTCTCAAACTATGAACTTGCTGTTTCCCAAACAGGCTTCATCTAACACCCAAGTCAGGGATTTTCTTTACCAACAGCATCTTCAACATGTCTGGACTTAGTTTCAGGTTGTCCCATTTCATCCCATCTATTACTGAAATAGTATAAAATACCGATTGCTTCCTTAGAATTAGATGGTGGGAACAGTATAGCTGGCTGCTATCAGCATAGTGATGATATCCCTCTCTAAAGCTATAAATTTAATGTAAATTAAATAAATACAAATATTTATTTTTTTGACCTGGTTGGATGATGTCTCTGGCTAGAATATAGCAACTGAAAGATTCAAACTTGTTCAAAACAAATAGAAACAACGAGTTACACCGCCTGTTAAAAAATACTGTTACAATATTGCAATCTCAGCTAAGCATATGATGTTAATAATGCCTTCTGAAACCATATTGCAAATCTGTCAAAGAGCCATGAAATTGCAAATATGCAAATATGCAGTACCCTAAGATTTTGCCAAGGCCGGTCCTTCTAGCAAATTCCTTGATTTGTCTTTCTGATACTGTTCTATTTTAGAGGGCTAAGGGAGGCAACGAGATAGGCAGCATATACATTTCAGAAGTGATTTATTAACAGGGAGGATTTAATTAACTAACAAAATGAAATTCAATGGTGAAAAAAGTAAGGTTCTACACTTAGGGAAGAAAACCAGATGCACTGTACAGTAATACACAGTACCTTGCTCAATAGTAGTAACTGTGAGAGGAATCTTGGAGTTCTAGTGGACAATCACTTAAATATGAGCTAGAAGTTTGCTGCAGTGGCCAAAAAAGCCAACACAGTTCTAGGCTACATAAAAAGAGAGATAGAATCAAGATCATGTGAAGTGTTAATACCACTTTATAAGGCCTTGGTAAAGTCACACTTGGAATACTGTATCCAGTTTTGGTTGCCATCAGTGGTGGATTCCTACCGGTTCAGACCGGTTTGGACCGGTTTGCCCAAACCAGTAGTGGTTTGGCGGCCTGGATTGCACCCCAGGCCTGCCACGCCCCCAAACCAGTTCTCCGGGCGGTGCCATAGGTGCCACCATCTTGTGTTTCACTTCTGCGCATGCGCAGAACAATTTTTATTTATTTTCTTTGTAGCGCGCCCACAAACGAACTGGCAGTAGTGCCTGCTGGAACCCACCCCTGGTTGCCATGATATAAAAAAGAGATGTGGAGATTCTAGAAAGAGTGCAGAGAAGAGCAACAAAGGTGATTAGGGGACTGGAGGCTAAAACATATAAAGAACGGTTGCTGGAATTGGGTATGTCTAGTTTAATTATTAGAAGGACTAGGGGAGACATGATAGCAGTGTTCCAATATCTAAGTGGCTGTCACAAAGAAGAGGGAGTCAAGCTATTCTCCAAAACACCTGAAGGCAAAACAAGAAGCAATAAGACGGAAACTAATCAAGGAGAGAAGCAATCTAGAATTAAGGAGAAATTTCCTGACATTTAGAACAATTAACCAATGGAACAGCTTGCCTTCAGAACTTGTGAACACTCCAACACTGGAGATTTTAAAGAAGAGATTGGATAACCATTTGTCTGAAATAGTATAGGGTTTCCTGCCTGAATAGGGGGTTGGACTAGAAGACCTCCAAGGTCCCTTCCAACTCTTCTCTCAATTGAGGAAACAGAAACAGCAGTAAAGTGATGAAGTGGCTGCACACTGCTGCTCTTGATTTCAAGGTAAAATAAAATGGATACACAGATCTTGGACTTCAAAAGTAGACGTCATAAATTCAGAAAGTAATCATGTGATAGGAAAAGCTAATGGAAAAAAGAGCTCAAGGATGTAAAAAATCCCTAAGGGAGGTAAAAGTAAAATTGCAAACAATTCCTTTGAGGAAGAAAAATGGAGAATTGCAGGAATCTACATGACAATCCAAAAAGCATCATGAAGATCTGAAAACAACAAAAAAAGATACATAAAAAGGGAATCTGAAAGAGGAAGAGGGCAGTCAGGTAACACAGCATTAGAGAGCTGGAGTCAGGAAAGTGAAAGTGCAGAATGAGTTGAAGTTATTTAAAGGATGCTAAGAATAACAAAAATGGTTTCTTTAGGCAACTTCAAAGGGAAAAAAAGAATCAGAATATCAGCTGCTCAATAAAGATGGCAAAACACTAACAGGTAACAAGAAAAGACAGAGAGTAGTGAGATATGGCCATGATGGCAAACCTATGGCACATGTGCCACAGGTGGCACATGGAGCCATATTTGCTGGCACGGCAGCCTTTAGCTCTGGCGCGCATGCACGCACTAGCCAGCTAATTTTCGGCCTTCCGGAGGGCCGGGAGATGCCATTTTCACCCTTCCCAGGCTTCATGAAAGGCTCCGGAGCCTAGAGAGGGCGAAAAACAGGCCCAACAGATCAACCGGAAGTTTGTTCTTCCGGTTGGCCCATTGGGCCTGTTTTTCACCCTCCCCAAGCTCCGGAGCCTTTCATGAAGTCTAGGGAGGGTAAAAATGGCCTCCTCTGGAGGCCCTCTGGAGGGCCGGGGGAGGCCGTTTTCATCCTCCCCAGGCTTTAGGAAAGCCTCCGGAGTTTGGGGAGGGTGAAAATTCCCCCCTGCACACGTGTGTGTATGCTTGTGTGTGTGACAAATGTATACGCAGGGGGTTGCTCACACATGCGCAGGTGGGGTCATGCACACATGCGCAGGTGGGTGGACACACATGCACATGTGATAGCATGTGCGCAGACAATTTTGGCACACCTTTAGAAAAAGATTAGCAATCACTGATATATGGGAATGACCTTGGGAGACCTGGCAAAGAAATGCTGCCTAAAGACCATTCAGACAAGAGTGAACAAATCCCACAGCTGCATAGAGGGTTTAGAAAGAAGTTCAGGGAGAATCCTCCCTAATCATTGGGCTGTACAAGCGATGGTCGGAGAATTATACTTTTTTAATACTAGAATTATTCCTTCTTGCAATCATTAATTAGACTAGTTAAATATTCAATAAATGCCTAGAAATAATCTGGGCTATTTTCAGATTGAGTCAATTATCCTTGCCCTGCTCCTTCAAATAAGATCTGATCTATGCATTGTAAGTGCCTGTAGTCTGGTCCCTCATCATCTTGTATCTACAATGTGTAACTACTGTTCAGTTTGGAAGATTGTGAATATAGGCATCTACCAGCAGGGATTAAAAATCTCTTCAAGATTTGGGATTGGTTAACATAGATTCATCATTCATCAATGATTATATAGCGAGAAATAAGATTATGCATGAATGAGCTATCATAAATCTTTGCCACAGGCAGAACATTCATACCATTTCACATTTACACTTTCAAGTTGTCAAGCACAGCCTCATGAGATCTATGTACTGCTGTGAACATTTACCAATCAGGATTATGAGCAAAATATACTTGGTTGACATATGGCAGAGGACCTGGAATCATGTCTACATTTAGTTGTGCATTATAATTAAAGGTACTTCATTTTGACATAGCTATTACTATATGTCTTGCACTCTCTGGCTGTCTTGTTCTATATTGTCTTTGGAGTGTCTTGACCACTTATGACTCTTCTCTCAGCTCTATGGCCAGTATACGGAACAACCTCCCAGTCTTTCCCAGAAGGAAGCAGCTGAACTTCTGAATAAGAAGTCTCAGGACCCCTTGAAGCGGGGAAGTCAAGCTGAACTCAAAGAGGAGAGCTACTCTAAGTATCATGGTAAGCCCCAGTGAAATTGGCGCTTCCAAGAATCTCACAGTACCTTGGGGGAGTTTATTGCGTATGGTGAGAGGGAAGAATGGAAAGGAAGAAGACAGAATGGGCATTTTGATGCTTTAATTCTGTAGTTGACTTTTTTTTAATTTCACGATATCTTCCAACTGTTCCAATATAAAAAAAAAGTCTCCATGATTGTGGCTGTGAGTGCATTCGGGGCAAACTACACATTGCATGCAGTGGTAATCTTAAGGCCTTTTTTATAATGAAAACTACACTATATTGCCAAAAGTATTCACTTAGCTGCCTTTACTCACATATGAACTTACTGTAAGTGACATCCCATTCCTAATCCATAGGGCTCAATATGACGTCGGTCCACCCTTTGCAGCTATAACAGCTTCAGCTCTTCTGGGAAGCTGTCCACAAGGTTTAGGAGTGTGTTTATGGGAATTTTTGACCATTCTTCCAGAAGCGCATTTGTGAGGTCACACACTGATGTTGGACGAGTTTACGTGGCCTACCATATCGTGGCTGAGTTGCTGTCGTTCCCAAACAATTCCACATTTTTATAATACAGCTGACAGTTGACTGTAGAATATTTAGGAGCGAGGAAATTTCACAACTGGATTTGTTGCACATGTGGCATCCTATCACAGTTCCACGCTGGAATTCACTGAGATCCTGAGAGCGACCCATTCTTTCACAAATGTTTGTAAAAACAGTCTCCATGCCTACATACTTGATTTTATACACCTGTGGCCATGGAAGTGATTGAAAACACGTGTTTCTGATTATTTGGATGGGTGAGCGAATACTTTTGGCAATATAGTGTATTTGGACTGGGAGACTTTGGGGTAGGAAAGGGACATAAGCGTTTAAGATCTCTTCTTCCCTCAGGTTTTCTCAATGAGAACCTCAGCAACACACTTTTTAAAGATTTTTACCCACAAATAAGGTGAAACATTTACTGACACTATTCAGCAACAGGGCAGTATTAGATTTGCTTTTGGATGATAAAATACTGTATATAGTTCATGTAGAACAGTGTCTCTCCACTTTAGCAACTTTAAGATGTCTGGACTTCAACTCCCAGAATTCCTCAGCCAGTTATAGGAATTCTGGGAATTGAAGTTCAGACACCTTAAAGTTGCCAAGGAAGAGAAACACGGATATAGACCAATAGTGAAGCTCATTCTTGATTAACAAATGCACTAGCATTCTCAAGCAATTCTGTGAAAATACATTTTGAATTTTGAAAAATACAGCATATCTGCTTTGTTCTGGGTTGGATACAGATTTCTTTCAAAAACGAACTAAGCTAACTAAAAGCAATACAATACAATACAATAGTAGAGTTGGAAGGGACCTTAGAGGTCTTCTAGTCCAATCCCCTGCCTAGGCAGGAAACCCTATACCGTTTCAGACAGGTGGCTATCCAACATCTTCTTAAAGACTTCCAGTGTTGGGGCATTCACAACTTCTGGAGGCAAGCTGTTCCACTGATTAATTGTTCTAACTGTCAGGAAATTTCTCCTCAGTTCTAAGTTGCTTCTCTCCACCCATTGCTTCTTGTTCTACCCTAGGTGCCTTGGAGAATAGTTTGACTCCTTCTTCTTTGTGGCAACCCCTGAGATATTGGAATACTGCTATCATGTCTCCCCTAGTCCTTCTTTCTTTTAAACTAGACATACCCAGTTCCTGCAACCGTTCTTCATGTGTTTTAGTCTCCAGTCCCCTAATCATCTTTGTTGCTCTTCTCTTCACTCTTTCTAGAGTCTCCACATCTTTTCTACATCGTGGTGACCAAAACTGAATGCAGTATTCCAAGTGTGGCCTTACCAAGGCGTTATAAAGTGGTATTAACACTTCACGTGATCTTGATTCTATCCCTCTGTTTATGCAGCCTAGAACTGTGTTGGCTTTTTTGGCAGCTGCTGCACACTGCTGGCTCGTATTTAAATGGTTGTCCACTAGGACTCCAAGATCCCTTTCACAGTTACTACTATTGAGCAAGGTACCACCTATACTGTACCTGTGCATTTTGCTTTTCTTGCCTAAATGTAGAACCTTACTCTTTTCACCATTGAATTTCATTTTATTAGGTAGTGTCGAATGTTCAAGTTTGTCAAGATCCTTCTGTATCTTAAGCCTATCATCTGGAGTGTTGGCTATTCCTGCCAGCTTGGTGTCATCTGCATTGATGAGTTCCCCATTTATTCCCTCATCCAAATCATTGATGAAGATGTTGAAGAGTACTGGGCCTAAAACAGAGCCTTGGGTTACTCCACTGCATACTTTCCTCCATGTAGATGCAGTTCCATTGAGGACTACACATTGAGTGCAGTTGGTCAGCCAGTTACGAATCCATCTGGTGGTGATGTTGTCTAACCCACATTCTTCTACTTTATCTAGTAGTAGGTTATGGTCTACCTTATCAAATGCCTTACTGAACTCCAAGTAAAGTATATCAACGGCATTCCTCTGGTCCACTAATTTTGTCACATTATCAAAGAATGCAATAAGCAGGTTAAGGAAAGTTTGTCTACTATTACTAATTACTTCCTCGAGAAGCACTGATCAGATTCTAAGATGTTTCAGCAGGCATTTGTTTGAAAACAGGCAAGACCCCCCCCTAATACGCAGTCCTGCTTTCCTGCCAGTCCACTTCCCCCCACCCTTGCCCAGTTTCTCAGGGTATTGTGGTCAGTGCTCAAATAGCAGCAAGGAAGGTGTTTTGCAATGAGAAATTGACACAAGACCCTGATTAGAATTGGAACATAAAACAAATGGAGAAACAACACAGTTGTTTTTTCTTCAAATAAAAACGACCACTTAAATGTATTTTTAAAAGAAAACTAAGGATGCTATGTTTTGGCTGTTTAGCTCAGAACCTGTGTCTAAAGCCTGTAGAATATTTGATTTTAAAAAAAGTTATTAAGAAAATTAGACAATATATGATAACTCTATTTCTGCATACAAAAAGGTTAATTAATGGGATAATTCAGAAATTCAAACATATTCACATGGGGACTCGTATTAGCAATGCTGAAGAGTAGGTGTTAATGGCCTATTAAAAATAATGCCATATGCTATTTACTGTATTTTGCCTGCATTCTCAGAGCACTGTAGGCTAAGTTTTTCTAATTCAGATTGGACATCAATGTAAGATTTCCCCCCTCCCCAGTTAAGTGAAATGGAGAATGTTTATTTTTCTTTTGTTGTTTTAAGCCCACTGTTTGCTATTTTCAACTAGTCGCATAACACATGCTTAATAAAATATGGATCAGGGCACTTCAAACCTGATGAATTTACTGATGCTTATGTTCTTCAACACCTCTGAATTAAGGAGAGTTTCTGCAAGCTTTATATGTATCTCCATCTGTTTGGAAGGAAATGACACAATCTGGCATGATTTAAGTACTCTCATCCTGTTGATTTCAGTGGAAGAAATCTGACATATTTATTACAATGTCATACAGTTCCCAGTGTGATATATAGAACTATAAAATAGTAACTTTGGTGGAAAGTTTACCACTATTCAAAAGACCTTCTTTTTCTGCAGCTTGTACTAAAAGTATCAAGAATTATATTACGAAGAAGCTGGGAGAAGACTGGATATTCTTGATTCTTCTGGGTCTAGTCATGGCAATAGTCAGCTGGGGGGTGGATTATGCCAGTGCCAAAAGCTTGCAAGGTAGGTTGGTTCACACTCTGAAGAAATGCTACAATTAAAAACATATCTACTCTGTTTTATTATTAATGTGGTATCATTCACAACTGAAACCAATTAAAAACCTAACAAACGTAGCACATAAAGGGTCAAGCAAGACGGTAGAGCAGTGTTTCTCAACCTTGGCAACTTGAAGATGTCCGGACTTCAACTCCCAGAATTCTGGCTGGGGAATTCTGGGAGTTGAAGTCCGGACATCTTCAAGTTGCCAAGGTTGAGAAATACTGCAGTAGAGAGATTAATCATTTCTTGAAAGCACAGCTGACTGAAAGAGAAGCTCAGAGGTACCAGTTTTGGTCATGGGAGGTGTGCTTGTTTGTTTTCTTTCCTACTGTTTGCTCTTTCCAAAAGCAAACATCGTGCTTTTCCCTCTGGGTCTTTCCCAGGCAGGTAGACAGCTCTCATTCCTAGTGAACACCTGTTATCCAAATGAGGAAGGAAATGGCCTTGGAAAGGTGCTTCGTTTGTTCATTAGGCTGGCTGTTGGGTTGCTGCTGATCATAGAAACTGATCGGTGTCTGTCTGGATTGCCTCCAGATTGGCCAATCAGTGATCCTGCCCTCTTTGAACCCTGCACAGATCCTGACAAAATGTCCTTCCACAAAAGGAAAAGGAAATGCTTATTACTGATTTCTTCTATTCCACCCTGCCTATCCCTGCACTTGACACAAGCCATTTGAGAATATAGATGGAGGTAGGAAAGACTGCAGAGTAAGATTGGAAAATGTTCTTGCCTTGTTTAGTTAGGCTCTGCTTGTTATCATTCTGTAGTGGGCTGACTGCAGCCAATGACGGTTCCACCACAAAACCGCGGAGGACAAAATCGCGCTCGACGAAAGCACGCATTTGACGTCATCACAGTGCGACGAAAACATCGCGCTGTGATCGAAAAATGTAAAAATAAAGCGAAAACCTTACCCTAACCCCCCCAAACCTAACCCTAAACCTAACCCTAAACCTAACCCTTAACCTAACCCTAAATCTAACCGTAAACCTAACCGTTAACGTAACGCTAAACCTAACGCTAACCCTTAACCTAACGCTAAACGTAACCCTAACGCTCTAAACCTAACCCTAACCCTTAACCTAACCCTAACCCTAACCCTTACCTTTATGTGAATTGGCTTGCTTTAATTTTAATTTTATTTCAATTTTTAATTTTTTTCGTCGCGCTGTGATGATGTCACATGCGCGCTTTCGTCGAGCGCGATTTTGTCCTCCGCGGTTTTGACGGGTCACGGCCAATGACAACTCCCTGCATGGGTTGAATTTATGTTTTTTGGGTTCTGTTCAAGTGCTACAATCACTCATATCTATTGTCATTTCTCCCCTTACAGCTTACAAGTGGATATACAAAGAGATGCAACCCAGCATCCCTATGCAGTTCCTGGCCTGGGTCACCTACCCCCTCATCCTCATCCTCTTTGCTGCCCTCTTCTGCCAGCTTGTCTCTCCACAGGCTGTGGGTGAGGAATCAAGCGACAGCGGGAATATATGTCTGTTCATCTCAGGCCCCAAACTACACAACTATAGCAGACTTATTTGTCATAGATGAAGTCCCCTGTCTGCATTTTTGCCTGCCAATTCCTATTCCTAAGGGATCAATGATCACTGATTCTATTATGTCCATGTAACTTGTTCTGTTTTTTATCAGTGCCAGAGGTGGTATTCAGCAGGTTCTGATCAGTTCTGGAGAACTGGTAGAGGAGATTTTGAGTAGTTCCAAGAACCGGTAAATACCACCTCTGACTAGCCCCACCCCCATCTATTCTCTGCCCCCCGAGTCCCAGCTGATAGGGAGGGAATGGAGAGTTTATCCTTCCCCTGCCATGCCCACCAAGCCACGCCACGCCCACCAAACCACATCCACAGAACCGGTAGTAAAAAAAATTGAATCCCACCACTGATCAGTGTCCCATGGGTTTTTACATCGGGAAGAAGGACAAGAAGAGATTTGCTGCAGGCAGATAGGACACTTTAATATCTCCCATTAAATCTTATTGAAGATTCAAGCACTCATATTTGTTTGTTTGTATCCTGCCTTTGTTATTTTTACAAATAACTCAAGGTGGTAAACAAGAGCCGAGGTGGCACAGTGGTTAGGGTGCAGTACTGCAGGCCACTTTAGCTGACTGTGATCTGCAGTTCAGCGGTTCAAATCTCACCGGCTCAAGGTCGACTCAGCCTTCCATCCTTCCGAGGTGGGTGAAATGAGGACCCGGACTGTGGGGGCAAGTTGCTGACTCAATTTGCTAAAAAATTTGTAAACCGCTTAGAGAGGGGTGAAAGCCCTATGAAGCGGTATATAACTCAAATAAATAAATAAATAAATAAATAAATAAATAAATAAATAAATAAATAAATAAATAACCAACCAACCAACCAACCAACCAACCAACCAACACAACTTTCTCCTCCTATTTTCCCCACAATAACAAACCTGTGAGGTATACTTCCTATCTGACTGAAGTCAACCTGGGTGTCACCTAAGAGGTCTGGTAGTATCTGACAAGTGTCCCTTGTGCTGTGGTCTCTCAATATGTTTTGGCCTATGTTCTCTCTGAACTTCATTTTTCATGATTCCTTTCTGTTTTGCTCAGGCTCTGGGATTCCAGAACTGAAAACTATTATGCGAGGAGTAGTCCTCAAGGAGTACCTCACACCTAAAGCATTTGTGGCCAAAGTTGTAAGCCTGACAGCTGGCCTGGGAAGTGGGATTCCTGTTGGAAAAGAGGTGGGTACAACTGGGAGTAGAGGTAAGGGAGACAAGAGGGTAAGTAATGGCAGGCATCAGCTTGAAGGCAAAGGCTTGAAAGAACTAAAAGATTCTAGAATTAAACTCAGAATAGATCAAATGAAAGAAAAAAAAAACAGATGCATTTTAAACCACATTTACAAACATTAAAATGACACAGTAAAAAAAGCCAAGAAGGAAACAAAAAGACATCCTCTCCTGCTGCCAACACCAGAGGTGGGTTGCTACCTGTTCAGGCAAACAGGTAGTGGTATTTTGGCCTTGGTCGCCCAAACTGTCAGCAACCCAGGCTGGCCACGCCCCTGAGCTGGTTCCCCGGTGCCATTGCCGGTATCTTTTTTAGTCAACTGCGCACACGCATGCAGTGAACCGTCACCAATGCCGCCAGCAACCCACCCCTGGCCAACATCCAGCTAAGCAGGGATTAACACCAGACAAACAATCAAGCAGAAAACAGTACATTAACGAAGGAGAGAAGCACACCCTCAGCAAACTGGCAAGGCAAGCTATTGCACATAAACAGGCAGTAAAACCCACTCTCACTTGCACTAGTTGGGTAATGAAACATCTGCAAACAAACAATCAAGGTCAAAAAGCATGAAAGGCTCCACAGTTCAACCCTGAGCGATACATATTCTCTTCTGTTAGTATCAGTGAAATAAACAGGTGGGAATGTTTCTGAACTAAGCTATTTTCCCCACTGGAGCACTAACCTAGCCAGTTCTCTTTTGCTGGCTGCCTAGTTTTCCCACTGGAGTCCTAAACTAGGCAGTTCTCTGTTGCTGGCTGTAAGACAGTATCTTTAATTAGTCTGACAGTGTCAGATGCTAGCATTTCTTTAGGTCATCCCCTTCTATTTAATTAACAGAGAAAGGCACAATCTCTTCCTTACATCAGCAGCAGAGGCACATGGATGATGATCATTGCAACTCTGGCTTCTGGCAGTTCCATTAATCCACCCCCACCCCCCCATACTGGTACTTTTGAGCCAAAGATATTTATCAAACTAAAAAGACATAAAGCACAAGAACAATGAAGTTACCAGCATCTCAGGAATTGGATGATAGTATAAATCGGATAACGGTACCTGAATTGCAATTTCACTTTTGCATTATAGCAAAGCAAGCAGAGGAGTGCAACTAACTGGTTTATTCTGAGCCAGAAATAGACTCAGCTGGAAGAACAAAGAGAAGGGGGGAACTGCAGCTACATGGGTATACTTCTTCCTGGCTTGATAAAGGAGCATTTTGGGAAGCAGTCAGAGAGACCCATCCAAAAAGGAATAGAAATACACACACACACACACACACACACACACACACACACACACAAACACACACACACAAGCTGCAGAAATGAGCTTATTTATTAGAAGCAACTAAGCCATTCCCACATGCCCAGAGGCCTGGGGGACCAATCACCCTTTAATTATGGACTCCCAAATCCAGCCCTGAGTGCTTTTGATCTTCCCCACTACACTTGATCACCAAGGACAGAAGTTCGATCTGTGGATTTGATAGCACAAAAGAGCTAGCAAAGATGCTGAAATAGTTTTAGTTCAATGTAGGCAGGGAGAGAATGATCAGAAGCTGGTCGGAGGTGCATCCTTTGCTGTTGCCCTGCACTGTGATGCTACTCAGCCTAGTTCTTCCCAGTTATTTATTTACACAATCTCTCTCCCGCTCCCTCCGGCAGGGCCCTTTTGTGCACATTGCAAGCATTTGTGCTGCTGTCCTCAGCAAGTTCTTGTCTATCTTTTGTGGAGTTTATGAGGTAAGTGTTCTGCATGCTTCATCTAGTTTCAGAGTGAGATTGCTGGGGGAGAGAACATTATATAGACTATTGAAGATGAAAGCAGAACTGAGAACATTAAAATGAAACAGTTCGTTCAAAAACAAGAACCTGCACAACATAGGAGATGACAGTGGGAGGAGTATTAAGTATCTTGACTGCAATTATGTCCAGTGAAACATGGAAGAATTGCTCAAGAATAATGTAGTGCAATTGTAATTGTACTGGAAAAAATATCAGGAGCAATGTTTGGCTTTTCCAAAATATCAATTTCTGTGTAAATAAAAGTTTGGAATTACTTATGAGGGAACAATTTGAACAGGTAATCTGGCAGTATGGAATGGGCTTTTAATATCAGTTTCCTATCCTCATGTTAAATCTGAACTTTACTTATCCTGTGGAATATCAACTCATTCTGATTTACGCCTTTTCTCCTGATAAAACATAATTCCAAAGTTTTGCAAACACAAATATGCAGAAGAGCCAAAGATAAACAAGATTGGCCATATCTCTGTCATATATGCTGGTTGCAAAAAGACCAGCATAATTTAGGACTGAGAGTCTTTACTTCAGTTGTTACCCTTATGAAACTGAAGTGTTTGAATAGATGTAAATAAGGATGATTCCCCCTCCCCCCCTTCTTGTATTTAAGAGCAGATTCATTGAGAACAATTAACATGCAAACTGTGCTTATAGCTATGGCTGTTGTAAGCAGCTACGTCTTGAGGCTGGCTGTGACTCCAGAAGCTTGTTGCTTCTAACCCTAGCTGCAGAAATTAAATAAAGCAACAGCTTTATGACTTGGCCAGCCTGTATTCTTCCAATGGCTGAGAAAAATTGCTTAGATGATTTATTTTAGAAGTCATCTAATCCAGGGGTCTCCAACCCTGGCAACTTTAAGACTTGTGGACTTCAACTCCCAGAATTCCTCAGCCAGCTTAAAGTTGCCAAGGTTGGAGACCCCTGATCTAATCAACCTGAACATTAAGAAATAAAATGAATGTAAGGAGAATACGGGAAACGTGACCAAGGCAGGAAGAGTCTGAGTTTTCGTAGATACTGGCTGACCCTTGCTACTAAAGCCGACTCACAAGGCTCTAAAAGAAGGCTGGCTTTGCTGCTGGCAGATGCTTAGCATTTGAGCAGCAGGAGAAGAAAGGACTAACTCTTGCCTGTGCTCACTCTAACCCTGGCATGCCTCTCTCTGGCTGGGCTCTTTGTTCCAGAACGTGTATAGGCAACTGGACCTCCTGGTGGCCGCTTGTGCAGTTGGTGTTGGATGTTGCTTCGGGGCCCCTCTTGGAGGCAAGTGCATTCCTGTGTTAATACAACATGCTGATGCTCCAGGCTGAGGACATTTCTGGGATGAAAGATGTGTTTTCTTTGTAACAGATACAAGAACTCTTAAGGCACAATGGTGCAGCTATTTTATCTCATGTAACCTTGCAGGGAAATGGAAAAAAGCTGAATGAGCATCCTGTGGAAATCCACAGGAGGTAGCGGTGGTGCAAGGAGATGACATGGGATGGACAACCAAGAAATTAATTCCATGGAATGCAATTACATATACTTCTGGTTTCCAGGTCACGTTCTTCTAATTTTTAGGCAGTGCCCAGGGAAAATGACTATCCCCATTATCTCCTCCATTTGTTTTGTTTTTTCCTTAAGGAAAATAGGAACTTTAATTAAAATGCGTTACTATATATACTGTAGGCTATTTTTCTTTTCACCATTACCTTAAAACTGCCAAGTCAGGTGCTGAAAATACTTTGTTTTTACAGCTAGTCTATAAATAACAAGTATAGTCATAACAATGATAAAATAATACTTTGGGTTAAAGACCTTAAGAAGAGATTTTGTTGTTGTTCAAGAAAATACTTTTATCCATACGCGGGAGGGAGACGATGATTCTTGGTATGAGATTAAGGATCTTAGAAATATTCAAGTCATTTTACAAAGATGAAATATTAGATGGGAGATAAATGGACTTCGATTTCAGCCTGGCAGCTTTTTTCCAAGAGCCCAATACATTTAAATATTGCCATATGGAGAAGTGTTTGTTTTTGGGAAATGGAAGATTTGTTTAATGCTGATTTTATTGTTTGTTTATTTATTTATTTATTTATTTTTCTGTTTCTACCAAAAGTTAGAGCACAAAATATGGGTAGTCCTAGAAGACGTTTAAATAAATAAAACAAACAAATAGCCTATAATTAGTCACTGAAGAAACACAATTGAATCCATAAGCTAATTATAGCAGATTCTTTATCAAGTTGCCAAGAGCAGGAAATCTGATGGCATCTTGATTCACTCTTTTTTTCCCGTTGAATAAAAGCAATTTTTCAATATATTCAGTGAGAGCAAGCCTGTCAGTCAACTATCAGCCACCCTATGGTTATACCTGACATGGATCATTATTTTCTGAAGTGACAAGTAGGTATAATTTGGAAATTTGCTATTTGACTTTTGCAACTTTTTCAAACTTAATTTGGAAATGTATACTTGAATGGATAGCAACAGCAATAGCACTTAGACATATTTACTGCCCCATAGTACTTTACAGCATTCTTTAGGTGGTTTATAAATGCCAGCATATTTTCCCCAACAATTTGGGTCCACATTTTACTGATCTCTGAAGGATGGAAGGCTGAGTCAATCTTGAGCCCATCAGGATTGAACTCCAGGCAGAGTTATTTTGCCATACTGCATTCAGACCACTGTGCCACCATGGCTTTTATATATATATATAATTTATCAGCACAAATAAAAACACAAATATAACAAAGGCAACAGTAAAAATATTGGGTTTCTGTCTGGATGGACTCTTGTGACGAGCCTAATGACAGAGAGTGGAAGTGTGACCTTCCTCCCACATTTGGGCATACCAGGGGTTGTGACTTTAAGTATATATATATATATATATATATATAAATTAAAAAAAAATCTTAGCATTCATCAACCAGGATAGGCTAGCTATATATATATATATATATATATATATATATATATATATGTATGTATGTATGTATGTATGTATGTATGTATGTATGTATGTATGTATGTATGTATGTATGTATGTATAGCTAGCCTATCCTGGTTGATGAATGCTAAGATTTTTTTTTAATTTACTGATAAAGGTAATTAATACCCTTCATTGTTTTTTCCTTGCTGAATTCTCTAAACAAGAATCTGTGTTTGGTAATTTTGAAATAAGGCATGTACTACAAACATGAATTTGAAGCCTCTGTGTAAATTTGAATGAAAGCGCTTTAGTAGATAGAATTCAATATTGATAATAATCCTACCCATATAAAGATGACCTCTTGGGTTACCAGCTGTATTTTGGTGACTTCAGCAATTCTCTTCCTGAACTATGTGCTTCTCTGAAGAGAGGCCTTGTTGCTCGTTTTTTTCTTTCCTCTTATTTTTTTGTCATCTGTGTATGGCAGTAAATCATATGACAACAAATACAATTTTTTATAAAGGCTAGACTACAATGGAATTCGTTCTAAGGTACTGAAGTTATTCACAAGTACTTAGTACTCCCAAGTACTATCGTAATTGGGAGAATGCAGCAGTTCCATTTTGTAGCACATTCTCGAGGAGGTATGTGTATTCACAGACAAAAGCCTGTACATTTAAAACACATCCAGATTCCTATACCTTCAAACTGGAGTTTTATGATGTGTGAAGGTATTCACAACATACGCTTCTTAACCATCAACTGTTAATATGCAGCACCCTTTTTGATGTTTTAAAAAATGTTGGATCTGAAAAGCTGAAAGTATTCTGTTTCTATAAGAGTTGTGCATTCAGGTACAATGCCCCAATTTCTTGCACAAACATATTGGAACTTGTCCGGGCCAGAATGACATAAAACAGAAACAGTGACATATACAGAATATATACAGTAAATGGGTCCAAGATGGGCTACAGAACTGATTGTCTTGTAATATTAGCTTCCAATCCTCTCACTCCTCTTCTTTCCTGTTTTTTCCCCTCTCTCTCTGTCTCATCTCTTCCACTAGTAGCAGCCATATTATTATGCAGATGTCCTGACTGTGGGATGTGCAGTGGGGGTTGGCTGCTGTTTCGGGACACCACTTGGAGGCAAGTGCTTGGAGTGCTTGCTTTTGTCTAAATTTTCCAAGACACATCACATCTTCTCTCTTGAATCATGCTTTTATCATTTATAAGACCTTTTATTATTATTAATATTATTGATTTTATATTGATAGCACTCTTCCTTCCCAGGATCCTATTGGTCATCATTTTCCAACCCGTTAAAAAGCCCTCCATTTATTTTTAGAATCTTAACAATATGAAGATTAGTGTTCATTCATAGCATCTTCCCATGCTTCTCCAATACATACTCAACTGAGAACCCATATGGGTAAAGCCAATGCAATGTTTTGAGAAGCCCCTTGTCACTAGAATAGGTGGCAGTGATGTCACATTGGAAGGGTGGCGGCAGCTTCTATTCCACCAAAATACAGGCTTTTAACATTCATTCCAGATAACCCTGAAGTTCTTTGGATTTTTTTTTCCAGTAAGAAAACACATTTTACAATCAAGCTCAATTGATGTTAGGCAGAGTTCCCCAAACTTTTCCATCCCTGCAGCCAGTGGAGGGGGGGGGGGGAGGGAGATGGTTCTGCACACTCACCCGCCACTTCCACGGTCCAGTTCTGAATACTCAAGGCCTGGTAGTGGTCTGTGGGTTGGGTACCCCTGAATTAGATTCAGCAGTGCTATCCAGAACTTCTTGTGAAGTGAACTTAATATGTAATCCAGCCTCAAAGGGTTCCTCAACAGGAAACATTCTTCTGATGGTAGAAAGTTGGGAAAGTAGTGAGTTAACATAAAGGGTGACTTGGGGAACTTCATAAGGGAACTTACCCTTATTCCTCTGTGGCCTTATGTCAGACCAGTGGTGGGATTCAAATAATTTAACAACCGGTTCTCTGCCCTAATGATTTCTTCCAACAATCAGTTCACCAAACTGCTCAGAAAGTTAACAACCCGTTCTCCCGAAGTGGTGCGAACTGGCTGAATCCCACCACTGTGTCAGACCTTATGGAAGCCATCTTTTACATTGGGCCTTCAGCGTTGGGGGTGTTACTTGGAACCCTGACACCTTAATTCTAACCATAAAAACAAAACAAAACGTTTGCAAAATGAAAAGAAATTAAAAGTAAACTTCACTTTCATGCCCATGTATTGTTGTAACTCTTATCCCTTTTGCAAAAGCCTATTTTGGGGGAGTGACGGCTGGGAGAAATAGTATTTGCATGCATTTTGTGGGCATAGAGAACTGATGAGAATTTTTATCTACTCTGTAGGTGTCCTCTTTAGCATTGAAGTCACTTCCACCTATTTTGCAGTTCGTAACTATTGGCGTGGATTCTTTGCAGCTACATTCAGTGCCTTTGTTTTCCGAGTCTTTGCTGTCTGGAACAAGGATGCAAGTAAGATGAGAAGAGGCATCTCCTCCCAGTCTCTCTTGCCATTGTTGCTGCCTCCCTCAATTAGCTTTACACACAACTTCTGGAAGATTATGGGGATAGTGGGTAGGGGAATGTCTGTGCAAGGCAGAAGGGTTTTTAGTAACAACAGAACCATTTTTAACAAGGTGGTATTAAGGCTGAATTATTTCACTCTTCTTGGAACACTTACAATTCCCCCTCCCCCGAAAAAGTTCTTAAACCTGAGATGATGGTAATAAAGAGTGTTCTTAGGCTGTTCTCAGACTCTCTCATTGTTTGGGTACTGAGGGCCTAACTTCATGTTTTTTTCCCTTACCTGGTCACCCTGGTTGTTTCTTCTCTCCACCCCCCTCCTCACAGTCACCATCACAGCCCTCTTCAGAACAAACTTTCGCATGGATTTCCCCTTTGACCTACAGGAGCTGCCGGCGTTTGCTGTAATAGGGTAAGCCCACTGTAGCACACCTAATTGCAGTTGGGGTTGCGGGGGTGAAGAAAGGCAAGCCATATTGAAAATTGTCCGTTTGAAGCAGTTAAATTAGAAAGTTCCATATTAGAAACAGGTAAGGTCTCTTTGGAAGCATACTCAACTCTTAAGGGGATTACAAAGAAATGTTCACGCAGTTTCTTGGGAACAGTATAGAAGTGGTTAGTCATTGCCTCTTCCCCATACAAGTCAAACTTTTTTCACACCTGTATTTCAAGCTGCCTTATATTAGCAAATATATGCACCCCAGCATGATGTTGCAGGATCCAATCTGGATCAGTAACCAGCAAGACCACACTGGGAATATTGCATCTAGTTTTGGTCACCACAATATAAAAAAGATGTTGAGACTCTGAAAAGAATGCAAAAAAGAGCAATTAAGATGATTAGGGGGTTGGAGACTAAAACATATGAAGAATGATTGCAAGAATTGAATATATCTAGTCTAGAAAAGAAGGACAGGAGTAATATAATAGCAGTGTTCCAATATTTGAGGGGCTGCCACAAACAAAAGGGAGTCAACTTATTTTCCAAAGCACCTGAAAGCAAATCAAGAAACAATGGATAAAAACCAAGGAGAGGAGCAACTAAGGAGAAATTTCCTGACAGTGAGAACAATCAACCAGAGGAACATCTTGCCTTCAGGGGTTGTGGGTGCTCTATCATTGGAAGCTTTTAAGAAGAGACTGGCCACCCATTTGTCTGAAATGCTATGGGGTCTCCTGCATGAGCAAGAGTTTGGACTAAAAGACCTCCAAGGTCCCTTCCAATTCTGATGATGATGGTAATCATGATGATCTTTTGGACTCATGCTGGATCCATCCTCAGGGATCTTCTCTCTACTGGAATGTGTGCTTTGGGGCTGATCTATGTATTTATGTGTTGCCTGGTTGGGTGTGGCTTTCTATTGATTGATCGGGATGTTGATGGCCTGTTATTGGCTATTGTTTCCTTGTGCTGCCAAGTCCTTGGCTCCTAAATTCCTTATAAACTGGTGGTAAATCAGCACTCCTGTTGACTGACAAGGAAATGTTTTGTTTTTGTTTTGCGAAAGGGAAATTACACTCTGCTTTGGGATGATCAGATGTAAAAGAAAACACTAGATATTGGTGTTAGATTTTTATTCTGCCTTTTCTACAAATTATATAAACAATCCCTTGCTCAGTTTTAGAGACTTATGAGCTAGGTTGTACTGAGAGATGGTGACTGTGTCTCAAAATTATTTGGTGAATTTCCATGACTGAGAGTGGAATTCCAATCATCGTCTTAATTAATATTTTTGGTTGTGTAGTTTATCATTAGGATTGAGAAATATTGTATACGCAGCAGTGACGTGCGGTGAGGTTTATGGCTGGTGAGGCAAGCGGGCAAAAGCCACCCTATGTCGGACACAGTGGCAGGGTGTTCGGATGCCCCGCCGCTGTGTCTGACATAGAGGCATCCCGCATCTATGGCAGACACAGCGCTGGGGCTTTTGAATTCCTCCCCCTCCCTCCAACCCACATACCTTTTCCAGCTGTTTCACAGAGGATTTCAGCTCTGCTATTGTCTGCCATGATGAAAATGTAAAAATGTAAAAAGAAAAAGGCAAGAGCTGCTGAGGTCAGGCTGGGTTAGCTGCTAGCAGAGTCTCCAATGGATGACTCTGCTTAACTGTTTAAAAAAGCCTCTAAAAAAGTGCCCTATACAGGAGGAGGCGAGAGAACCACATGCCTCATCTACATAAGGAATTTTTCGGCTTTTAACCCTTGCTTAACTCTGCTCGAGTGATCATAAAAATACACTAAATGAGGCACGTGGTTCTCTCGCCTCCTCCTGCAGAGGGCACTTTTTAAGAGGCTTTTTTAAACAGTTAAGCACTAAGCAGAGTCATCCACTGTGACTCAGGCAGCAACTACCTCAGCTTTTTTCCTTTTACATTTTTTTTCTTTTCATGATGACAGTGGTGAGGTCCTGCCCACCCTGCCTCCCCTAACTGCACGTCCCTGATACGCAGAAAAGCTGTTTTGTTGATTTCTTTGTATGCAACCTGACCAGAAGTCTTTTGGATCAAAAGCAAGCTTTGAAATTCACTCCTGACAGAATTAATTCAACAATTAGTTTAGTGTAGGGTGACCAGACGTCCCGCATTTGGCAGGACAGGCACGCTTTTTCATAATTTTTCCCACGTCCTGGGCTGTTCTCAAAAGATCCCGCTTTTTAATTTTGGCACCTTCTTCGATCGCTCACTCCCCCGCCCATCCGCTGCTGCTTGCATGGGCAGGGTAGCGTAGCAAGTGAGTGGGCGGATGGCCAGGGCAGCAAGCTCGCCTTTCCAGCCCCACTTCCACCCGGACAAGCCATGGGAAAGCCTCCGCCTCTCCAAAAAGAGCCACCCTCGGCGGGGTCTGGAAGCGGCGCCTTACCGCCAAACCATCCCTCACGCACTTTGAGGGCCGGCGGGCGAGGTGAGCGCAGTGGCCAGAGACTCCTCCATGGGACCCCTTTCGGCTCCGTCTGCTTCCCAGCCTGTCCCGGCTCTCCTGACTCCTGGGGCCGCCGCTTCTCTGAACTCATCCAAAGAGAGTAAGTGACGAGCATGGGCGGGGTAACGTAGCAAGTGAGCAGGTGGATGGTGGTGGGATAGCCGCCAGAAGCCTTCCTGCCCAACACCGGCTGCACTGCAGCTGACTTGCCCCGGGCAGGCTGGAAGGCTTTGGAAGTCCGGGCGGGAAGAGCTGTGAGCGGATGGTGGTGGGATCGCCGTCCGGGAGCCGCCAGCCTTCCTGCCCAACATCTACTCTCCCCGAACTTGTTTTGATGAGCGCGGGGCGACTGACTGTAGTTTGCGCCAGCCCCGCCCACTTAAACTATCGTCAGTTGCCCCGTGTTATAAAATTAAGATATCTTGAATTAGATTCCGGCTGATGCGGCGGGCGGTGCGGATTGCAGCAGGGACGGCCACCGATTGCAGCCCGATTGCGCCAGGGGCTGCGCTGGTGGGGACAGGCGGGGGGGATGGGACTGGTCCTGCTAAGGGTACGGAGGACGTGCCTCTTGTCGGTCGAGGCATCGGCTGCTCTCCCTTCTTCTGCCTTATCTCTCTGTCCGTCTACCTTTGCGTTGGGAAAGAGGAGCAGAGTGGGAAAGCAAGACGGATTGCCATTGTCAGTTGCCAGGCTTCCAGCAGGTTGGCTAGACGCCGCCCAAGCGCTCCAGCCAAGTAGCAGCAGCAGCAGGGCTGGCGCCTGAGTGTATGGCGGAGACACCCACAGCCTTCTCCGGCTCACTGATTCTCCCCAACCCCAGATTTTCCTCCTTTCCAGCTGGGTGGCGGGAGCGCCTGGGATCTCCCTAGGTCAAAGCTGAGAGGAAGGGGGGAGATTCCATATGAAGGCATCCCGAGGCTCTACTTTAACCCATGCAGGAAGTTTGGGGGGGGGGTTTGCATCTTTTCCCTGGCTTCTCCGAGCTTCGTCCTCCCGCTTCCGCTCCTTCAGCTGGAGACAATTATACACACACACCCCAAAGAATCCCAGGCACACAAACAAGCAGCTTCCCCACCGTGGGCTTTGTTCTTAATCAACAGCGGGCAAAGGGAATAGAGAGAGGCGGTGGCGAGGCTACCTTTTGCGGGGAGAGCAGGAGCTTGGCCAACCGTGGAAAGGTGCCCCGGGGCTGGGATCCAAGGCGCACTTAACTAGGCGAGGAACTTGTGCGGACCCGCCGGGGCATGGGAACTGAGGAAAAGAATAGAGAGGGGGGCGTGTGGAGAAGAAGAAGCGTGCCGAGCTGTCATCGGGGCTGCTGAAGCTTGCGAGGGAGATCTAGAAGCAGATGGGATGGGACTTGGAGTCCTATGATCTTGGCAAGTGGGGATTTCTGCGATGGGATTTGGAGTCCTAAGACACTGGCCATTGGGGGTTCCTGCAAGGAGATGCGGGAATAGGGGGGGAGGGTTCTGCACAAGCCCCCCGATCCCCTTCTTTAGAAGAGCCGGAAGCATTAGAGGAGGGGGCTTTGCACATCCCCCCTCCCCCGAAGCCCAGCGCCTGCTTACAGCAGCCCCAGATCACCAGTGTCTTAGGACTCGGCACGCTTCTTCTTCTCCACACGCCCCCCTCTCTATTCTTTTCCTCAGTTCCAATGCCCCAGCCGTCCCTGCTGCAATCCGCGCCGCCCGCCGCATCAGCCGGAATCTAATTCAAGAGATCTTAATCTTATAACACGGGGCGACTGACGATAGTTTGAGCGGGCGCGGCTGGCGCAAACTACCGTCAGTCGCCCCGCACTCATCAAAACAAGTCCAGGGAGAGTAGGTGTTGGGCAGGAAGGCTGGTGGCTCCCGGGCGGCAATCCCACCACCATCCGCTCGCGGCTAGATGGAAAGCCAGGGAAAAGATGCACATGCTCAGAGGCCAGGGTGACGCTTGCAAAGGAGAGATGCGAGAGGCGCTGGGATTGGTTAGAATCGTATGAAGCTTGGCTTTGGAAAGGTTGGGGGGGGGGGACAAGCGAAAGTGAAAGCCCCAGAGAGTGACGCAACCAAGAAGAGTTTTGCAGTGTTCCACGGCCTTCCCCCTTCGGGAAAGGAGGGTTGGGATCACAGGCACCTGACTCTATTCGCTTTGGGTGTGCATCATAATGTTGTAAGCCACCCGGAGTTACCTGTGTGTGAGGTGGGCTGCCCTATGCATTTGCGTGTGTGCGCTGGAGAGAGAGTGAAAAAGAGAGGGAGAAATAATTATATTTATTAGATAGTTCAGTGTTTCTCCTCCTTGGAGACTTGAAAGAATTCTGGGAGTTGAAGTCCACATACTTTCAAGTCTTCAAGGTGGAGAAACACTGAGGTAGATGATAATGAGATGAGGGAGGGAGAGGGAGAGAGAGAGAGAGAGAGAGAGAGAGAGGGAGAGAGGGAGAGAGAGAGAGACCATAACTAGATAGACAGATAGGCAGGCAGATAGACGGATGGATAGAGAGAAAGAGAGAGAGATAGGTAGACAGTCAGATAGACGGATGGAGAGAGGGGGAAAGAGGGAGAGGAATACCATAACTAGATAGACAGATAGGCAGGCAGATAGACAGACAGACGGATGGATGGATAGAGAGAGAGAGGATATGTATAATTAAGATGTCCCTAGTGAGGCTGCGGGCTGGCAGTAACTGCCGCGGCCTAGCTCCCTCCCCCCCCCCCCCCAGGTCAATGGTGTCCCTCTTTACCAATCTGAAAATCTGGTCACCTTAGTTTAGTGGCATGTTTACATACATGTAGTTTAAGAACGAGCTGTGACTGATATTCTAATCTTGGCTTAGGAACCCCAAACTCTTTCATGCTTTGCCAAGAGTTTCAGTACTGAGCTGTAGGTGCCGAATCTTTAACCAAATAACTCAAAAAGTAGTGATTCTTCCAATTGTTTTTGGACCTCTTACAGCTCAAGAATGTGTGGTTGTTCAATCTAGGTATATTAGTGACAACAAAAATCAGGATTAGAGTATATGGCGAACCTATGGCACGTGTGCCACATCTGGCACGCAGAACCCTCTCTGTGGGCACACTAGCTGTTGCCCCATCTCAGCTCCACTGCCCATGTGCGCATGCCTCCATCTGGTCAGCTGATTTTGGGGAATCTGCTGCGCATGCGTAGGGTACATGCGGGAGATGCACACACATGCATGGGGGGAGCGCGGGGGGTGCGGTGTTCCCCCCTGTGGCTCATTTTTAGTTCCAGGAAGCTGCAGGGAGGCCTGCTGGGCCTAAAATGGAGTGCAGGGGATTCACACGTGTATACGGAGGGGGTGGGGCACATGGGGGGTGTTGCACATTCTGGGTCTGGGCACACGCTCACACGCTGTTGTGTACGCATGCATGCTTTCGGTACGTGACAACAAAAAGGTGAGCTACATCTGGCATATACAATGCCATGTACATTCTCTGGAACATATAGTGCTGTAGAATAGTGTTTCTTAAATTTTTTTCTCTTAAGACCCTTCCAACTTCTTAACATTAGGGAGGACTCCGAAGAGCTTTTCTTTGCATGGGCTATATTTTAGTGATATTTACTATATTAAAAATTAAAATCAATGATTTCACTGCTGCAATTGCCACTTATGGTTGATTGATAGGATGTTGATGTTGAGTTATTTTTCAACGTATAGATAATTTTAATTTTGCAGACTCCTGAAAAAGTGGTGAGACTCTCCCCCCCCCCCGCCCCCGGTATCCTATGACCACACTTTAAGAAACAGTACTGTACAGTAGAAGATTATCTTGGGATATATCTTAGTTTTAGGGTCATATGAACATCTAAGTACAGTGCTGAGAAGCAAGCTATGGGGATATATAAACAAGGAGGGCAACCTCTGGAACATACAAATCATAACAGATTGGAAAATATTGTTAGGGAGCGAATTCTGAGGTGATAGATTGTGTTTTATCATTTTAAACTGTATTTTAAAATGGATGACAGTTCTGAATGTTCTTGCAGTAAAACAGGATGCAGAAAATGGGTTCAGATCTCTGATACTGCCTTTTTTGTTTTTTTATTTGCAGTTTTTAAAAAGTCACATAAATTAACCATTCAAATGGATGCCCTGCAGCCAGAAAAGTTGTGTGCCATTTGAAGATTTTAAAATCTTAATCAATAAGGTTTATTTCTCTCTGGTTACTTATGCCTTCTGGATATACTGTTGAACTTAAATATAAGGGAATGTGCAGAATTCAAAATGGAATATATTTTGCTATTTATCCTTGAACCTTTCTGGAAGAATCTGATCGGCTGTTGAAAGATTAGCTATAGATTTTTAAATCTAATTTTGACAGTGCTCTTCAAATTCAAAGCCGAGGATTAATTTTATTTTTCAAATCTTCTGTTATAGGATCTGTTCTGGGTTCCTTGGAGCATTTTTTGTTTATTTTCATCGACAGGTGGTTTTATTTGTCAGAGAACATACTACTCTAAGTCGATTCCTAACCAAACAGTGAGTATGCTTTGCTAACTTATTATATTTTTAAATTTAGTTAAGATTGGAGCCATGATCTGAAAATTTAGAGAAAAAAGTTCAAGGGATAGACAAGTGGCAGAAGCTGCTGAATTATGCTCTAGTTCAGATTAAACAAGCAACACCTCCAATACATTAATATTTATTTTACTTCCTGATAAAGTGGCTGGATTTTTTGTTTGTGCTGAACTCACACTGATATCTAGCTAAGAGGAAAAAGTTCCACACATTCTCAGGAATCAGTGTTGAAAGCATTGGCTGAGCCCTTGTCTTCTGCGTGGCATTTGCAGCATCTTTCAGAGACTCTTGTATGAATTTAATTCCCGTTTCTTTTCTTTTTCAGCCGCCTTGTGTATCCTGGGGTGGTAACTTTTGTGATAGCGTCTCTGACATTCCCCCCTGGCTTTGGACAGTTTATGGCTGGAGAAGTGAGGATTCCACTTATCTGTCTAGTTATTTATCAATTAACCTTGTGGTGTTGTTCTTCATTGCCTGAGGTTCCAGAGCAATGTACAAATATAAATAATAGAATTTATAAAAGCTCAATAAAACTAACAGTTGTAATAACACAGTGTATAAAAATACACACCAAGTGTCTGTTTCATATAGTGCAGGATACAGCGTTTTCCATTTGCACTTACTTTTCAAATAGCACTAACACTTCTTTGTTTGTGCTAGCACACTGGTGCTGAATAAACTCTTGCTTTTCCTTCTATTTTGCCTGCATGCTGAGAAGAAAAGCAATGATAAATCCATGCTTTTGTTGTATGGGAAAGGGAAGGCAGGGAATTCTGCCTTTGAAAAAATAAGATCTAGATTCATCCTGCTCATATATCGTATTAAGCCATGGTTTACTGAGTGAACTGCAAATAGAACAAACTGGGCTCAATAAGGAGCTTTGCTATTAACCATAGTTTACAAATCACAAAATGGCTAAGTTCACACAACATGTGGACCCAACACATTACGGCTTAACATGATGTATGAAAGCTAATCTTTTTTATTCTGTCAGGAAATCCATAATTCTTCCATTAAAGACCAAGGATGAATTCACAGGAGAAGGTTTTACTCACAGTAACCTTATGCAATCTTTTTTCTATTAAAACAGTTGTTCTCTGCTTGCTGGAAAAAGAGGACATCATCAAAACAATTAAAGAAAATATAAATATTATCCTGGATTTGGAAACAATATAAATTACATCTGGACTGTGGAAGGATCTGTCAGATGGGTTGCAAATATGATCAGGGATTGAGAAAACCTCCTTTCCATCCATATAATACTTGGCTGAATTCAAACTGGGAATCATTATTGCAGAAGAAATAGTATTTGGCTTATTTCTTGTGCTCTGCTGTTTTAGAGATTGTTAGAGAAAGAAAGCTGCCTCCCAGTTCCCAGTGTTTTGTCTTAAAGCTGGCTGTTGGCATCTTGTTAAAATCCCCCAAACCAGATTCAAGATGGGTGGCCCTTTTCAAAAAACAATTTACAAAGAGGAAAGAATTTTACAAGACTAAAAAGATGAGAAAGGGCATCATTGGCTGGCTAGCAGTTGAGCACCAGTTGGTTAAATCCATTCTGTGCTTCTCTGTTGACCAGTATTGTTGGTTCTCTGCAAGGCTAGAGATTCTCAAAGAAGCAAGCATGCTGTGGTGGTTGTATCTTGAGGATCAAGACTTATGCAAACAACTCTTTCAAGCCTGGTTTTGTTTTGATTGTATGATCTGGAGGCCTGGGTGACAGAAAGACTGTTCAAAAGTGGCCTCCAACAAATATAATTAGGCTTCTTTGTATGAAGAGATCCTGCAGGAGCATCAAAGGGCAACAAAGCATGGTTCTGTCACAGAATACATCTTGCTAAGACTCTTCTGTTTCATAACAAAAAGCCAAAACAATTATTTGTTCACATCTACAATGAGATGCCATGCTTGAAGTGAAAATATGCAATACAAATTGGCATAATTTATGCATATCAAAATGTCAGTTCTGTTTCTAAATTTGCCTCACTGAGGTAGGGAAGAGTCTTCTCTGAGAGACAAGTATAATTGCGTTTTCTCCTTGTAGCTGATGCCCAGAGAAGCCATCAGCAGCCTCTTTGATAACTTCACTTGGGTAAAGCACACAGAGGACCCACAGGTCCTGGGGAGATCTGCAGTTTGGATCCATCCCAAAGTCAGCGTCTTTGTCATCATCTTGTTGTTTTTCATCATGAAGGTAGGGAGATAACCTGGCAATGCAAGTTCTATGTTGCTCCCACCATATTATGAGCCATTTCCCATGAGCGGAGTCAAAGAACTGTGAAGACTTCAATTCCTGGTTTACTTTTGTAGAGAAACTCAGTTAGGACGTTGCCCAAACATTGTATCTCAGTGCTATTTGACTTCCCACCTTTTTTCAGTTAAGGTTTGTGCAATTAGTACTGCATAAAATGTAATTTTAATGCCAGATTTCCAATGTGAATGGTCAAAATAATATTGCAACAACCATTCCTTAAAGTAATTGCTTTGTTCCTTGCTCCTTTATTTACAGCGTAAATAAGTTGTCCCTTGAATTTATCCTTAAAAGACTATCATTTATTCTTGTTCCATGGGGAGGAGATTTTTGTTCTTTATGTCTTCCTAATGAATGAATTTTTGAACTTATGCAGTATAAAAAAGTTTATGCAGTAAAAAAAAGTTAATTATTTTTTATGTTCATCCATTTAATTTTTAAAAAAGGGATGTAGATGAATCGGATTTGCTTTAGTGTACACCATGGGAATTTGGCCATGTGTTCATATATTGGTGAATCTTATGGAAAATACAAAGCTATACTAAGTGCTACAGGAACCGACATTTTATTTCTGCACCCAGTGACTAGGATCATGACAGGTCATAGTTTAGAAGCCATCTACATCTGAAGCCTTCTTTCCATCCCTTGTGGAACAAATATCTTTTTAGTATGCTATCTAACCTAAGGGGAGTTTCAAAAGAAGTATTTATGCTAGTATTTAAAAAATGTTGAACTAATTGATGCATAACACACAAACCAAGTGTTGGCCAAGTCAACAGATATGGATTGGTCTGGACAACTGCTCTGCAATTTAACAGCTATATGATCTTTCTGCTCTACATCAAAATAACTGCTCCAATGTAGCCTAAGGGGGAGGAGAAATGTTCCTTTTTAGAGAAGCACATTGTGTGGGGAGAGGACTGGAGCGAGTAGATTAGAAAGGTAGCTGTTGAAGAAGATTCCTCCTTTGTATCCTCCTACTTTGCCAGTCAGAGTAGAAGGCAGGAGGCTCTGCTAAAACCTTCATCTGCCAGACTGCCCTCAAGCTATTTCTAGAGGGGGGAGGGGGGAGGGGAGAGAGATAGAGAGAGGAGAAAGGGACAGAGGGCAAGAGGGATGGAGAAGAGGGGAAAGAGGGAGGGAGGGGGAGAGAGAGAGACATTGCCCAGTAACCATGCTTGCTTATTACCTCTGTCCTAGTTCTGGATGTCTGTCGTTGCCACAACTATGCCAATACCCTGTGGAGGGTTCATGCCAGTGTTTGTGCTGGGTGAGTTTTAATCTTTTTGTGAAAACTTTCAGGCAGATCGAGATGGAAGGAATTGCTGGTAGAGTCATAAATAAAAGGGGAATTGTGTTTCTATGAAATGACTGAATGTCCTGAAGTCATTTCTCCTTCCCTTAATCCATTCCTATTTTACCTACATACCACTTTCCTATGTCTTCAAGTTCTGCAAATGATTGTGGCAGTCCCAGAAGTTATGATCTATTCATCCTCTGTTCCAAGATGCTTCCTTGGACAAGTTTATAGAGGACTAGCACTGAAAAGCATGAAAATCTGACTCTCTGGCAAGCTGAAACCTGGGGTACTTGAATGCTCAGAAATAGCAACAATGCCCACTCTTTCTATTCCGGCATTAAAGGAAGCAAGGATGGGTGTTGCTTAAGCTCTGGATGGTGACTCGTTGTCCTCCTTCAAAATATCATTAGAACATGAGTGTGTATTAGTGACCCTGATAAAGACAGTTTAGAAACTACCTTTGTTGGGTTTTAGGGGCTGCTTTCGGACGCTTGATTGGTGAAATCATGGCCTGGCTCTTCCCTGATGGGATTCTCTTTGATGGCTTTGTTTACAAAATCTTACCTGGTGGTTATGCAGTAATTGGTAAGTGTAAGACCCTCTTCCTTTCTCTGGTTCCAGTTGGGATCCAAGTGATGCTAACTTTGCCCTTTTTTCCCTTTGTCCTGGGAAAGGAGCTGCAGCTCTCACAGGTGCTGTCAGCCACACTATCTCCACAGCAGTGATTTGCTTCGAGCTGACAGGTCAGATTGCCCACATCCTGCCAATGATGGTGGCCGTCATTCTTGCCAACATGGTGGCTCAGAGTTTGCAGCCAAGCCTTTACGACAGCATCATCCAAGTGAAGAAACTCCCCTATTTACCAGACTTGGGCTGGAACCAAATAAGGTACTTAGGGCTGACCAAGAAGGAAGGGGGTAGGCTAAAAGGTGGTGAGATGTTCAGGAGGAGATTTTGCAGCCAAGCCTTTACGACAGCATCATCCAAGTGAAGAAACTCCCCTATTTACCAGACTTGGGCTGGAACCAAATAAGGTACTTAGGGCTGACCAAGAAGGAAGGGGGTAGGCTAAAAGGTGGTGAGATGTTCAGGAGGAGATAGAGATCAGTTCAATCCCAAGCAACGAAACAGGTGGCCCATAGATTGGAATGTATTTATTTTGAAATCATCTGTAGCCAATGTATCAGTTATGGCAATCATAGCTCAATAGCTACTGTAAAGACTTTAAGTGAGGATGATTTGAGGTTTGGCTCTTTACATGATATCCTGAACCACAAAGCAACTAATCCAGTGGTGGGATTCAGCCATTTTGTACCTATTCGGGAGAACCGGTTGTTGGCTTTCTAAGCAGTTCGGAGAACCGGTTGTTGGAAGAAATATAATTTTGTTTTTTTCCACTTTACAGGACTAATTCTGTAAGGAAGGCAGGAAGGAAACATTCTGGTGTTGTTTCTAGCCTAATCTTTATTGCCCTGCTTACAGAAACTGCCTCTCTGGTTAACCCTTATTACATTGTAATAACTAAGGCGAAGCGCCCATCGATGTGAGTGACGCTGAGTTGGCCATGCCCACCCAGTCACATGGCCACCAAGCCCCGCCTACCCAGCTGGTCATTAGGGCAGAGAACTGGTTGTTAAATTATTTGAATCCCACCATTGAACTAATCACATCTTTGCCTAGCACCTTGAACAAAAATGGATTAAGTAAAGTACAGTTAAGTTATGTTTGGTAAACAGCATGAGCTCACAACTCCCCAAAGCTTCAATTCATTAAAAACAGGTCAACTTTCTTGTGAGTAGAGTGAACCCCCAGGAAATGTGTTAAGGCTGTCCATTAAGAACCATTGGTTCTTTTTTTAACTCCTGGAAATAATTTAAACTGAGTGATGGTTCTGAAATTTCAAGCTACCTAATGCCCTGAATGGAAAAAAATTCAAAAAATGATGTCCCTTCTTTCTCTCAACACTAAGAAATAGTGATATCTGTTTGGCAACATGGCTGCCCCCCAAGCATTTGTAGTTGTTGGGAATAGTGCCTATGTTCCTTTGTTTGTGTGTTCCTTTATTTTTTGCATTTATATGGTTGCCCAACTCAAACAACCTGACTGGATGGTGAACAAAGACCAGTAAATGAAAATATCAAAGCGGGGGGGGGGGGGAGGAAGCAAACAAGAGCAATTAAAGCAAGTTTTTCTAAAAGCCTGTGGGGTTTTATGTCTTATGTTTTTCTGTTAGATGTTTCAGTATTTTAACAACATCTTGTAGGCTTTAATTAGTAAGATTTTACAGTAACTTTTTGATAGGAAGTAGCTTTCAGCAAGGGCTCAAAGCATGACATGAATAAATAATTCTCTTTCTCCCACTTTACTTATTCTTTCTTAATTTTTAACTTATGCCCACTCAAGCAAATACAATATTTTTGTTGAGGACATTATGGTGTCTGATGTCAAATTCATCTCCTCTAATTGCAAATATCGGGATCTGAAGGACGTGCTCCAGAACACCACGGTCAACACGTTTCCTCTGGTGGATTTTCCAGGTGAGCTTTGTAGGGAAACACATCAATTCCTGTTTCCAATTAAAGCAGTCTTGCCAACAGAGATTCAGGAAACGGTTTCTCCGGGATTTACTTTTGTCCCCTCCAAGCATTTCTGATCAGTCATTTGATTGGTTTTAATGAGGAATGTAAGGGATGTAATTCTTTCAAGTGTTGATTTATTTATTTTTTAAATAAGAGTTTCTGACTGCATTTATGATGGCTGCTGGCTCTGTGGGAATGTACAAACGAAAGCTTGCTCTTCCATTGGAAAAAAAAATCCAGCTGGCTAGCGGATTTGTTGAATATTCATGCATTATTTTGAAAAGTAATTTAGGGTAAAATAAAATTTACTGATTGCCTCTTCCTAATAGAGAGACAGAGCCAAAAAAGAGAAAAGAGGGGCAGAGGCAAAGAAGAATTAACATGGAATTTTTCCAGAACTTTCTAGAACCTGAGCACTAGAGTTTTTGGAGTGGCATCAATGAGGAGAGATGATTGGTGACAAATTGGTAAACTTTGTATACTTGATCAAGAAAGAACTATCAAGAACAATGAATCCTCTCCATATTAATGTTATTGTTTCCCAATTCATAGCTATTGTATCAACTGAACCTATCATTTCCTCTTATGGGCAAGGAACACCATCTTAGTAGCAAGAATTCACAAATATATTCCTGTAGTATAGTTCTGTAGTATGAAGGAGAGAGGGCAAAGCCAAAACTCTACTTTCAACTTAAAGTTCAGTTTTCTCAAAATGTAATTTAAACTTCTTTTTAATTTAATTTTTAATTTAAATTTCTTTTGTCTGGGGCAGGGAAAACAGTTTTTTCTTAGCAATGTTTACTTATTGGGGAAATCAGTCAATACTGAGAGAGTAGTGCAATTTCCAACTAGCCATAAAAATCTGAGAACTAAGAAGACACTGATTTTGTGAATATGTATCACCTGAATGAAGCAGCTTAGAAAATAATTCAATAATTCACCACAGAGCTGTGGTGGCGCAGTGGTTAGAATGCAGTACTGCAGGCTACTTCTGCTGATTGCTGGCTGTCAGCAGTTTGGCAGTTCGATTCTCACCAGGCTCAAGGTTGACTCAGCCTTCCATCCTTCCAAGGTCAGGTAAAATGAGGACCCGGATTGTTGGGGTCAATATGCTGACTCTGTAAATTTTGTATTTGTATTTGTTTATTATTTATAGGCCGCCCTTTTCCCTGAGGGGGGACAGGGCGGCTTACAATTTATGGGGAGGGGAATACAAGACAAGACATGAGACAGTACATAAGTAAAAATAGAACACAACATTCATTCATCATTCGGGTGGGGACGGATTAGAATCTTTATCCCCAGGCCTGACGGGATAGCCAGGTCTTGAGGGCTGTGCGGAAGGTCTGGACGGTGGTGAGGGTGCGAATCTCCATGGGGAGATCGTTCCAAAGGGTCGGAGCTACTACTGAAAAGGCTCTCCTCCGCGTAGTTGCCAGTCGACACTGACTGGCAGATGGAACTCGGAGGAGGCCTAATCTGTGTGATCTAATAGGTCGTAGGGAGGTAATTGGCAGGAGGCGGTCTCTCAAGTACTCAGATCCACTACCATGGAGGGCTTTATGGGTGGTAAGTAGCACCTTGAAGTGCACCCGGAGATCAACAGGTAGCCAGCGCAGCTCGCGGAGGATAGGTGTTATGTGGGCGAACCGCAGTGCGCCCACAATCACTCGCACGGCCGCATTCTGGACTAGCTGAAGTCGCCGGATGCTCTTCAAGGGCAGCCCCATGTAGAGCACGTTGCAGTACTCCAGCCTAGAGGTCACAAGGGCCCGAGTGACCGTTGTGAGAGCCTCCCGGTTCAGGTAGGGTCGCAACTGGTGCACCAGGCGAACCTGGGCAAATGCCCCCCTGGTCACAGCCGACAGGTGGTGGTCAAAGGTCAGCTGTGGGTCCAGGAGGACTCCCAAGTTGCGAACCCTGTCTGAGGGGTGTAAAATTTGGCCCCCCAGCCTGAGTGATGGAACACTAGCCAAATTATTGGGAGGGAAACACAACAGCCACTCGGTCTTGTCCGGGTTGAGTACCAGTTTGTTAGCTCTCATCCAGTCCCTAACGGCTTCGAGACCCCGGTTCATCACGTCCACTGCTTCATTGAGTTGGCACGGGGCGGACAGATACAACTGGGTATCGTCCGCGTATTGGTGGTATCTTATCCCGTGCCTCCGAATGATCTCGCCCAGCGGTTTCATGTAGATGTTAAATAGTAGGGGGGATAAGACCGAACCCTGCGGCACCCCATATGTTAGGGGCCTAGGGGTCGATCTCTGCCCCCCAACCAACACCAACTGCGACCTGTCCGAGAGGTAGGAGGAGAACCACTGCAAAACAGTGCCTCCCACCCCCACCTCCCGCAGTCGTCGCAGAAGGATACCATGGTCGATGGTATCGAAAGCCGCCGAGAGGTCAAGGAGAACCAGGATGGATGCATGGCCTCCATCCCGGGCTCTCCAGAGATCATCGGTCAATGCGACCAAAGCGGTTTCTGTGCTGTAACCAGGTCTGAAGCCGGACTGGAAAGGGTCAAGGTAACTAGCTTCCTCCAAGGACCGTTGAAGCTGGAAGGCCACCACCTTCTCAACAACCTTCCCAACAAAGGGGAGGTTGGAGACTGGACGGTAATTGTTAAGAACGGCTGCTTAGAGAGGGCTGTAAAACACTGTGAAGTGGTATATAAGTCTAAGTGCTATTGCTATTGCTATTTTTGCACATTCTTGGTCTTGTTGATAAGACAAATTTAAAGATAATGATGCAGTGTCCTCCCAAACAAGGATGTCCATGAGAGTCACTAATACTTTGGGGACTACTGGGAACAATGCTACCATATTCATCTGTGAGTGAAGATGTGTACTGAAAAAAATCAGGAAAAGTATGGTAGCACTTTACCAAGTAACAGGTGTTTTTTTTTATTTAAAGCATAATGCATCTGATGAATTCACTGGATAAAGTGACCTACAGCTCAAGAAAGCTTATGTCCTTTAATAAAACTTCTTAGTTTTAAAAAGGGCTATCAGACACCTTACTGTCACCATAGATAAACTCAACAATCCTCCTATCACGCAGGTTGAAGAAATTGCACTGAGAATTGGCAACAGAGTGAGCCAATTGCCATTGAATGCCATATAGTAGGTTTTGGTCACCAACCATCCTGCATTAGGATCCAGTACCTTGTGTGGGAGAGAAGGCAGCTACAGGGCATTGATGCCAAATACTGAATTGAATCAGCAGCAGCTGCAGTCCTGTGAGGAAATCTCACCCTGATGGAAGAGAAGAAGGAGGAGGGGAAGAAGGGGATAGTGTATTTCTGGAAAGGGTACATTAAGGCCGCTTCATGGTCAGAAAGCTTCAATGATAGTTGAGGAGATAACATAACTGAACTGCAAAATATAGATCCCTGGTAGTGCATTGATGAATGTCTTTGGTTGCTATTTTGTTTTGAAAATTGATTTTATTATAGTTTTTAATTTGTATGCTATCCTAAGTCCTTGTGAGTGGGTAGCTGTGCAAGAAAATAATGATATATGTGGCAGCAAAGGGATAGAGAGAAATAACAGATTGTCTGTATTTTTGCAGTCCAAAGAACTGCCCTAGCTAAGAAAACCAGAGCATTATTGAGATGGCATTTGTTAGCTCCAGATCAAATGTTTATATAGTCTTTGATTCCACTCATTCTTTTACATCCTAATCATGACTCAAGAAGCACTTTGATTCTAGCAAGACTCTGGAATGGTTTTCCCTTGTCTGTTACTTGTCTACAATGGAAACTCAATAGTTGGTTGATGATTCAGAGGTATATTCTGAATTTATTGAATATTTCAAGAATGCACATGTGTAGGCAGAGGAGAAGTGGTGTGGACAAAGCAGAAAGTAGATATGCCCAGAGCGTCTTAATTTCTAACTACTTTTTATATAAATAGATTCCTGTCACATTTCCTCTCTTCCATTTTCTCCATTTCTAAAATTAAATTTTATTTAATGCATTTCTCTGAGTCATCTCATATGAAAGGAATGCTGCCTGCTGTTAGATTCTTTCTCATTGGGAAACAGATCAGTTTTCCAGAGTTCTCCAAGCTCTTCCAAACACACTGAAATCTGCTGCTCTATAACATATGATGAAATTCAGCCTTCTGAGGTGTATTCCTTGATATTTTTCTATTTTCTTCTACAGCCCCGACCTGTTACTAAGAGAGAGTTATGAGGTGATTGTGAGAGGGAAGTTAAGAGAGTTATGGGGTGATTGTGAGAGGGAAGTTTCCTGGAGTTACCTTCCTACAATATGGCTGGAGCTTGCACTCTAGTTGTGTTCTTAGAAGAAAATATATCTAAAATCATAAGGCAGTCCAGAGACATTATTTCCAGGAGTGGGCTGCTACGGGTTCATCTAGGTTCGGGAGAACCCATAGCTATTTGGAGAAACTCCAAATCCCTCCCCTGGCTGGCCCCACCCTGCCCCATCCCACCCCTCTCACCCGTCCCATTTTGGATGCGAGGTAAGTTCAATGCCCATGTGGAGGCTCGGGGAGGGGGAAAAATGGGCGCCCTGGAAGTTCCAGAAGGCCGGAAACGGACCTGTTTAAGGTCTCTGGAGGGTGTCCGGAGCCCAGGGGAGGCTGTTTTTGCCCTACCAGAGGCTCAAGGAAAGTCTCCGAAGTCTGGGGAAGGTGAAAATGCCCCCCAGGGATGCAGGAGGCCTAGGCCATGCCCACCATCACCACGCCCACCCAGCAACCGGGCAGAGTACCAGCTGCTGAAATTTTTGAAGACCACTCCTGATTATTTCCTGTTCATCATAAAGGTGTAAGGGTCATCATGTAAAATGGATTCATAAGCTGAAGATCTGTCAAGTGACTCTCTGATCGTTCCTGAATTTTAGACCTTAGATTTTTTTTAATTTGCTTTCCCCTTCTCTAGATTCCATGATTCTCATGGGCTCAGTGGAGCGAACTGAGCTCCAGGGTCTGCTGCTCAGACACCTCAGCCCAGACCGACGTCTGCATCTTGCCAGGGAGACACCACAGAAACTGATTGAAGCATCTTATGATGGACACCAGTGGAAGCATGAATCATTCGCTTTTGTGGATGAGGATGTGGATGAGGAAGTAGAGGACAAGGGAAAGACTGAGGTAGTGAACGAGAGATTAATAAAATGAAAAAACAACAATAGTGGAAAGAAGAAAAATAAAGTGTAACCAATGAGACATAGTGACTAGGTAGATGAAATGTGAAACAGGAAGTCTTAAGTTAAAACTCAGAGCAAACTCACTGAGTGCCACTAAAGAAACCGCAATTCAACTTAGAGCAGGGTTGGAGAACCTTTTCGGCACTGACTGCCGAAATGGGAGCATGCATGCGCACATGTGGGAGCATTAGAAACAGGAAGAGCAGCTCCCTGGCATGCATATGCGTGCTGGGATGCTGAGCTTCCAGTTTCTGGCCTGCATGCGTGTGTGAAGACCAGCTCGGCGATACGCATGTGTGCACTGGAAACTGGAAGCTCAGCTTCCCGGCACGCATATGCGTGCCGGGGAGCTGCTCTTCCAGTTTCCAGCACTCTTGCAAGCACGAAGACCAGCTGGCTGGCACACATGCATGCGCTGGAACCTGGAAGAGCAACAGGTGACAGCTGGCCTGCCTGGAGAGATGGCTCTGCGGCCACTTCCATGCCACAAACTCTGCCCTGGGTTTGCCATCCCCTTTGTAGCATGGGGAAAATAGCTGCTTCTGCTGAAGAGTTCATAAGGATTGCTGAAATAATATTTTTTGGAGAAGCAGCAGATTTTTAAAAAGTAGTTATTAGAGAAAATGCTAATTCTTGCTTTGTTTTATCTTCTACAATAGTTTCCACAGCAGCCTGCTTTAACCCCTGATTACCCAGAAGGACCTAATGGGCCAGTGACTCCTCATAAGCTAGTGGCAGAGGCACCAACACCTACACAAACTCCAAGTACTGTGTCTTACTGGTCTTTTGTGGTGGGATCTGATGGCCAATATTTGAAGATTTAAAGGGCCTTTTCTAATTGGGTTATGGGATATAGGAGGGGAGGGGGACGTCATTTGGATTGCTGGAAAGTGGATATATGTCTGACTTATCAACTTGCTAATGCTAATATTTACTTTGAGGGGAACAGAAAGGTGATTATAAAAGAAAGAACAGAAAGGTGATTGTAAATTATGCAAGAACAAACTGCATTTGTTTTGGTATTTTTATAAAAAAAATATTTTATAACATAAAAATTCTATTTTTAGTTAAACAATATGTTGTCTGGGTACAAATATTTTAGGAAATAATCAAAATGTTTACAACAATATTCATTACATTGCTATTAGTTTAATACAGTAATAACAACAACTACTACTACTTAATCAATTTAACAAGCCTCCCTTGTATCATGAGTCCTTTTCTTTTATCTACATGTTTCTAATTGTTAGAAACTGCCAGCCATTGATAAAATAACTCCCATGTCAAAAAGAATTCCTTTTCCTTAATTGTAAGTCTATCCCTTTCTGCACATTCTAATATTTTTTAAATCACATTTTCATCTGTAGGGATCTCTTCACTTTTCCATTGTTGTGCAAATTCAATTCTAGCTGCAGTTAATAGATATAAAAACAAATATGTATTCCCCTTGTTATACTGCATTTGTACTAGAGGTATTTGTTGTAATTAAGAGATGAGAGCCCCTAAATTAGAAGTTATGTCACACAACTGTGGTATATACTTTATCCCCCCCCCAATACCTTTTTTCATCTACTTTGCTCATGAATCACTCCACCAGATAAGGCTGTTTAATATTATGGGGATTTTATATTTTCACCCACCAGGTTATATGACAGAACATACTATTCTTCTAATTCATCATTGCTTTATCTCTCAAGGTCCATAAACATAGAACCAAAAGGCTACTGATTTCTTTAGTGAGTGTTGTCTGCTTTGCCAGGCATATCCTCAGGGTTACTTACATTTTAAATAAATTTACAATGTAAACAAACAAATAAATGTCATAAAGCATTTAAAGTAAAGCACCAGTAAAGATTGCAGGATAGGGTTAGATTTGCCAGATTTATTTTAAAAGATGAAGAAGAAGGAGAACTGGCAAATCAAGGTTGCTTTCAGATAGAAATGAAAAAGCTAATGAAAAAGCACAGGACAACCGTTCCATCTTCTCCTCCTTAATGTATTCCATCTGGAAAGAAAAATGCCAAAACAACTGCTAGGAAAATATAGGGGAATTATTGAACACATGATGGGGGAGGACACTTTATCAGACTCTGCATATTTTGACTAAGACAAAGACAAGTGACATAGATAACACTTCTTGACGTATAACTTTGTTAGGTCCACATACTTTTCTAGGTACATTCTGCTCCAAAATGAAGAGTGAATTTGATAGACATCGGAATTATAAAAGCATGATTAACAGGAGATTGGCATTTGATCTCTCTTAAATTTGTTTAGTAAAATATCACAGTTTATTTTTCTGTAATACCAGAGTCCTCAGCAATGGGGTGCATGGGGTGACTGTATGCCTGTCTACAAGTCCCATGGGCACCCCTAGATCCTTGAAGCCCAGTTTTGTTAAAATTCTTTGAATCAAAAGAAAATTATTGGGAAGTAAGGCTGCTCCAAAACAACAATAATACCATCCTTGAGATTAACCTAAGGTTTCAGCAGGTGTCTTGGAGGTATAGTGTTGTCCTCAGAAACTTTCTTAGAAAATAGTTTATTGGGATGTGTGCAGCCCAGGGATTTGTTCATATTTTGGTATGTCCTTGTTTTATGATTTGACGTAGCAATCTTTGTGTGAGAGTCCCTAGAATGTATTCTCAGTTCCAAGGGTGGCTATTATCTACAGTATATTTGGGGTACAACAGCATGTTAGCACAATGGTAGCAGAGAGAGATTCCAATTGTGATTCCTCAGTGCTCCACAATTGAAGGCAGGCAACTGCCCTGCTGGATCAGGTCAAAGTCTCTATAATCTGGCATCTATTAATAATCACCAAGTAGACCTGCCTTTCTTAATTTGTCCAATCCTGTTTTTCCCCACACACCCACTCACTTACTTTTTTGTACATAAGCCTAGAGCTTATTGGCTGTTGTAATCAGTGTGTTTTACATTTTATTTCCTGCATCTTTTTTAGACAGTGTACAATTGTCATTCGTTTCACACAATTCTACAAAAGGTCTAGACAACATCAGAAACCATCTATACTCACCCCAGATTTTCCCTTCTGCTATCTTTTTGTTGCTGCGGCTAATCTATTCAGGAAAGGATCAGGACAACAGTACAATCCCTTTCCTAGCTTCCTATATGAAAATTTATACTTCTATTTGAGGCATGATGAGCAATTGGGAATGGTTGGAAGGAATGGTGCAGTTTGGTAAGGAAGGAGATATCCTCAATATTCTATCTGCATTTCCAACTTTAGCAATAGCAATAGCAGTTAGACTTATATAACGCTTCATAGGGCTTTCAGCCCTCTCTAAGCGGCTTACAGAGTCAGCAAATCACCCCCACAATCCGGGTCCTCATTTTACCCACCTCAGAAGGATGGAAGGCTGAGTCAACCTTGAGCCAGTGAGATTTGAACCGCCAAACTGCTGAACTAGCAGTCAGCTGAAGTGGCCTGCAGTACTGCACTCTACCCACTGCGCCACCTTGGCTCAGTAAACTTTAAAGTCATTTCATATTCCCCACTGAAGATCCAATCTTTAATCATGTTTAGCACAATTAACAAGCAGGGAAAAACTGGCCAGTACATTTTTGAGCCAAACTATAAAACGGATGTGTTTGGGTTGTCTGATTTAGAGCCAGTTATAAACTGATCGTGATAGACAGATGTTACTTGATGAAATTGGTATGGCTTACAACTCAAACCCTAACCATGAATTAAAGTATTTGGAATTCCATGGCTCTGTACTGCTGACACTTGGATTAACTGATGATTGATGCAATTGTCCTATAATGAAAGTTTAAGAAAGCCAAATGGATTTTTTTCCAGCAAAGCTATGCAGGTGACTGATTTGATTCACTCTTGTAATGAAATTGACTAGAGAAAACAACATAATCTCTGTTTTCTCAGCTTATCTAAAAGCATTACAAACACTTTAAAAAAATGAAAGGCAACTTGAGAGTTGCAAACAGACATATACATACACAACTAAGCTAAATAGGCCCAATGAGACACCTACTTTCAGTTGGGGGCAATTAAGGGGGAAAAAGGGGGAAAGACAGTACTGTGTGCTTGGCTAATGATCTTTCCATGTATATGGAACACAACACAGCATGATCACCAGAAATTGGAAGGCTGATTACATTTGGAACAAAATAGAAAGATCATGATTTTTCAAGTGCTAAGAAGTCTAGTAGTACAGTTTGAAGTAGGGTTTCCCAGGCAGCTTAGTCACTACTATATGGTTCTCCAAGCCCGACTTCTCTACGATCAGGTAGCCAGCCACTCATTTTATTTTTCCAGAAATCAGAGCCATCCTTTTCTTGGAATCTGGCCAATTATCAGCCTTAATCTTTTTGGCTTTGCCTTGTCTCTTTCCCTTTCGAATTCTGTCACAAACAATTCCATTTCCATGGACACTCAACCAGTAGTTTTTATTACTCAATAGTAATTATCATTATGAACAGGCCATCCAAACAGAACATCTGTGTGAAGTTCAGTCAACCTAGGAAAACATTTATCAACTTGTCAATAGTTTCCATACTGAAATGATAAATCATTGTCCTTGATGACCTTGATAGAGATATGCAGAATCTGTTGCCTAGGTAAAAGGGGCTGAAGCATTTTTAAAATCCAGAACAAGATGATACTCAGAAGCAGCTCAGACAGAGGCCTCCCTAATTCACTGAACTCCAAGGAAGAGGAGGCGGTGGTGGTATAGCATCCTCAGATTTCCCAGATTCCCATAGTATAGCCAGTGTCAATAAAAGTAGTTTCAGCCTTCCTGTGGCGTTGATTTCATGGCCTGGTCTACATAAAGGCCTGACAGCCATCAAATACCAAATGCTCAGTTGAAAAATAATAAGAATTATATTTATATGAAGCTATATTGTTTCAGTTTGCCTTTATATTGTTCTGCTCTGGAAAATATACATTTTGCTTCCTTAGAAATCAGAGGTGATACAGTGGCAATCTAATGTATATGCATTATTGAAAGGGTAGGGAAAAAAGCATTGTTCTGGTTAGCCAGAAATGTCTGCAGAGTGTAGTACAAAAGATCAAGATGGCAGCCGCAGCATAAAAATAGGTGAAGCTTTGTCTGTAGGTTGTGGCTGCCATCTTGATTTTTTTTTAAAAATCATACCTGCAGACAACCCAGTGGCCAGCCATTTTATTCCTTGCATTTTTCTCTTCTCACAGCCCGGAGATGTTGGCAACTGAGGAGACTGATGGATCAACTTCTTTGTCTCAACCCATCCCCTCAGCGAAAAACCTCCAAGAAGGTTTGAACAAGAAAACTATCCTATGCCTGAATAATTTTGGAAAAAGAGTTCTGATTGGTATCATACCCCGAGAAAATAGCATTTTTAGACTCAGAAGTGGGGGGAAATGAAATAAATTAAACTTCTCAAAATGAAGGACCAGGTAGCTCAGAAGTCCATGTGGGCACAAATCTACAAGTGAAAGAGAAGTTAATATGTACACTCCATGAGTTTTAATCTCTGCTGTCCTGCACAAATTTCGTAGAATGCTGGAATGCTTTTCCTATTGCAGTACCTTCTGTTCCATTCCTGTAGTCAGTGTTTGTAGTCTCAGGCTGGGAGATGACGGGGAGCTTTTCTCCTCCTTTGAAGGACTTTTCCAATTTATCTGGAATTACTTTTGAATCCAACATTCCAGACAGCCCTTTGCACTGCCCCTTTGGCTGGGCTGACTGGGATGAAGCGGATAGGCAGAACATCAAAAGCTTAGTAAAAGTGAATGGAAATGTTATGGTTTTGGACAGTCTGTTTCTATTCCAGACTGGCCTTGTGATGAACAACATACATACTTCATTATGGTAATGGAATAGGTTAGCTATGCAACACTGATATTCTGCAGTCATTTATCAGTGTTTTACCCTTGTCTCCTTTTTCTTAATAGGGTTAATCCCTTTAGGCAGGAAAACTTAAAATAGCAAGGGAAGCTGAGCATCAATCATGACCTTTTGCTGTCAGAGATTTTGGAAGATGTTCAGTACCAGAATTGACCTATCCCTGTTCATTCATCCCTGAGCTGTCATGGCAGGAGCACAGATGTTTTATACATTAGCATGCATATCTAGATTTTAAATGCATTTTTAAGCCAGACTTTCAAACCACTTGAGAATACCTTATGTTGCCCATCTTTGTATCTTTGTATTTCTTTGAATGGAAAGAATAAGAATAATTTTCTACTATTGTTCAGTGATAGAAATTGATGAACTAACTGCAAAACATTTTTCTTTATTATTATTTTTAAAAAAATCTGTACGCCTACATGACTGGCCTAATTATGAAAGGGGAATTGAAGAAGCAATTGAATCCTTCCAGCAGATAATATCACTGCCTAAGAAAAATTCCTTTGCAGATTAATATGCCACGATCATATGGATCTGCTTTAATTATTATAGTAAAGTCTTTCTTCAAATAATAGATAATAGATTTCTTTGTTACAAACATAAGAATCCCAAAACTGCAACAGGAAAAATGATAAGAGGGTATTTTGGAATTCTGTTCCATTTATTTGTTTATAAAAATTACACATGCACTTGTATGTCACAAATGTGTGCACATTCAGAGCATTGTATTTAGGAAAGTAAATGGAGTGAAAGGAAACAGACGATGTGGGGTGGACAAAGTACGTGGAACTCCGAGTTTACCTATCTGTCCTGTTGTGAGAATGTGATATGGTAAGTTTCCTCAGAGGGAAATACTAAAAAGAACTAAGTGGATTTTCCCCTGCATTTCTACAAGCAATAAAAACAAGGATATAAAACAAAGGAATACAGCTTGAGACTCAACAGATAATTGCCTTCAAATTTGCAGGCATGGAGGACAATAAATTCTGTTTTAGAAACTGTAACCCAAGATGCTTAGAATACATGGCCATTTCATGTGCACCTGCATGCTTTCTTTGCCCATGTGCTAGATCTCATGATACACACAGCACTCGTTGCAGCAACTGTGTTAAGGAACAAGCAACTGAAAATGAGATTTGGATTTAAGCTGTGCTGCCTTTCTTCTGATCTTGGAACTGATTACTTATTCGTTTCAGGATTCAGCAGAGATTGAAGACCCAATGAAGCCAGAAGAGGTACGTTTGGAAGTATAGCATCAGGCAAACTTGAGGGGAGTTGACATTTCCAATCAAAGTCATGCCAGGATATTCCATGAAACAGCCATGTGATTATTTTAAAACAATCACAAGATTATTTATCCATTCTCCACTATGAAATGTGACTTTTGAAAACAACTCCTTATTTTCTCTGTGACAACTATGCTGTCGTATATGTTACTATCAGTATGCATGGCACCTCCGAGAACAATGGGAAAGAATATAATAGTCTGCAGGAAAAAGCTGAAGGTTAAAGGGGGAAGATGTGTGTTAAATCTTCCCCCTACACTAACGCTTGTAAAGCATTGCATGAATCATTTTCAAAAATATATTTGTACTTAATAGTCCTATGACAAAAAGTACAGTGTAATATCTATCATGCTTATAAACTATGTATGAGCTGTGTGACTCAAGAAAACAGGGAATATTAATAAGGCCACATGGTTGGGATACCCAATAGCACTGCAATTGCAGGTTTTAATTGATATCGAGTATGTTCACTTTCATCCAGTTTTCTATCTATAGTGGTACACAAGCTCAGATTTTTTTGATGAATGCTGTGGATATCTCCAAAGCTGCATGACTTTAAAACACTGTGGGGAGAAACTGAGTAGAGCCTTCTTCGCTTTGCTGGAGTGAATCAGATCATTTCTGTAGTCCCAAATGCTTTGTTGAAGTGAATTTGTGTTGTTTTGTCAGGTCTGGTAAGTAACATACCCCTGGAAAGGGTCGTTGGTTCTCTCTGAGCTTCTTATTTTTACAGACATTTCATTAGCCAAACTGATAATGTTACCTAGTTTGGGTAATGAAACGTCTGCAAGAAAACAGCCAAACTCAGAGAGCACCCAGGATGCCTCATTTCAACCCTGAGCTACAAATATTCTCTTTCACTGGTAAGACACCCTTTCTCCAAGCAGTGACCTGACAACAACAGTGAAAACACTGCAGCTTTTTGCAGAAGCCACCATGATTACTGAAAACCATGTAATTGAATGGAAAACTAGGACTTTGCAAATGAAAAATTTAGGAGAATGGGTTGGAACACATATTTTTTTGTTCTTAAGAGAGCCTGTATAATGTCTGCATGAGTGAGAGTCTGTACAATATTCATGTAGACCTCCCTCCTGATTTCATTAGGGGATGGACTTTAAAAATTAAAAGCAAAGTATTCACGGAAAAAGGAATCTATGAGAAGGAATGTAAATGTAAAGAAAATGGAAAAGTGTACTGAGAGCAGTAGGAAAAAAGAATAAAAACATGGTGTTTGCTTTTGGAAAGAGGTTGGTTTCAGATTCCCCATTACAAATGGCTTTCTCACTGCTCTCCTTTGGATCCCAGTCAACCAAGAAGTTAGAAGAGGAATTGGACAAGTTGGGAAATGTACTCAAGAAAGTAAATCATGCTGGCCCATTGGCTAAAGTAAGCAGCCTGGGAAAGTGGTTGGTGAGAATTACTTCTCTGAACTTGTGAACTCTTTTTTTCCTGTGTCAGATAGAAGTTTGGGAGCAGGAGGAGCTCGAGAAAAAGGTATGCTTCAGCAGCTGCCGCATAGATCCTTCTCCCTTTCAGCTGGTCGAGAGAACATCACTGCACAAGGTGGGTGCCTGCATTTACTCTTATTTTCTACTTTCTTTGCTATCCAACTCTACTCCCATCAAGGCCTACACCTTCTTCTGATTTCATGATCTCTTTGTATTTCTTGGCCTTCAACATAAGGCGTGATCTTGCTCAAGCTTTAACCTATCAGACGTAGTAAGGCTCTCTCTATATAATATGGCCTTGACAATTCTTCTCTAATTTTCTCTTTCAGGCAAATAAAAGGTACAGAATTGGGCTGAATATACAAAATACAGATCTGTTCTCTTTTCTTCTGTTCCTTCTTGCCTCCCCAGCTCCAGTTTCTGCCACATTGTCTTACTATCATATTTTTTTTCATCCATCTGTTTTCCATTGCATGTCGCCACCTTGCCATGCAATTTTGCAATGTGAAGCTGAACTTCTAGAATTTGAATAAGAAAAATAGCATTAAAAGCAAAAGAACCACCCCAATGTTCAATTAAGTTTATTTGTTATCATTCTTGCTGGTTCTGTGTCTTGGTACTACCACCCTTAGCTTAGGCTATTAGCAGAAAATTTCATCTAAGACGCAGTGGTACTTCTTTAGACAATCTTCTCTACTAAAATGAGTTCTGTATGGAGGTAACAAGAGGGATCAAACTAGTTGGGCTTTAGTTGTTTAATCTTTGCAGGATTAATTTTCCTAATAAAATTGGGAACAGAAATTGTTGAGTAAGTTGTTCTTTATTCTCAATGTTTATTTTCATTGTTCTTAATTCCCAATACATATTTCAAAATAAAGACGTTAATAACAGTGCTTCTTATGAATATGAATTATCAGTAAATATAAAATTGAAGAAAATCTATTTAGAATTTTTATATGTTTAATCAATTCCAAATATTTCAATCTATGTATAAGGTGACCTTCTTTAATTATTGTAGGTAGCAAGGTTTTGTTTAATATAAGCACATGTGTGATTAGGAGTGATGGGCCCTATTATAGCACAAATTGCCTATTTCCCTGTCTTTCAAAGAAGAAAAGTCTTGGTCTCACCTAAAATGATACTGGCAAGGACATATACAAAACCAAAAGGCATATTTTCCCTTTTACCTGGTTTGATTTATTCTCATTTACAGTGCAACCCAGTTTTACTAAAATCTAAGTTTTTCCAAAGAGTTTACGTCTATGATCCTCCTGAGCCTTGGTGGATCAGTGGTTAGAATGCAGTACTGCAGTCTACTTCTGCTGACTGCAGGCTGCCAGAAGTTTGGCAATTTGAGTCTCATCAGGCTCAAGGTTGACTCAGCCTTCCATCCTTCCAAGATCTGTAAAATGAGGACCCAGATTGTTGGGGGAAATATGCTGATTTTGTAAACTGCTTAGAGAGGGCTGTAAAACACTGTGAAGCCGTATATAAGTCTAAGAGCTATTGCTATTCTATTGAGTTCAGAAGAGCTTAATTACATTTATATCCCATCTAGATGAACTCTTCCTCCTTTTGCTATCTGAGAATACTATTTACCATGCTAGTAAGAAGATAAAGATAATTTAGCCTGATGGGTCATAGGTTATGCAGTATTGGAAAATTATTTAACCCATAATTTTATTTTGCATATTGCATTACTATATAACTCAATATCAGTTGACCTGGTACAATTAATTTTTTTAATGCCAACAACGTATTACATTGTGTTAATTGGACAAATGGATCTCCGATTCTAACTATTCCAATTTCAGACATGAAGGTTTCATTCTTTGGCTTTGCTTCATGTTTATTCATGCTAATATGGGTAAAACAGTTCTACCATTTTTAACCTGTTTCAAATTCTCCATGAGTTTGCAATGATTGGCCTGTTTTATTTGCTAATTTGTCTTATCTTCTCATTTCTGTAGACACATACCTTGTTCTCATTGCTAGGACTCACCCATGCCTATGTAACCAGTATGGGAAAACTAAAGGGTGTGATTGCACTGGAAGAGGTAATTTAAATAATGTTACCTTTGTATTTTGTCCAGTTGAGTCTTGCTTGAGAGTAAAGAAAAGGTCTAATGGAAAACCCAGAACGGGGGAAAAAAGTTGGTAACGGGAGTATTACTCCTTATACACGACTTATACTTTACTCTTACCATTCCTTCTGGGATCCTGGTGGTGCCTTCTCAGTCCACATTTAGAAAAGGCATTTAATACCTTTTATCTTCCATTTAGCTTTATTTTACATTTCATATTCTTTCAATACTATCAGCAATATATAACATAACTCCCCTATGGACTTTAGATTCAGTTCTCAGAGCTTCTCCATACAAAGCCAGCAAAATGTAACTTGTAGTATCAATACCTGCAAATAATGTGTACTATTTAATTTTATTTTCATAAAGTTTAAACTGAAATATTTTATTTTATTCTGGCCTCTTTTTTCATCCTTCCCTAATTTTTGAAGTGTACTCACTTGAAGGCTTAGTGCATCCTTGCTAAAACTTGCAAAATCTGATATAGAGATATATGATTATCTAGTCTATAAGAGAAATCCCTTTTTAAACCCTCTTACATTCAGAAGAAAAAAATATCTTATAGCCTTATTATGGCTTTATTGGCTATGAAATCAACTGGATCGTGGCCTTTTCCAAAAAAGGAGAAATTAGGTTATGGACTTGAGTTGGATTTATACATGCTTAACTACCATGGCTTTGTCCTTCCTCCTAAGAATCTCGGGTGGAGTTAATGGCTATTGAGCCCTTTACTTCTTTCATGTAAACATACTCATCAGTATTTTTATAGAGCAGTCATTTTCAGCAACTCTCCAAATTTCCAACCAGCGCTACTTGAAGAAACCTAGTAGGGAGTTTAAAAATACCCTATTGTACCGTAAAGATGATAATCAAGGTTTTTTCCCCCATCCCTTCCCCGCTTCATCAGTCATGAACTTCTGATTTTCTCCCTTTATGAAGAACAAAAATAGCACAGATGGGTAAATATCAGAGTGGAGTTCTGACTGTGAGCTGCAGTCCCTACCTCCCCCCCCCCAGCAGCCCATTTGATGCTTCCAAATCCTCATATGTTAGACAAGGATGAAAATTGGGGCTCTTTCTGCATTTTTTTATGTTTAAGAAGCAATATGAGTGCCTTAGCTTTTGCAGAGAGTTAAAGCAGATTAAAGACCCCCATCCCCCAAATTTTCTTATGGAAAATGTTAATTTTGGTAACTATTTTCAGATCATACTTTATGTATGCTGCTGAGATTGCTGTGGTCTAAACACAAATGAATGAATTGAATGTTTTAAATGCAGACAATGGGGTTAAATGGTTTTGGTCTTGCCTATTTTGGTGACATTGTCATGTGATAAGGCACACCTAGCAGGATCCTAAAACGTGGTTCTTAGGATGAAAATGATTGCCCTTCTGGTCTATGGAAACTATTTTAAGTCAGCCTTCCAGCCTTCTGAGGTTGATAAAGAGAGGACCCAGATTGTTGGGGGCAATATGTTGACACTATAAACTGCTTAGAGAGGGCTATAAAGCACTGTAAAGCGGTATATAAATCTAAGTGCTATTGCTATTTTGATCGAGGAAGGGTACCTTTGTGCAACTTCCTTGTTAATTCTGTGTCTCTCAAACTCTCAGCTCCAGAAAGCTATTGAGGGGTCTACACGTACTGGGGTCCAACTTCGTCCTCCTCTTGCAAGTTTCCGTGATGCCACTCAGACGACAAGCAGCAAAGAGCATACCAGTTGGTCTACAAAGATGTGGAGCAAAGAAAACAATGATACAGTCCCTGGGAAATCTGCAGTAGACTCAGGACCAGAGAACTCAGTGGCCCCTAGTTCCCCTGTCTCACAGCAATCTTCCCTTCCCAGGTAAAGAAAAGGGATTCTCTCTGCTTCAGATACTGATAATAGAATTGGAGGGCATAGAAATTTCTGGCCCAGCTGCTGAGAACATCTCAGACACACTCAAGGACTTTAACTTATGCTCCAGAAACCTGGAAGAGGATGATAAGGATGATAACAATATGACAATATAATTGCACCTTGGGAAAAAATTACCTCATCCTTCGGCATAATCTGCCCACCATACTTACATTTCCAGAAAAGGCTTGTGACCTGCTTTGCTGGTATCAGTGGAAGATAATTCATGCTGGAGAACTTGTGTGGCTGTGTGGACTGGCTTTCCTCTGCCATTTTCAGTGGGATGCAAGAAAGACATGCAAAGCAAATGGGTGGAAGGATCCTGGCTTATATCTTCTAGTTTTGCATCCTTTGATTATGATCCCTCTGTGGGGCACATGGTATGGGCCCATTGCCTATAGGGATATATTCCAGGTGTTCTTCAGATAAACCTACCACATATATCTTCATTCAGCATGCCATGGTGTTAGCCTGGTGGGATAGTCCAGACAAAAAGTGTAACCAGGAGTTCTAACTCTTAACTTTATTGTAAGGTTGCATTAAGAGAATCTTGCCAGAGTGAAAATATTTCTCCCCTCCTTTGTTTTCCTTGCCAGAAAACTAGGGAGGATCTCTTTTGCAATGTTTCCCATGCCCTCCCTCAATCTGTGGGCTGTCTTTTACACTCAGGTTATCCAGTCTGACTTTTCCTCCTGTCTCCGAAGGTCATTCCCACATGCCATTATACATAGCCATTTTCATCCCTTTCAGGTGTTCTGAAGGCGGGCCAGAGAACTTAACCCAGGCTCAGTCCTGATGTAGAGAACACATCCCAATTTGTAAACAAAACAGAATATGACAAATGCTTCATACCCCCTTTTACCTTTTTACAATGTCTTTTCTTTTGAAATAAACTCCAATCTATGCTCTACATGTGACACTAATTCACCCCTTCACAAATTGTTCTCATTTTGTCATTATAGGCTTAATACCTTATTATTTCTACTAATTTGCACATCCTTGTCCTAAAAAATAATTTCTCATATATTGAAATATCCCTCTGATACTTATTGCTGGGGTAAAAATACTAAAACAAGTCTAATTCTTTATTGAGGATATTACCACCAAGTATAGGTATAATGGCAACTTGCTATTGATAATAGCAACTGCTATTATCCAGATAGTTCCCCATCTTGCCTATGCAGACGCATTTATAAACCTTCAACTCAGTGGTGGGTTCCAGATCCCGGTGCAACTGGTACGGTGCAACAGGGCCGCACGTCCACCACATGCAGCACATGCGTACTTATCGCCCGCAATGCTCCACGATGGCTCCATGACGCTCCAGCTGCTCGGCGGAGCATTGCGCAGGCGCTGTACACTCTGTGCGTGTCCGCGAAAGCCCCAATCGTCTCAAATACAGATAAGGAGTGCAGGCGGGCCCTCTAGAGCACTGTACCAGAACAGTACCTGGTGCTCCCAACAGGCACCGGTACACCCGTACTGGGGCGTACTGGTCGTATCCCACCACTGCTTCAACTCTATCTGTAGTGATGCATTTGTCAGAACATTACTGTTTGATTGAACACTTTGAAAAAATAGTCAAACCAGAAGGGAATGTCAGTGAAGTTTAAATGCTGATGAGCCAAGGATTCAAGTTAAGGCTGTTTAAATATCACTTACATCTTAAATGTCCTACTTATTACTTGAAAGAAATTTCTACAAATGCTGTCTTAAACATATTTGTACCTGATAAATAAAAACTGATGTGGGAAGATGTTGATGTTGTTGAGAAGCAGCATTAATAAATGAAAGAGGGGGGTGGCATTTCTAAGGATATATCTGCATTTCATAACTTTTATAGAAACGTAACACAATTGACTCTTTCCAAAGGAATCCCTAAGAAGAATGTACTGAACATTCTGTAAGAAATAACAAGCACAACTAAACTTTATGATTGTTAGTTGAGTTCAACAATTCATTGGAAGTATATGGCGCATAACCAAATAAGAAAAATCCTTGCTTTAACCTAACCTCTTGCACCTATAATCAATTCTTGTTGCAGTCATTGCACTCAGACGGAAACTTTTTGTGTTTCACTAGCACTGTACAGTACCAGTACTGTATCATCATCCACACTCAGTACAGATGTATTAATTATTTTTAAATCTGGTGTTTCTGAGCAAGATTTGGTCTAATAAATGGAGAAAAAATGTTTTGGGGTTTTTGTCTCATGTATGAGGAGCGTAGCTTGGCAACATAGATAATCAGTGTCAAAGAAATTAAAATTTAGTCCTTGTAAATCCTCTTGCTCTTTTGGCTAGTTTCTCAGGGAAGTAAGCACATTATTCCAAGCAGAATAGTATCAGTGTCAAGTTAAAATAAGCATCATATATTTAGGGAAGAGATTGGAAAGAGCATGTATGTGTAATGGAAGTTGCTTAGATTTGGCAATGTCATGGTTTCCACACCAGTCAGCTATGGCAAATGGAAGTTTTCCATCATCAGATAGCCATCATTCACTGAATTTCAATCTTTCATGGAGTTGTTAGTGGACCTGATAAAGGAAACAAGGTATTAATATTATTAATGGTGGATTTTACCATTATTTCTGGGAAATGCCTTCCCCAGGTTTGTCAGAACCGCATTGGACAGGGTTTTTCTTGGAAATCGTGTCAATGTCTGAATGTTTTGAGGCAATTTGACAGCCATGTTCCCAAAGTGTCTAATCAAGACCGATTAAATGCAGATCAGCTTTATCTAATCACTGTTTAGTCATTCTTTCAACAAACACACAATTTGCTGGTGTATACATTTTAGTGCTGATTTCTATGAGTTTGTCATAGAAGGATACTGGCTATTTGGAATAGTACTTCAACAAAATCTAGAATTTGGGATACTTATCAAGCACTTAAGGCAAATCATTGTCAGTTTCTTTGAATCGTCCATGTCTGAGTCAAAATGCATATAGGTCTGTAAATCATTGAATTTTGATTCTGACATTCATGTGCATTAATAGCCTGTGATATAAAATGAGAATGCAAACAGGGCTTGTTCTCAGCTAAGCAATAAGCAGGACAACCTTTCAAAGGCACAGAAATTATTTCTTTTATTGTTGTTGTTGCCCCACAATTGCTTCTATGTCACAAGCTGCAACATCTGGGCATCTCTTACTCTACCTAAATAGTCCTCTAATTTATTTAGCCCATATATTTACTGGAGTAATAAATCTTTTGTTTGGCTTATACTGCTTCAAATTGTAGCTAGAGGATAGATGCAATAGTCATCCATTAAAAAAAAACTGCCCAGAAAAACTAGATGCCATGGTATCAAGGATGTGAAAAAAACATTAATATAAAAGTAAGGCCACATCCACAGCCTGTAGAAATTTTAAGAGTTTCTTCAGCCTACCATTGATTAGAGAGAATTAGAGGAAGCAAAAACAAACAAGCAACTCCATATAGTATCTGTTCACATTCTTCAGAATTATCAATGGTATTTTGCTTTGCCTAGGAATATTAATGTATTCCGATAATATCATTATTTTGTTCCAAGATTGGGAGTACAATTTCTTTAGTAACAGTCATTACTAAATTGCATAATCTTCTGTCCAGAAAGACACTGTTTCCTCTTCTACTGGAGTAAACTTAACTTGGGAGTCCTTTCTGGGCTAGTAAGTAGATTTCAAATAAAACAGAAGGATGAAATATGCACTCTTTGATTCTATAGAGAATCTTAGAAAATGTTATTCTGGATGCTGTTGCTTTGTAGTGCATCAGTTTCCTGCAGATACATGCATACAAACATTTCTGGAAAAGAAAAGTCACATGGACGGGACTATAATAACACAAAGAGGAGTGCACAGATACAGTACTGGTTTTTAAACCAAAAATATGAAGAGATGCCGTAATGTAAATTATATTTCTGCCAGTGGCATTTCTGAAACTTCTCACCATTACATCAGCATGATTTTGCAGTCATAATCTGCAGTCTAGATTATGGGTTTTTTGAGTACTTGTGTTTCATCTACATTTACATGTAGTCCTCATGTGTTAAGTGGTCACAAGGTTGGAAATCACATGACCACAACTGTGCTTTCCTTTCCCTAATCCCCTGACCTCTGAATGTTCATCCCAATGCTGGGATAATTAGTAAGAAAATAATTAATGTTTATATTTACATTAATTGGAGAAGAAGGGATTGCAAGAGTAAGCAGGCAAACAATGGAGAATCCACATCAAAAACAATGAACTGGAATCAGCAACCATGAATGTGCTATGCAAACTGTCTGGTGTATTCCCCATTGTGTGTCTGCTTAAGTAATCTCTTTCTCTCCAATCATTTTCCTCTGTACTTAGGTATCAGAGAGATTGCCTACTGCTTGTTTTCCCCTTCATCCTCTTCCTTTCTATGGAATAGACATGCTCCATATTTCATTTGTATTAGGTAGAATCTGAGGAAAATGGGGTGGAGGAGAGAAATGGTTTTTACTTCTTACATTGACACCAATATATTTAAAATTAAATGACAAACATTAAGACTTAACCATGTTTTAACAAAACATACTCACTTGGCTAAGGACACTCATTCAACTCTTTGTAATTAATACAGACTGAAAGGATTGAAACAGATCTCTCTATAAATACTGCTACAAATGGCAGCTATATTTCTATTTCCTTCTGACTCCCTCCATTAAAAAGCAGTAAAATTTATCACAGATTATGGTGGATTTCACTAAGCCAGTGCACATCAGATGCACTGAATGATAGATCTGTTATCTTGGTCAGAATGGTTCATGTGCTGTGCTAATGAAGACTTGAAGTAAGCCCTATAGTCAAGATCCAGGTTTTTCAAACTGTGTTCCATGGAATCCTTGAAAATATGATGGAATTCTATAAGAAACTTGGGATAAAAAAAGAAGCCACCGTAAGTCAAATGCATCCAATTTTTCCATCACTGGAGTTTTGTCTTTTGATCAGGTGCTCCAGCCAAATTTCTTGCTTCAGAAAAAAATTACAACCACCTGCTATAGACTTTATGGAGGAGGAGAAGGACATGATTCACAGCTGCAATTTTCAGTAACAACTCTACATGCACAGCAACATTTGCATATTCTTCAATTGAAATGTTTGCCAGATACTAACTGTGAGGGCTACTTTTGAATGGCAAAGAATGTATGCTTTAGCTGTTCATACCATGATACTTAGCAGACAGGAATCTATCTGATTGCACAATCCATTTGGAGGAACTTCCCAACAGAAATAAAACACACTTCCACCAACCACAATGGCAAAACCACGTGCTGTTTAATAACATTAACTTGATGAGGTTCTTACATGCCCTTGCAGGCAACGCTCTCTTTTCCTCAATGGCTATTAACCATAACCAGGCATGAAACGCCATATAATTTTTATACCTATAGATATAGTTACACACAGGCACACAGACACACATGTGTATGCGTGCACAAAAGATATATGTATATATATATATATTGAGAGAATATATATTCTCATAAGTCACATTATCAAAAACATGCACAGAATAACCAACAAAAAAAAAGGTTTAAGCAAAGATGTTTTGGAGTTGGAAGACCAAAGGCAAATCTGGTTTTTTTCTGCTCGAGTGTCCCAGAACTGAAGGAGGTGAGAGGGTTATTTTGTAAACCCACTTCTACTTTTCCTCCCATTCCTTTCCTGGAAAGTCACTGTCCTCAATTAATCCCATATTTTAAAGATGGGAAGAAAACTATCATTCCCATCTTCATAAATTCAGAATTGTGAAAAGTCTTAAGACTGGTCTCTTTATAAACTTCCCTGCAAGACAACCTTAATAAGTTTAATAAAAAAAAACATGCCCCAAACCTTTGGTTTCTTTAAACATGCTTCAATTACACTAGCCACTATTCCTCTTTTTTATATAGTTCCTGTATTTATTGTCCTGTATTCTGCTCTTAAGCTTATCCACCACTAGCTTGGAGGATGGGTCCAGCACCAAATGAACTGGAGAAATATTTAAAAAAATATGGTACTATATTCAAAACTGATTTTTTTATCTTTCAGACAACATTTTGCAGTTCCTAGAAATAACAGTAAATTAATATCCAAACTTATAATTGCCCATACAAAGTTTGGAACAAAATTCAGACATCTATGACGATGACATTTAAGGAAATATGTAACAAAAGTGCCATACTGAAGTACGTATAATATTGTTATTTCTAAAGAAATATACTACAGGTATGCCTGGACTAAAAATAGATGGAAAAACTGAATGAAAATAAACTATGAATTTATTTAAAATACTTTTTCTGCTTGCTTCACTATTAAGACTCTCAATTTGAATATGAAAGTTTCAGATTATAAATTGGTTTCCCACAATTATAATACTCCTCCACTCGGAAAATTATTTGTGCACAGAAAGTAAGCATTACATGGAAACCTGGCTTAGAATATTTTACCCCTGATCACCTGCGTCAGCAACTGCTGTGAATTATCTTTGCATAGAGAAGCATTGGAATCCAGGCTTCCCTCACCCCTGGCAATCAAAAATGGTACCATCTAGATACAGCTTTACTGTGCAGTGAAATCCAGGCCAGGGACCTGAATACCCTTGACAGCATCACTCCAAAACAAAATGGGGATGATTTAAAATGAAAAAGTAGCAACAAGCAGAGCAAATGCAGCTTTTCCACCACTGCTTCAATTATCTCATCTCCCAATTATCTTGATTCTTGAGAAGCTCAGTGACCGGAAGAAAAAGTTCAGCAGAAGCTGCTGAAGATATTTTGCTGCCCAAGGTGAGGCATCATAATAAAACCTCTGTAAATATGGCAAATATTTGTGTAAGTTTGTTCCAGAGTTAATCCCTTCATTTTCCCCCTTCTTCTTATAAGCAGTCGGTAAATACAGAGAGATAATGACTTATCACAAGGGGCTACAACGAAGTAAGCAAAATCTCTGGCATCAGGGCTAATTTAGTGACTTTTAAAAACAATATGAGTCTATCTGCAGCTAAATTATCTGCACCTATGTGCCATCTTCAATATTTGCTAGATGGCTACATTTTTAAGTGAAATATGATTAAGAGATTGACTTCAATCTCCTTGAATGTACCAAAAGTAATAAGCCACTAGCCACCTTCTCAATTATTTTTACATAATAATGTAATGCATAACATAAATGCATGGATCACAGTAGTTCTTTGTGGAGTCCCAATTTCTCATTTTATTCCTGCCATTGTCTGGACTGACCTAAACCCAGCGTGGTGTAATGGTTAAAATGCTAGAGGATCAGATTCCAGCCTGGCTTTTGCCATAGAAGCTCATGGGGTGACTTGGTCTGGTCACTTTCTCTCAGTCCAACCTATCTCACAGAGTTTGGTTAGGGATCAACTGCTATCTCCATTACTATTAGCTCCTGAAGGAAAGAAAGGGAGGCTATATGTTGCATGTATGAATAAGTAAACAAATCTTAGAAAGGAGAAATGCAAATAAGAGTAAGAAACAATTCATCAGCAACAGAACAACAAAGTAGTTCAAAACCGGCAGACTTTAGGCATGTGAGTCCATGGTATGTGTCAAAAAAGTCAATATGGCAATAATGACCATGTGATTGAAGCCCAGCCACTTGTATATCGCACACATGTACAAAGGGACAGAACTTCAATATCGTGGTCATGATCGCCATCTTGAGTTTTTTTGACCACCATCATTTCCCGGATGCCACTGCTTTAGGCCTGCCTAAAGGATAAAACGTATTGCTTCTTACACTCCTCTGCACTTCAAGGCTATATGCAGGAATGTAGGGGGTAAAGATACTAAAAAAATATATACTTATTTGTGATTTTAACATAACCAAGCTGAGACTTTGAACATGTTCTCACACTGAGCCAACTCATTTCCTAATTTATTGGTCTGACATGAAAATTACATTCTCATGGGCCAAGGGCCAAGAACAATGATGGCCACTGGACCATACAATGCTTTCTGCCCCACCCTGCCTGAGGGCAGTAAAGGTCACTGTGGAATGGAGTTGACATTTCAGAGCCCTTTGGGAGGGTGCTGAAGAGGATGAGATGTCTCCTTTGCCCCTTAAATTTTATTTTTTTTAAAGACGCTAGCCTGATTTGGGTGGCAGGAAATTAAGGGGGCTTCAAAGGAGTGATAATTTTGCTTTTCAACTCCTCTAAAACATACAAAAATATTGCTCTTCGTGAATGCCTTTCTCTATGTCCTGGAGTGGCACAGGCAAGGCCCTCTCTCACACCTAATATAGAAGCTTTTTCTAAGTAAGCCTATCTTAACAAACACCAATTCTACAGGTCTTATTGCCAAAAACTTATTCCTAAAAAGAGGTGAATAAGTTGGCTGGGGGTGATGCAAACTGAAATCCAATACAGTTGAAAGACACCTTACTAGGGCACAGGAAGGCTGTCCCCAGAACCTGTCCCTTGGCTCTAATCTTGTTCTTTCCCTCTGCTTTGCTGTTTTCCGCTTCACTCTTTATGTATTAAATTTATATAGCCACCCACTCCTATGACATTTAAATGTGTCGGTGTTAATATATGTAACTATTAACTATGTAACCCACTGTAATAATGTCTTGATATTAATATTTAATCAAGACACAATTTATATCTGGTTGCAGTTTTTGCAAAAGTCCTATTTTCATAAACACCCTGGTGATTTTCATATATACTTAGATGTTTCATTTAAGGAGAAAAAAGCAGGAAGGAGCAGAGTTAGTTATCCACATTAGCTCAGGTGAGAAATTGAAAAACATGAATGATGCATGTAAGACCCTTAGGCACTGACTAGGCATGATATAGGAGGCACATAAAGTATCTGATTAACGTTCATTTTTTAAAATGCAGCTGCAAAGCTTTGGATTTTACTTTAAAAAAGGGAGAATGGTTTATTCTTTTCTCAGGGGCTGCTGATTTGCTCAAAAGTAGCTCCTACAGCTATTTCTTCCCTCACAAATGTTGTTGTTTTCCCTTATTAGTGGAATAATTCTTTATAAATTATTTAAGTGGCCTTCCCAGTTAAGAAAAGTCCATCTAACAATTACTGAACTAAATTAAGGGGGGGGGATGGAGGATTTAATTGGTCCTCAAGGTTCAAGGACATTTTGTTTTCTTTCATTCCTAGTTAATTCTCTTCCATCTTGAGCTAGCAAATAGAGCCTGTCACTATGCTCCCAAAGTTGTGATGTCATCCACCATGATGCCATCTGTTAGTTCTTCTAGCAGTTAAGAAATGAGTAAGGAGAAGGATTTAAGGCTCACAGGCAAGGACAAGCAGGGGACAGACATTTATGGAATGTTTCCTCCAGGACTCTTTGGCAATCCCTTGATTACCCGTTCAAAGTAAAACTGCTCAAATACCTTGGAATAAAGCTATCTTGCATTCATGCCACAACGTAAACACTGCAATATTGCACCAGAGAAAATTATTTAGTGAGTAGTACAAAATATGCTATTTGCTAACTATGATTCTATTGCTGCTATGATTCATGCAAAGGATCAGGAAGTGGCAGCAGAGGCTTAAAAATGACTTCATGGGATTCCCCCCCCACAAAAAAAAATGTCAAGGAAATCCAATGCCAGTTTTTACTTCATTAAAAAAAGATTAGACATTCCTAATGGTTTCATGAATAATCCTTTATAAGAAGGGTGTCATTATTCACATATATTAGCCAAGAATGGGGAACCTAAAGTCTCTATATGTGATCTAAGTGTAACTCCAAGAAGTCTTGGGTGGTAGGGCCAGTGGTGAGGACACAACATTTCAAGTTTACAATTTCTGCAGAGGAGTGCATTCCTCGACCTTGGCATAATCTCCAGGCATTGGACAACAGTATCTTATACATTAGCACAAACCTACACATCCCTTCTAATATTCTTCAGTCAGGAATTCACTGCCTATCAGTTCAGAGAAATTCAAAATATAAAGCTACACACAGTGTATCTGAATTGCATGGTTTCATTTTGCTTCCAATTTTTTAAGAAGAAACCAAGCGATTAAAAAGAAAGGCATGCACATTACAAATGTGATGCATGTAACAAATGTGAAATTTCTGATCATGAACATGTTAACATGAAATAATAATAAATGCAGCCCTCATAGACTAAAATAGTGGTCTCCAACCTTGGCAACTTTAAGACTTGTGGACTTCAACTCTCAGAGTTCCTCAGCCAGCAAAGGAGTTGAAGTCCACAGGTCTTAAAGTTGCCAAGGTTGGAGACCACTGGACTAAAAGGTTCCCCCCCCCCTAGCATTCTGTGGCAAGGAGCTGGCACTGCAGTCTTCAGACACAGGTTGCTGATAAATAACAATAAGGCAGCAGAGTTGGAGAACTGAGAGAGCAGACCAGGCATGGGGCTGTAACCTTCCCTCAACTGACCTTTTTTCTTAATGATCTTTCCTAGGGTTTTTTTTCTCAGTCAGGCTCCAAGCCCAGAAATAAACCCACCTATAAAGTAGTAAAAAGGGTGTGCAGTATTCTGTGCTGTCTGCCTGTTTTCTTCTACAAAAAATAAATAAATAAAAATAAATCATCCCCAACTTTCCTGATCGAGGTTTTCTAACCACAATATATTCAGAGATGCAGAACTGCCTTGGCACAGGCAGTCCCATCTTTTGATAATAGTATTTGTTCTTCAGTTAGCTGGTACTAATGTGTTTATATCAGGAATCACTTTGAGCTGTTTCCATTCAGGTCAGTGAACCTGACCTGACTCTGTTTAGCAGCTGAGATCTCAACATTTGTTATTACTTTTGAAGGTGTCACACAGATCTGTTTTATTATATGAATAGAGCAATACAGCCATTCTGATTATTTTGTCCAATCAAATGAAAGCTGTAATCTTTTAGGATTTGGAATGCGACACAACAGATAACTGAAGGATTATTTTCTCGTCTGGGGCCAAGTGAAACTGAGTAACTTTTTCTCTCTGCTGATGTACCTGGTTAAAAGCAGAGCCATCAGTACATTTAAACATAGGGAACAACAGGAAAGATATTTTAAAAGGCAAGATACCTTGGCAGGGGATGGAGAGAGAGGAAGGTAAATGGAGTTTCATATCCCGAACAATTCTATTTATTGATAAACCCTCCCCAAGAACTGTACAATTTAAAAGAAAATATGGTTATCTTTGTTTGGTAGAACTTTCCAATGATAGTTATAGAAATCTGCAATACAGTTGTGATTCTCTATTCCCCCGTACACATTGTTCAGTCACATCCCCAGTTCTACAAACACAAAATTAGCTTTCCCTTGTTGTTTCTTGATTTTCATGCCATATGACCCTCTGGCATCTCTCAGACTGAGAAAAATATACACCTCTCAAACATTTGTGATATGTGGCATTATCAAATGCATGTTGCTTACATTTTCCTTTAAAAAAGACAGACAATAAAATAAGGTATCTAAACAAGATGAGCCACTTATTATCGAGTTCAGTGAGCGCCAAGATGAAAGCAGGATACATTTACACAGAAACAAATTACCGTAAACATCCAGGTTTAGTCCTGGTCCTGGATAGGCACATGGAGCATAATGGTTTGGAGGAAAGGAGAATCAGGCTGCCTGAATCTCCACCCTCCCCCATCACAATACTGGAAACATCTCAAAGCTTTCTGGTTATCCTGAAGGCTCGATGATGTTGGAGTAACAAGAGTTTCATTCATTCTTCATTTGCAGAGATGCACACTCTGCATTCTTCATGGTTCTGCATCATTGCTGGGAGAATTCCCTACAACTGACTGAAAGCCAGAATGCAGCAATTTAAGAAAAAAAAAAGCAAGAACATGAGGTGTTGTCCTCATATCCAGCGAAGTTCTGTATCCAACCCTCTTAGCCTTCAGAGGTTGGCACTGTAGCATGTAAACATATTTTAAAAGAGAGGTGGGCTCCCAAAGGCTCAGAGGTTGAGCAGCCTCCCCAACCCAAGGAGCCAGGAAGAGTAAGGAAACAGAGACAAGGAAAAGAATGGTGACAAAAGGCTTTTCTTTCATGCATTTTGCTTTGATTATTTTTGCCTGACCATGTCTGTATGATGAAAATGTTCTCAAAGAAGGTGCAGTAAAGGGGAAGACAGAGTTTCTTGGTTGTTGAAATGCATGGAGTTCCTCTCAATACTTCATGAAAAGGGTGGGGGCACTTCAGCTGTCTTTTGCTGATGATATCTGAATGCAAAGTTTCTGACCCCAAAGTTTTTCCCCTTTCTCTACACAAAGGGGTAAGATCTGAGTAAATAAAGCATTGCTGTGCAATTTACTCATCAATTTTCTAGCCAGCAGACCCAGAGAAAACAAATTAATTGCAAGCCACATTGAAATTTCAGGTAAATAGAATGGTGTAGGAATGGAGGAGGAAAAGAGCAGAGAAAATGCCATTAGCTGTGAGTGTTTTCTCACAGTGTAGGGTCACCTTTTATGGCAGCGTCCTTATTTTTCCTCTTTTAATGATGACCATAAACTTATTTTTATTAATTCTGGTCATTTTTTATATTATTATTTTCTTCTACTGTTTGTGTCTGACAAACAATGGTGAAAGAACACAGTATTAAAAAACTAGGTTTTATAATGCTTATTTCCATTTATCTGCCAAAACAAACCAATAACTGAGAAAAAGGGATAACTTGAGATCAAACTCTCTGGGCCACAAAATATAGCAATCATTCGCCTCCCCCCCCCACCCCAAAAAAACCCTTCTTCAAATAAAAATTGAGAAAAATGTGCCACTTACTTTTTTCTTATTCTTGACTGAGCAAGGCATTACAAATCCAGTATTTCTCATTATAACCAAAGCAGGAAATTGAATGGGAACAGTAGAGAATTACTCTTGGCCCAATCTCAATTTTGCAATATTTTCAGAAGAACTTGCAAGTCTAGAAAAGGAGTATTACCTTACACTAGATGGCACCAGGCCATTCCCACTGATGGCCAAAAAACTGTTGCAACATAAAAAATTGGGAGAAAAATAGAGGAAAACTAAGTACATAGTTAAGTGTGGTATGTGTTTGTTTTTGTTTCTTTGTCTTGTCTTCCCTGTATACAATGGAAAGACTGAACTCCATGTCTGCATAAATTATAAGATTGACAGATGACCCTTTTCCCTACATGCAGTGCCCAATAATAAATAGAAGGGGAAAAAACCCTCTCCAGCCCCTATATAGGCAAAGTTAACAGAGGGTGGGTGCATAAGAGGCTTTCAGCGGCAAATGCATGCACACGTGCTGAAGAATGAGGTTTGAATTGGACTCAGAGTACCTCAGTTTTATCACAGAATAGTCACTACCCCTAAAGTCCCACAGTCTGGATCCATGCCCTCCACTTCATGGTCCTCTAGGCCTCAAGTGAAAGCTTCTCTCCAAAGAGCACCTCACTTCCATAAGTAGAATTCTTGATGAGGCCTGACTTTTTTGTTGCAAAGTTATCTCCCTCTCTCCCTGTCATTGATCCACCAGGTTCCAAGAGCCAGAGCAGAGCAGCCTTTGCTCAGAGGCTGTGCTAAGTGAATCAGCCTCACAAAACCACTCTTGATACCAGCATAACTTGTGCCCACTGTTTGCAATGTCCACATGAGGCCACTATCTTGCATTCCCTGAGCTTTCTGGGCAGTAAGTCTTAAAATTTCAGCCTAACGTGTGCAGGAGGAGGTGGGGGAGTTAGCAATGCCCAGCACTTTGGTCCTTGGCTTTACCTTTCCATAAATCTAAGGATAAACAAGTGTGCTATGGGGAACTGGGGAATTGAGATAGGGGGAATTGAGGAGCTGGAGAGGGGCTTCCCTGACACTTTCCCCCACCCGTGTTTCCCATGCATATTGTCAAAGGTTTCAACATCCAGGATCAGTTATTGGTTTCACCTTCTTCCTCATCAAAGGACTGAACTCCAGACGATGTGACATCAGAAACCTTGCGGCTAAGGGCAGTAGGCTCTGCCTCCTCTCTGGGTGAAAGAGACTCCAGATCCCGGCATACAACATCGTCCTCTTCTGGAGAAGGTTTCTTGTTCAATAGGGGAGCTTTCTCCAGCACGGGGTTCTCTTCCTCTTCTGCGTGAACTCCCACAAGAGTGCTGGATTCAGCATTCCCCCCATTACCAATGCTATCATCACCATTAGGAGTTGTCTGAGCTGGCCATACATCTACAAGGTCAGTATTTTGGAACACAGCTTGTTGCACTTGCTGGTGTTGTTGTTGCTGCTGCTGCTGTAACTGTAATTGTTGCTGCTGCTGCTGCTGTTGCATTTGCAACAGCTGGTGCTGCTGGATAAGGTTGTTCTGGATTAAAACACTTTCCTGTAGGTTAGACTGACATTCCTCAAAGTTCTGGCCGAGGTAAGAGCCAGCAGCTGGGGACGCAATGAGGGACTGATTGCTGGTTTCCCAAGCATCAGATGAACCCAGGCAGTACATGCCTTGCGAGACGTAAGAGTGAGGCCAGCTGTCATACTGCACCTGGGCCAGGTGTTCTGCACAGGAGGTAGGAAGAGAAGAATAAAAATGAGAGAAAGAGAGGTGAAACACAGAATTGAAGAAGACATAGGAAAGGCATAAGCAAGAAGATTTTTTGGGACGAAGGGAAGTTTGCTCAGCAGTTGCCTGAGGAGGTTGTGAGAGGACACAATCTAATGGTTACTTACACAGCTGTTAGACTCTCAGAATCACACAGCTGTGAAGATGCATTCATGATTTATATCCAGATACTTTGATTGATCCAATGTACAGATCAAGTGAATATGGACTGAGAATACATATTCATGTTAGGTGTCTATGAGATATAGATGCTTGGATTGAACCATCTTTTGTGCTCCAGGGAGCTGCTGTGAGGGATTTTAGAATGCCTTGAGACATTTTTTTTTCAGTGATCTGAAACAAGACCATAAAAAATCCAAGAGAAGAAAGAGATCTGACTACCAGAGAGAAGGCAGTGAAAGATGTCAAACTTCTAGCAAATACATTACACATACAATCATGGTGGTGCAGTGGTTAAAGTGCAGTACTGCAAGCTGCTTCTGCTGCCTGCTGGCTGCCTGCAATTAGGCAGTTCAAATTTCACCAGGCTCAAGCTTCACTCAGCCTTCCATCCTTCTGAGATGGGTAAAATGAGGACCCAGATTGTTGGGGGCAACATGCTGACTCTGTAAACTGTTTACAGAGGGCTGTAAAGCACTGTAAAGTGGTATGTAAGTCTTAAGTGCTATTGCTATAATTTTATAGCAGCTCTGAGGCTACAAAATGAAAGATTAAGATTGAAATTGCATTCTAGCTCTGCCCTAATCTAGGAGTGCAAAAGTTACAAGTCATATACCATACTACATGGAGCTCATTTATGGCCCCAGAGGAGGTGGCGTTAGTTTCTTTCTTTCTTTCTTTCTTTCTTTCTTTCTTTCTTTTTAACTCTTTTCCATTTTTGAGGCAGTGATTTAATGGCCAATTATATCCATTAAAAACAAAACAATAAAAATAGAAATATCCCAAAAACTCAAGCCAGTTTTCTTTCTTTTTTAATTTTTTGCTGCAAAACTGGTACTTACTTTGTCAGTTATGTTTCCCACAAGCTGCTGCCCAAGAATAAGTAAATCAGCTTTTGCTCTACTACTATATTTCAATAACTTCTCTTTCATTTGCTATTCTGTGTATTTAGATTCTTGGTATCATTTCACCCTCTGCTGATAAAGGAGCCATTGTACTACAGTAGTGGCCAAAATTGTGGAAACCTTTTGGAAAAGTGTATTTTTGAGGTTTGATAGCTAATAATACCACTTTTTTTGGAGTAGTACCATAAAAGTATATATCAATGGAAAGATAATTTAATCAAGAATGTAATGCAACAAAGTTATTCAATTATCTGTATTTTATGAAATGTTATAGCCAAATAATCAGAAAAAGGAACATCTGGGTGTATACAAGATGAAATGGTGCAATGCAATAATTTTTGCATATCTCATTTTTTTCTACATATTTCACTTTTCTTCGTTGTAACTGCTATTCTAATAGCAAATCCTTCATAAAGGCTATTGCATTACATTCTTGATTAAATTATCTTTCCATTGATATATAATTTAATGGTGCTACTCCAAAGAAAATGATATTATTAGCTATCAAATCTCAAAAATACTTGATTAGGTTAATATCAGGTAGCTTTCCTTCATCTGATTGTAGCCAATGAGCATGAGTGTCTAGAGAGCCAATCAGGTGTCCTCTTGTTTTGGCAATGAGACAATCAGATCACAGTAAGATTCAGTTATTGATGCCACGTATTGAAGCTGAGAGGAGGACATTTGTCAGTGTGTTATGTGATCACTATCAAGTTGGTTGTTTTTTTTTGTGTTCTTTCATTTAGTGAGCTTGTAAAACGTGATAAAATTAAAGTAATGGTGCAAAGATCTGACTGGTTGCCCAGAAAGTGATGTAAAATAGTATTATTAAGTGAACAAGTTATAAAGTTATATACTTTATAACAGTTATAAAGAAATTAGAAGAAAAATTGGTGGAAACTTAACCAAAGGTACATTTCTAAGTTTTTGAAGTATAAGGATTTTGCAATTATTCATTACAAAACCACACTGGTAAAAGCAGGAAGAGGTGTACAACAGCAAGTGATGATAGAAGAATTAAGAGACTGGGCCTACGTGACAGAAGAAAATCATCTGGGTGTATACAAGATGAAATGGGGCAATGCAATAATTTTTGCATATCTCATTTTTTCTACGTGTTTCACTTTTCTTCTTCATAAAAGCTATTGCATTACATTCTTGATTAAATTATCTTTCCATTGATATATAATTTAATGGTGCTACTCCAAAGAAAGTGGTATTATTAGCCATCAAACCTCAACAATACTGTACACTTTTCCCAAAAAGTTTCCACAATTTTGGCTACTACTGTAGATTTAATAATTTCCCAGCTTGCTATTGAGAGGGATTTTAAACCAGTCTGGAGGACATCCACCAAGTTGCATCAGTCCCTATTTGTATTCTGAAGCAACACGGTCTAGACACAAGTTTGACCTAAATTCTACAAAGCTTGAGGCACAAAGAGACCTACCAGGTGGTGTTGGGGGACAAATAATGAAAGTAGAGGAAATAATATAATACAGAATACAAGCTGTGTCTTAAAGGGTTCAGTAATCTAGATAATATTAACTGAATACTGATTACAATAGCCTTCTAACAGTGGCCATTATTAGGGGATTTAAGGCTGATAGCAGCTTTCTTAACATTATTTAATGTGTTCAGTGCTGATAAAACATTTAAAACTACGATTTTCCTGCTTAGAGCTTAGCCAATGTATTGCATCAATAAATAGAAAGTTCATAACAGATAACTAGGGCTGGTATGCTTCTCCCCATTAGTATAGCCTTAGCCTTCTCTAATTGTCTCATGAGAAAAAGATTACCTGTCTCCCTATAGCTTTATGTCCATCTCCTGGAAGCCTAAGAGGAAAACAAATATTCACCTTGATTCTCCATCATCTCTTGATAGTTTTCATTGTAGTTGCCAGTTTGGTTTTCCTGATTTGAGTTGACACTTACATCCTCACCATCCATGGAAGACCAGGCCATCAGTGTGGCTTCTGAGATAGCAAACTGTTGCATCACTCCTAAAATATCAAAAGACAGAAAAGAGTAAATGTCAGTTATGCAAATTCATTCCTTTCTCTCACTTATTAATAATCACATCATCTATCACTTCACTCTGTTTCTTTTCACTGTTTTACTGAACAATATCCTGTTTCAAAACTTTGAACCTGGATTCTGAAATTTTATATTTTGAATGGACAATCTTGTATCAGAATGGCTGTCTCATGCATATAGGTACATACTCAGTGGCACAGGAATAAATCCCACCCTCAAAACATTCAGCAATGTTTGGAAGTTGCTAAAATATGGAATAGGAATACAGAATTGTATAGTAAAATTATACATGATATCAGAGCCAGAAATATGATCTATAATATTTAAGGAGGGAAAAGGAATAATTCAGCATAGAGACATTGAAATCTTTATTTGTTTTATTTGAGCCTGGGGAATAAGATGGTGAAAAGATATTATCTATATCGAGAGATTTGAATGGGTCCAATCCACTCCAGAGTAAGCATATATCCTCTAAGATAACTCTTAGATTATTTTCACACTTCTTCAAATGTAAGAGGAACAGATCAGAAAATTTTATGTCCAAACATCTGAATATCCTCAGTCCATTTATGCAATCCAAAGAAAAGCTATATTCCAAATAAATAGATTTGGAATTTTGATTCTAATGAAATAACAACATTTGCCTAATCCAGTTTTGGGAAAGACTCAACAGGTAGACAACAATGTCAAATCCAGACTAAACATCTGATTAACTGTGCAAGCAACCATAATAATAGAGGAACAGTCATTGTGATTCCACAAATCTAGAAAAGCTATTCTGTATCCCCCCCTTCCTCCTCTTCTTCCTCCTTTTCTACTTAGAGCCATTTGCATACAGAGAGGTGGTAGCATACCTGCAAGGAATCGGGCCTCTTTTTCTCCCTCACTCAGGTCAGAGTAAGCATCTGCATCCTTGCGTACCGTCTCATGAGTATGGTGCTGCTGGGTGGAGCCTGTGCCCCAACCCTGCCACTCAATCATATGTGCAACACGACCCTGCCCCATGGCAGTGGGCTTGGTGACGTGATCCTTCATGCTGCGGGATATCCCTAAGGCGCCAGACATTAATAAAACAAAGAGGGGCTATTATACAGCACGAGACCAATCTGTCATGACAACCTAGGACAAGTCTACTTTATTCTCTCTTCCTGTCCCAACATAATTACTCTACTACTACAGGAGACTCCCTGTAAAGGTAAAAAAAAAATGCTCCAAGGAGCTCCAGAATTGCTTTACCATCTTTTTATCTGTACAATACAATTATTCATCATTGCAGAGGAGAATCTGAGCTCGACAGCAAGAGGATAATTGGGGCCACAATATAACAACATGTGTAATGAATTTTAAACATCTAACAAAATATGATAATAAATGTGCATAAGCAATATGCTTTCTCCCCCCCCCCCCCCCAAAAAAAAATGTTATGTGGAGCAAAAACAGGACTGCACTGCTGAGGAATTAACTCTCATCTATTCTCACCCAACCCTCATGCATTTTATAAATTTTCTCTATGCCCACAGAGAGAAATTTCCATTGGCACTTATGTAGTTTTTCTCCTGATGCACACAAGAGCAGATCTCGGTGGGTATTTGGCTGCAGCTCAGCAGGAGGGAGAAAGAGATGAACTTATATGTATCTAGACTGAGCCTAAACCACTTGAAAAATGGGTCATTGACATTGTCTAATGGCCTAATGGCCGTTAGAGAATTTAATGAGACAAACAACAAAAAGGATCTATGTATTACATAAATAAATTAACACTCTTTCAAAAGACAGAATGTTGATTTTAGCTGTCTATTCCCTAATCTTTGCTCTTTATGGGACAGGAAATAATTTCTCTACTTATAAATCAAAAAGTTTATAGAAATTATAGTAGGCAACAACATGAAATTATACAATTTAATGTTCATTCATCAAAAGTTAAATATATTAATTGTAATGTATTGATTGTTAATAAAAGCAGGGCTGTCTATTTTCAGAATAGTTTTAACCATGAAAGATTAATGTTAATTAATTCTAGCACTTGCTTCTTTTCCTAGTTATGACTAAAATTTTCAAAAGCTTTAAACACATTTATAGAACTTCTTTAAGTCTGTGAATCTTTGGTATAATTCTTTCTTTTTTCTCTACTATGAGGAAAAGTGAATAGAAAATTCTGTTATTTAAAATGATTTTAAGGACAAAATCCTTCCCAAGGCTGCTTACATAATGTAATCACATGGAATAAATACATAAATAATAAAATAGTAAACACTGATAAAGAGCAAAAATCACAGCATCATAACAATACTAAGACCAGCCAATACTAAAATCAAACTACAACTGCATCTAATCCCAGAACTATTCCCACATCGCTCCCATGAGCAGCAGAAAAGAATAAATATGCATTCAGGGCTTTCTAACACTGATAAGGCTTGATAGCTTCTAGATGCCAACCATTTCAGGAACATAGAGTACTGTAGAAAAACCCTGTTGTTTTGTATTGGTCATCTTGCCACCCTCAAAGAAAGCAAGAGAAATTACTGGACTTTAAAGGTGAACAGGTTGATACTGGTGAGGGTGATATCCTCGAAAAAAATTCATTGAAAAATTAGAATATCCTGCAAAAGTTCATTTATTTCAGTAATGCAACTTAAAAGGTGAAACTAATATATGAGATAGACTCATTACATGCAAAACAAGATAGTTCAAGCCGTGATTTGTCATAATTGTGATGATTATGGCTTACAGCTCCTGAAACCCCAAATCCACAATCTCAGAAAATTAGAATATTGTGAAAAAGTGCAATATTCTAGGCTCAAAGTGTCCCACTCTAATCAGCTAATTAAGCCATAACACCTGCAAAGGGTTCCTGGGCCTTTAAATGGTCTCTCAGTCTGGTTCAGTAGGAATCACAATCATGGGAAAGACTGCTGACCTGACAGTTATGCAGAAAACCATCATTGACACCCTCCATAAGGAGGGAAAGCCTCAAAAGGTAATTGCAAAAGAAGTTGGATGTTCCCAAAGTGCTGTATCAAAGCACATTAATAGAAAGTTATGTGGAAGGGAAAAGGGTGGAAGAAAAGGGTGCACAAGCAGCAGGGATGACCGCAGCCTGGAGAGGATTGTCAGGAAAAGGCCATTCAAAGTGTTGGGGACTTTCACAAGGAGTGGACTGAGGCTGGAGTCAGTGCATTAAGAGCCACTACACACAGATGGATCCTAGACATGGGTTTCAAATGTCGTATTCCTCTTGTCAAGCCGTTCCTGAACAACAAACAACATCAGAAGCGTCTTACCTGGGCTAAAGAAAAACAGATCTGGTCTGTTGCTCAGTGATCCAAAGTCCTCTTTTCTGATGAGAGCAGCTTTTGCATCTCATTTGGAAACCAAGGACCCAGAGTATGGAGGAAGAATGGAGAGGCACACACTGCAAGATGCTTGAAGTTCCGTGTGAAGTTTCCACAGTCTGTGTTGATTTGGGGAGCCATGTCATCTGCTGGTGTTGGTCCACTGTGCTTCATTAAGTCCAGGGTCAATGCAGCCGTCTACCAGGAGATTTTGGAGCACTTCGTGCTTCCTTCTGTAGACGAGCTTTATGGGGATGCTGACTTCATTTTCCAGCAGGACCTGGCACCTGCCCACACTGCCAAAAGCACCAAAACCTGGTTCAATGACCGTGGGATTACTGTGCTTGATTGGCCAGCAAACTCGCCTGACCTGAGCCCCATAGAGAATCTATGGGGCATTGCCAAGAGAAAGATGAGAAACATGAGACCGAACAATGCAGAAAAGCTGAAGGCCGCTATTGAAGAGCCGAGGTGGCGCAGTGGTTAAATGCAGCACTGCAGGCTACTGCTAGATCAGCAGTTCAGCGGTTCAAATCTCATCTTCAGTGGGGAATATGAAATGACTTTAAAGTTTACTGAGCCAAGGTGGTGCAGTGGGTAGAGTGCAGTACTGCCGGCCACTTCAGCTGACTGCTAGTTCAGCAGTTTGGCGGTTCAAATCTCACTGGCTCAAGGTTGACTCAGCCTTCCATCCTTCCGAGGTGGGTAAAATGAGGACCCGGATTGTTGGGGGCAATATGCTGACTCTCTGTAAACCGCTTAGAGAGGGCTGAAAGCCCTATGAAGCGGTATATAAGTCTACTGCTATTGCTATTGCTATTGAAGCATCCTGGTCTTCCATAACACCTCAGCAGTGCCACAGGCTGATAGCTTCCATGCCATGCCGCATTGAGGCAGTAATTGCTGCAAAAGGGGCCCAAACCAAGTACTGAGTACATATGTATGCTTATACTTTTCAGAGGTCCAATATTGTTCTATGTACAATCCTTGTTTTATTGATTGCATGTAATATTCTAATTTTCTGAGATTGTGGATTTGGGGTTTTCATAAGCTGTAAGCCATAATCATCACAATTAAGACAAATCATGGCTTGAACTATCTTGCTTTGCATGTAATGTGTCTATCTCATATATTAGTTTCACCTTTTAAGTTGCATTACTGAAATAAATGAACTTGTGCATGATATTTTAATTTTTTGAGTTTCACCTGTAAATCCACAACTTTCATAGTCACTCTGAAACAACCTGATATCCAGTGCCATGTAGCCCAGACACTCCATATCCCAAAACATTTGAATCATGGATCATCTTATAGGAAGCTGCAGATTATAGTTCAGAGATGGTTGTTGGGAAGAAACTATATATGTGTTAATGAAGCATAAAGCCTTACAAGTGCATTAGCAATTAAATGTCAAGAGAAGAAAGAATACATCACCCTTTATTGTGTGTGGGGGGGTAATTTTATTTTTGCATTAGCAAAAAAGACCTTGTTCTGTAATCTGTGAAAGATAATGGGTGTTGTCTAGTTTTTATTTTTACCCCAGACAAACAATAGCAAATTCTTGTTATGCAATGAACCATACCTACCTGCTCCAACACAGAAATGTGAAAGAGTAACGAACCAATTCCGAGACATAGGAGCAACGAGGGAATTGATGAATATGTGGCACTTAATCCTACAATTTGGGTAGGTAATAAATTACCTAAATTACCTAAATTTTCTTTTTACCCCCGTTATTTCATAAAAATGTGAAGTTAGGGCAAAAGGTGGATAAAACCCAGGTTAGTAAGAAGTACAACAATTTTAGATTCACAGGTTTGAGATCCTCACCAGATAAAGATGACTTAGCAAGAGCTCCAATCCCATAGGCATTTGAGTTTCGTTTCAGTTTGGGAAGAATTGAGGTTGTATCTTCCATTGATAGCTGAAAACAGGTCATACCAAGAAATAAACCATGAGATAGAGAAAAGGATAGAGAAAAGTAGGAGGTATTCTGATCTGAGTTTCTAAGAAAACAAGAAACATAAATCTAAAAGAGAAGGATCAAAAAAGAAAAAACAACAGTAACTGCAGAAAGTTTTTAAGGCAAGTATTAGTTTTACATCAGCTCTAATGAGATAAAGTTAGATTTGGTGTCTGGCTGGAATGTGTTTTGCTACTAATTTATAATATATTATATGAGAAGGTTAAATGACAGAAAATAAACAGCATTCAAGGTAAAACCTGTTGTGTATTTAAAGCTCCCAAGTGCTTCAGAGCATTTCTAACATAACAACTAATAACATAATACACCATCACCCTGGCAGTGGATTATAAATTTAGACAGGCTTATATCACAGTGATAGCTGTATAATTGGTGGTCTGAGTGAGTAGAGAAGAATAAGAATAAGAATGGATTACTGTTATCTGGATTCAGATAAATACTGAGTAGGTAAGGTCAGAAAGTATTTTTCAAATTTACCCAGCTGCTTTCTTATTTTGATTTAGTATAGAAACCAGAATGATAAAGTAAAGATTAGATTCCAGGAACTCTGCACAGAAGTCACTATTTCTTCTGCTCTACAGCAAGCAATAGAGCATATCTCATGTCTTAGTACTTTTTTTCTGTCCCTACTTCTCGTCTTTGAATGCTACACAAAGGAAACACTCAACATTATTGTTGAGGAACATGGTGTACAATCACAAAATGAAAAGAAGAAAAAAATATAGGAAGTGAAAAAATATTGCAATTGAAATTGGGTACAAATCCTCCAAAACCATAGATGTGTCAGTTAATTTTCCTTCTATATTATCCATGCAATCTGTGAGAATCCATACTCCTGAACTGCTCCCTCTTCTTACTGAAAATCCCCTCCCCATACATACACTAGATTGGCCATTTTTCCGGAATTTGCCTTTTATTGCAAATAGTATTGTGTGGGACCCAGAAAACCCAACCATCAGAAAGAAGGTGGTTGAAGAACAGTGTTGGTTTGGGGTCCAGTAGCTACTTTCCTTTAAAATAAAAATGGCAGTATTATGCACATATATTGTAATTACTCTAGCACGTCCTATGATTTGATACTTGTCTCCAGAAAATGGGCTACAAAAGTAATTGGTTGTCTAATAAAAAATGTACTCAGAGTATTAAAGAATAGGCATTTATATTTAGCCATGATCTGAGCATTATTATATGCCTTTGAGTAGCTCATTATTGTTTGATCTAAGCAATTTATATGACAGTTAGTGATAAAATTAAATGGATGATTCCCATTTAATCACAATCTCTCCTTAGCAGAACATATGAGATCGTTATTAGAACTGTTACTCCCTGAAGAATGTACAGAATGCCAACTATGTACTTTGTATGTATACAGAATGAATATATTTGCTTTTTTCTCTATTGTTTGAGTTTTTTTCTTTTAGATAAGATGTTTTGGGGGCATTCTTGTGGTAGACTTTTGGCAAAGCACTTCCTGTAGTCCTTTTTTTTAAAATCATGTTTGTTTGTCCAAGTACAGAATATTGTGGCTAACACAATAGGAATTATGTAATGATTTTGAGTTCCAGTTTAAAACTTTAGATTGTAGATAATCTAGATAAATTTTCTTTTCTGGATATTTAGGTTTTTTGGCGATGAAGACTACAGGACCTATCTTCTTTAATGGCATTTGCATTATTTCATGAACAGTTTGAAAGGTGATTTTTATGTGTCGCTTTTACAGAATTGTATGTGTTTGCATTTATGTATACATTTATATACACGGTTCCAAGCTAGGAGAGTCTGAAAAATTAGGATAAAGTCTGTATTATTTTAAAATGCTATGATAAAAAAGAGAATGAAAATAAGGAGTCATTAAAATAGATGTTTTGGAATTATAATTGCAAATGATAATAATATCTTATAAAAATGTTTGCAACATAAAGTAAAATTAACCTATGTCCTTGAGTCCAGGCAAGCATGTTCAAAACAGCTAGCAAAGTAGTCATTCAAATATCCATCTACTTTAAGAGCGGATTTTGAATACCCACCCACGAATGGGTCAGATTTTCTGCTGCTGGGGATGGGGAGGTCTGTTGTAGGATCATGGACAAAATGTTTAGCTAATTGGAATTTGACCTTGAAACACACATATCTTCAGTGTAGTAAGCTGCCATTCAGATCCATTATTTGTTTTTCTGGATAAAGTATCAATTAGACTATTAACAGAAAAATGCTCAATCTAAGGTATGACCCAGAATTTACTAAAGCAAGATGGGTCCCTAATGGTCACCTGAAGACCCACCAGAAGCAAGGCTCTCACATAGACAGACTGACTCAGCTAGAGTGCTGTATGTACTCACATTAATGCCATCCCAGGAGAAATCTGTCCGTGTTTGCTACATAAGAATTAAGATAAAACATTAGTAACACCCAAACTCTCTCCATTCCATATTCATTTCATGTAGCAGTTGACTTTATTGCTTCCTCTACTAAGGATTTCAAAGACCAGGATGCATGTTTAGGGAAGAGACTGTTCTTGATAGTAGTTACAATTGTTAAGTGTATAGCACAATAAATAAAGATTCGTGAGAAAGCAAACTGAGACGTGAGAAAATATAATTATTCCAGAATCGAAGCTGCATGGCACTGAACATCAATGATACTGTCAGATGTTCATTTAAACAATGAGTTGAAAACTTATTTATAGCAGCAGTAGATGATTAAGTAGGCATAGATTTATAAAACTGCCTAAAGCTTAGGCACAAAGCTAGCTGGGTGACCTTGGGCCAGTCACTTTCTCTCAGCCGTAGGAAGGAGGTAATGGCAAAGAACTGTGCCAAGAAAATTGCTGGCACTTATCCAGGAAGTGCCCAAAATTGGACACAACTGAACAGGAGAAAAAGTGCCTATAGCAAAATATCTTTACTTTCCCTCTTCTTATATTCTTCCATTCTAGCTTTCTTCTTTTCTCATCTTCCCTTCCTTCTGCCAAGGTGAAATACTCTTCCTGAAAGCTACCTTCCTTTTATTCTTTTCCTTACTCATCCATTTTTTGATGTGACACTTTACTTATAGAAAAGCTTTTCTCCCAATATTTGCTCTACTTTATCTATATATAAATACTTTTCTCTCATCCTTCTCTGTCTAATTGAATTTTTCTTCCTCTTGACTCAGCTCTTCAATTCTTCCTTTCAGTTTACTAGATGATGTATCATATATTGTATCTGAGATTGCATATTGGCAGGAAAACAGTTTAGGATCGTTAGTTGACATGGCTTCACAATTTCTCAGAATTTCCTATGAGTCCTCCAACAATCAGCTGATAGCGTTGAAAGGTAAGCACCATCTGCCATTGTCTTAAGAGTAACTCCTGCAACACAAGGAAGCTGGATTTACTATTGGTAGTATGATGGAAAGTGCCCAGCAATGTCATTAACTCATCATAGGAGGTCCACTTTGCTTCCTGGATGGATCTGAAGCAACCTATATAGGAATATGGTACATTCCTGAACATTTAGAAAACATTTTCCAGCACCATATGTGTCTTATCTCAAGCAATGTAGCCTCACCTAGAGTTGGATTCGTATATACATGTGAAAACATGGGAGTTTAATGCAAATTTAACCAATGAAGTGTGCTGTTTAGCCTGCTTAAGCATAGTTGTTTAGTAATGCTTGTCTATTTAATGATTCTAAGATAAAATATTAACTATTTTTATTACATGTGCTTAAAGAGAAATGACTGAAGTCACACTTTATTCTTAAGAACTTCTGCCCAGCATATTTCAAATTAAAAGAGGTTCTGCTAAAATTACTTCAGAAAATTGCTGTCTGACATTGAGAGAAGGTAGTGGTCAAAATAGACAAGATTAGTCTGGTTTAATTATTAGGCCACTAAATCTGAATGAAGGCAGAGCTCTGCGTAGTCCAATAATTATTTTATAACAGTGGTCCATGAGATGCCAGTAGAAAATTTTAAAATGGAGAAAAATGGAACCACCTGAGCCAATTCTCCTACCATTCAAATGGATATCACATTGAGTAGTCAAAATCCCCTGAAGAGAGATTTCAGGAATCACAGTCTAAGTAAGCATACATCAAAATGCTCCCATCTATTTGCAGGAGTTTCATAAAAACTAAAATGTCATGCTTGAATAGCATTTATCTACTGTATTCCAAAAAGCTCATTAAATTTCATTTCATACACCCTATTAGATAAGTAGGCCACATACAATTATCAAAGAATCAAACAAAGTTATGCAAGAAGGATAACCCATCTGAAGGCATCTACTCTATGCTGATGGATAATGAAAACACATATACACAAAGAGCCAGCCCCGTATGTTTTTCCTTAACCTTAATTTCAGTACATGGGCCTGAAAAGTTTGAACTTCTTCAGGCACTCTGATATCTAATCATGTTTTCCCTCCTGCAATGATTGGATCTATAAACAACTTTTCTCTGTGCAAACCATCCAAGTATTGTGGGGAGAGCTGCAGGATTATAGCAGAAAGAAAAGTATATAGTGTGCTGTTTTTCCCACTGAAATTCTGCTGCTTGGTAGTTGGCAGGCTGACTGTTATGTGATTAAAAAGGGAGGACACTTCCTGCATTCATATCTTCTGCTCCATCATAATAATACTCAATCCAGTCTGGTTCTTAGCTGAGTGCCAGGGGAAAAAAAATCAGATGCCTCTAGGGGACCAGGGCTGGCCATACTTGGTGCACAAGACTTACTACCAAGTCATTAAATGACCTGATCTAAGTAGAGATTCTATAGCAAAAGGAGAAAATTATCTGCGTGATCACAAGAATACAAGAGGATACTGTATAGAGAACATGAGTGGTTTTATCTCGCCGGTACTCATTAGAAAAATTTCACAGATAAGGATTTATCCTAGGCACTTCATGGAATACTGCCAAGATGTTTTTGACAGCTAATAGTTCTAGAATCTTATTGGATTCAAATTCCAAACAATTATTTGGTTTCCTGCCAATCTATATCAAAATGAAAATTCAAAAAACTTATCACTGTCTACAATAAAACATTTCCACCCCTTTTGACTATTTGAAAGATCCCGGATCTTCATCCTGGAACATATTTGTTTCTGTGGGCTTGGTTGGAGACTTTTCTTTGCTGATGTTCCTTGTATGCTCTCTTATCTATGAAGTGGAATGAATGCTCACCTCAGTAGATGGTCTGTGGATGCTGCTTCCATGGAGTGAGCTGGTGCTGTCCATATTGATCTGGTCCACATCTTTTAGCCCTTTCCAGTCCACAGCAATCACTTCGTTTCCTGAAGCCACACAAAAAGTAATCAGAGTACCTACTTTTGTAGTGATTACATTCCAAAATTTCCTTGGCTTGGGATGTCCCATAGCTGATATAAAATGTTAATTTAAGCAGGAATCTCTGAGGAAGGCAGTCACACATTTCATTAGGATATCCCCTTCACCCCAAGGATGATAATATCCTATTGAATCAAACTATGATCTGATGTTTTTAAAAATGTTAGAAGTTTGGATGAAATAGTGTGATTGGCTGAAATATTGTTGAATGCCAGGAAAATTGCAAGATTCATCAATCATTGAAACTGAGAGAAAAGAGACCCCTGGATTTCAGAACAGCATTACAGCCAAGTTTTAAGAAAATGTGGTGTCACTTCAGACTCTTAGCACACACTTAGCAAATTAGAAGTTTAATAAATAAATAAAAACTGGCATTTGGGGTCCATCAAAAGAATCAAATCAACATTAAGATCAAATATAAATTATGAAGATGAATATCATCTACAGAGTGGTGATCCTTAAGTGCCTTCCCTTTGAGTCCCTTCTGAGGACAACAACTGAAAACTGACGGCCCAATTTCCTGCTCTTCTTAGGTGGGAAATCATACTGCAAGCTAAAAAAAAGTCAGATCATAAACTAAAAGAAAAAAGAAACTCTTCAAGCACCTGGGAAAAAACAGTGCTACCCAATTGTGTTTAAAATTCCCACCCATCCTTATACATCCCCTTATACATGAGGCCCTTGGTCACAAAATTTGCTCATCCTAAACCAGTAATGTACATACGTTAAACATTTGAGTAGAATATTAATAGTTACACTATAAACCTTAAATACCACATGGAGACTAGTTTCAAATAGGATTTGTACAGACAGACATTTAAACAGGACTTGTCATTCTTTTCTCCCTAATCAAGAGCCTGCCTGTTTCACAAACCATTCCCCATAACCAAAATACATCGATAGATCATTAGATCATGCAGTCATGTGTCTTCCTCTCCCCTCCCATTTTTCAGATAGCTGAAGCAGTTCTAGGCAAAACAGGATGCATTTTAAATGCCACCTAATCAATACTGTACAAAGCCATCTGAAGAAAACTTACAAAACTAGCTTCTTTTCTTAATCTGATCCTAAATAGTAAATGTATGTCATATGATGCATTAAATAACTTCTCAGGAAAATGGGGATAATAATGCTAAATGTTTTGCTGTAACTATGGACAGAGAAAAATGTAAAGCAGATTCAAATCCACAGGGTGTTTCAATTATTAGCACTTAATATGTATTTGAAAGTATTGGGCACTTGCCAGAAAGTGTGCGATTAAACATAAATTCATAACATGGTGTGTACCTCATGGACTTCATGGCAAAATGTTGCCATGACA